>NW_026067939.1:5768907-6015510 GCF_014885135.2 Alexandromys fortis
TTTTTTTTTTTTGTTTGTTTGTTTTTTTGTTTTTTCGAGACAGGGTTTCTCTGTGGCTTTGGAGCTTGTCCTGGAACTAGCTCTGCAGACTAGGCTGGTCTCGAACTCACAGAGATCTACCTGCCTGTGCCTCCCGAGTGCTGGGATTAAAGGTGTGCGCCACCATCGCCAGGCCTGATGAATCTCTTAAATCTCACCATAGAACTTTCATCCAGCAACTGATAGAAACAGAGGCAGAGATCTGCACTGGAGCACGGGGCTGAGCTCCCAAAGTCCGGTTAAAAGAGTGGGAGGAGTGAGAATATGAGCAAAGGGGTCAAGACCAAGATGGGGACACCCACTGAAACAGTTTACCTGAACTAATGGGAGCTCACCAACTCCGGCTGGACAGGGAAGGAAACAGCATAGGTCCAAACTAGTCCCTCAGAATGTGGGTGACAGTTGTGTGACTGGTGCAGACTACTGGATCACTGGCAGTGGAACCAGAATTTATCCCTACTGCTTGTACTGGCTTTTTGGGGAACCCATTTTCTTTGGATGGATACCTTGCTCAGCCTAGATCTAGTAGGGAGGACCTTGGACCTTTTCCAAAGCAATGTGCCTTACTCTTTCTGAGGAGTGGATGGGGGGGGTGGAGGGGGGAGAAGGTGGAGGGAATGGGAGGAGGGGAGAGAATGCGAACTGGGATTGGTATGTAAAATAAAAAAGATGGCTTGTTTTCTTTAAAAAAAAAAAAGAAAATTAATATGCGGTGAGGTCACACCTGTCAAAACATTTTTGAGCTATATATTTCTTTCTTTTTTAAAAAAAAAGATTTGTTTATTTATTATGTATACGGTATTGTATCTGCCTGCAGGCCAGAAGAGGGCACCAGATCTCATTACAGATGTTTGTGAGCTACCATGTGGTTGCTGGGAACTGAACTCAGGAACTTTGGAAGAGCAGGCAGTGCTCTTAACCTCTGAGCCATCTCTCCAGCCCCTGAGCTATATATTTCTTATGGAGAAGTCTGAGACACTCAAGCTGCAGGTGTACCACCCAGGAGTCTGTGGGCACTTTCCTACCTGGAGGTTAGCATTACTAGGTGGGGGTTGAAGAGAGCTGGGGACAATGTTACATGAGGATCCACCATGCCCTCTGCCTGTTCCAAGAAGACAGAAATGCCCTTACGGATTCCCCTGAGCTCACGGTGTGGGTGACATCTGGGACAACGGCCAACAGACTTGACTGACATTTTAGGCAAGGCATGAATACTGTCATCTATCTGGCTAGATAAGAAACCCCTGGTGGATCTCTCTCCAGAAGAACACTACTTTAAGGGATAGGAAGGGATTTAGGGCTAGAATTAGAATCCAGACCACTGAGCGTGGGATTTCTTCTTCTCCCACACACGCTGTATAAGATGGGTAAAGATGCTTAAAACTAAAACGCACATGACATCCAGGGCTGGCATTTCCTCAAGGCCAGCCCTTCTTTCTGGCTTGGAACGTGGCTGGGACCGTTGATAAACAAAGCTCTCTTTGTTTCTGGAGTCTGGAGCTGAAGAAACCTGCTCTTGGCCTGCCTGTGCTAACGATTTCAGATGGCACAAAGCTCCTGACCTAGCAATTTCCAATGACCCGTTGACAAACTCTTCAAAGAATTCACCCAAAACGCCCCTGCCAGCTTTCACTGCACCTTCCCTTGTCCAGGTAAAACTCCTTCCCACCCATCATTCCGCCTTTCCTCCTGTTCTGGAGAGAAGAAAGGAAGAAAGAATCCAGCTTCTAGGACCCAAGACCAGAGGGAAAGTCTCTTTGCCTATCCTAAAAGATAGTATGATTCCATGGAAAAGCAGGGGCCATCGAGAGCAAAGACATCATGAAGAGCGAAGGAGTTGGAGGTTCAGGTGGAGGGATGCGGGACCTGAAGATACAGGAGCTCAAAGTATGAAGGTGCAGACAAATATCAGGGTGTAAGCCTCTGCAGAGCACACTTAGGAGTGCTTTAGAAGTCTTTCCCCTTCTACCCCCACTCAACTTGAGTTCAAGCTGGAGGCTGAAACTTCCTTGCAGAACACGGTGAGGACAAGGACGGGTAAGACAGTCCAGTCCACGGCATTCTCCTGCCAGACACAACCTCATGACTCAGCTGAGGCTCGGCCTCTGATACACAAAGCTTCTTCCCTTTGAGGATTCCAGCTACTCTGACCCTTCCAGAAACTGTGTAAGCATATGAGTTTCCAGCAAGCTGTTCAGGGAACAAGTTCTTGGAGTGGAGAAGAATGGGTATGGCTTTCCATGGGAGAAAGCCTTAGACAGTTGTGTGCCATTTTCAATTTCAATTTTTTGAACCTATCTAGTGTGCAAGTTATTATGTGTTATTATTCATATAATTCTACCTCTCCCTGCCCCCGTGTGTGTGTGGGGGGGGTGATGGAGGAAGGTCATTGGTTAATTAACTAAAGAAACTGCTTTCCCTGATAGGTTAAAACATAGGTGGGAGGAGTAAACAGAATAGGATGCTGGGAGGAAGAGGAAGTGAGCTCAGACTCTGCTCTGCTCCCGGAGAGACTCTACAGCTCTGCTCTCTGGAGCAGAGATGCCAGGCTCTGCTCTCCCAGGCAACTCCGACCCAGGATGGATGTAGGCTAGAATCTTCCTGGTAAGCGCACCTTGGGGTGCTTACACACATTATTAGAAATGGGCTAAATTAATATGTGAGAATTAGCCTAGAAGAGGCTAGATAGAAATGGGCCAAGCAGTCTTTAAATGAATACAGTTTGTGTGTTGTTATTTCGGGCATAAGCTAGCAGGCGGCTGGGGTGCTGGGGACGCAGCCCCGCCGCCGCTCTGATTTCAACAGGGGGGAGTAGGCCAGAGGTCAGTCAGGCTTGGATGATCTCCTCAATCATGCTCTACATTTTTGTGACAGACTCTTTTGTTTCTGTTTCTTTTGCCATAACATAAAAAATAGAAAATAAAGCAAGGGGGTGATAACATTGCTGCTTCATAAGTATTCATTCTCAAATACATATCAAATTTATCCAAGTTTGTATTGAGATTCTCCCTGTTCAAATACAGTCTCAATTAAAATCCCAGGTTTCTGGTTTCTGGATTATGGTGTGCTTTTTAATTCATTCCCCCCACTAACCAAAATCTCCATCTGTTTGAAATTTAATAATATCCTTATAGTGTTCTTCCATTGGCCTAGGTCCTTCATAAGCCTAGATCACTTGCTAGAGAGGAAAAGGAAGCTGTTAGATCAAGCTATCCTGCATGGGGTCTAGAACTGGCATTGAACTGATTGTAAGGGCATAGCAACTAATATATCTTACGAAGCAAATAATCTTACATTTAACTCATGGCGTGTGGATGCTTGTCACCTGAGACATGGTTCTTTTGATTTTCAGTGCAAATTTCCAGCATGTGGAGCCTTGTTAGGACTTCTCCATGGACCAATTCCTCTAGGAATTGAGCTCCTTTCATTTAAATAATAAAAAAAGAATCTTGTGCTGTTTAATGGGATATATATTCAATTAGTTAACAAGGGAAGGAAGACTGTACTAGAGATCACACTCAAGATAACAGAATTAAACAATTTGCTTCAACCTGATACTAGTTTTCCTTCTGGAACACTGTAGACATCACAGGAAATCTAGATTCTTCTACTCTTCACAGTCCTTTCTAATTTTTCTGCATCTGAGGAAAAAATAGCTTTTCTTGAGTTATTAGGTGACCAAATGTGATTTTTTTTCTCAACCCAGAAGAGACTTTAATTACCATAGCAGCTCGTTTGTCTCAGCCCCTGCCCAGCAGAGACCACCTTTCAGAATGCTGTCATCCAAGGCCAGTTTATTGGTCAAGGTGACCCAAAGTAAATGCCCAATAAACAAGCCTTCATGGTATAACGGAACCTTTATAAAACGTACAAGGTCAAATAAGCAATAACATTTTCATGAATCACCACAAAGCGGGAGGGAGAAGAAGTCATGAAAACACACACACACACACAGCCACACATACACACACAGCCACACACACAGCCTCACACATACACCTTAAATCAATGAGCCCTGAGCAATTAATTGAGTCACTTATATGAGTGAAGTGTCCACATGAATGGTCCACATACAGATGGCCTCTTATCGGGGTTTCGAAATGCATAGCTTCAGCATGGGTCCTGGAGGGCCAGCTTTGAAAGTACCACAGAATAAAGGCTTTATCCATCAAACACACTTGTGATAAATATACTTGAAATGCATAGTTATTCAGAGATCATGCTACCTAGATTTCCTCTGAGAAATTCCCTAGCCTTGACATCATCAACACAACCAAATGACAAAGATACTTAGGCCTGGGCCTGATGTTTCTCTGCATCTTTGCTCTAGGTCCCAAGATTATGTATCACCAACTATAACTTGCAACTATAACTATAACAATACAAGGTTTTGTCCTGAAAGTGCCATTTCCCTTACTGTGATTTTGGTCCACCATACGTTCCTACCATGGTGTGAAACTTCTCAGAGGGTAGGCCCAAATAACCCTTTTCTCTTTAGAGTTGATTATCTCGAGTATTTTGTGGTAGTCAAGAAACCTGACTAATAAGATAACTTTGCAAATTGCTACTTTCAGTCCATTTAGTTCCAAGGACAATTAGTTTTCCTTCTTTCTGAGTGTGGCAAGGGAGTGACACCCAGTTCACAGTGTCCTCCGTGTTGTATGAAATGAAAAGCAGAAAAGAGTTCCTGAAGATTGTGCATTATCAGGAAACTGCGTTATTCTAGGAAGGCACCTTTCGAGGTCAGACATTGACCTGATGGAAAAGAGACAGGAGGTATACCAGATGGCACTTGATGAAAAGCCACGGTCCTTTGAGAAGCCCACACCCACAATTTAATAAGGACGGAAGAGTTGGAGAAGAGATACCTACAGGCCCGGGTGATGTCTTGAATGTATTGAACCAATGGGGGGGGGGCGGGGGGGAAGAAAGCCCTAAAGCCAAGTGTGTGGGAGAAGTCTTGCTGAAGGCAGCGTAAGAAGTTTTCTGTATCTTGCTTCCAAGCATATGTCTAACTGATAACCTATTGATCTCCTGTCCACCCTATCTCTTGAGCTGGTTGATCTCGTCTGATACCCCAAATGACCTGGGAGCACCCCTAAATCAGTCATGTTGAGGCAGCCACCACTTTAGAAAACCCTGCGAGCAAGAGGTTTGTGTCCTGCCTGCTGTGTTTGGGGAGACAGCCCACATTGTAACGGGAGCACACTGATGGGAAAGCTTATTCATGCTTATGAATAAATCATCCGCATGCCTTGCTCTTTGATGCCCTCTCTGGTGCTTCCTGAGATGTTCGGGCCAGGCTTGCTGGCGTGGAACCCTACATTGCCAAGCTTAGGGTTTCCACTGTCACCGCGTCACAGGTGTTTTGTTGTTAAGTAACACCACCGACAGAGAGGAAACGAAAGCAAACCTATTAACTCCGCTAGCAAAATGGTGTCAAGCGAATTATTTAAACTGAAGTGGTTTCGCTTTAATGATGGGCCATTATTCAATTACATCCCTTTAGACTACCCATAACTTTGGTTCAAGAGCACTTCCTATACAGACATCCCTAATCAAGCACAAAGCACTTTAAAAATACATACTTAACTCAATAAATGGAAGTACAAGCAGGATGTATGACAATCTCCACGGTGAGTGGGGGAAAAAATTTAGCTAATACAATTGATCTTAACTGAGAAATCAGTATCAATTAGGGTGATATGGGGGAGGGGAGTATGGGAACGATACCTAAATTTCATCTGCTCTTCAGAGCCCACAGAATATCTTAGAGCCGTTCTCGCACCTAAATGGTGGGACTGGAATACACTTGGTTTTATCTCTAGACGATTGGCAGGAAAATAAAAAGGCGTTGTTTGACAGGAGCCTAGGGTCTGCTCTTTCACGTGCCAGACACCCAGCCTTCTTCAGTAGCACGGGACACTGTTCCTGTGGTCCCAAATCGGGGGTTAAGTGGGACACATGGACAAAGCAGAAGATACAAAGGTCCTGGCAAGGTCAAGATGAGCCCCGGGGGACAGATGGGATGGGAATTTGTGCTCTTTAGGGGGGCACGGAGATCGCAGGGAACTCAGAGGAGGTTTTACACAGTGGTACCTGTGGCAGTTTGGCCTATGTGGCCACCTCTCGGTCGGCAAAGCGGAGACTGAGGAGGGATTAAGCAATTGGACCAGCAGTTCCTTCAGCAAGAGGAAAGGAGATGCAGGAGAGGTGTGGGGAGGGGTGGAGAATTAGGTGTCTGGGAAGCTGGTCAGTGGTCAGACTAGAAAGGACATGCTGAGCTCTGGGACAG
Organism: Alexandromys fortis; assembly: GCF_014885135.2. Taxonomy (NCBI): domain Eukaryota; kingdom Metazoa; phylum Chordata; class Mammalia; order Rodentia; family Cricetidae; genus Alexandromys; species Alexandromys fortis. Next base: position 5,775,242 of record NW_026067939.1, read on the forward strand.
CGCTAGAATATCTGGGAGCCCCTGAGTCTGAGGGTGCCCAGGAAACTAAATGTTTACCAAAATCACAAGCTGAGAATTTTGAGGTTGGTTTTGTTTCTCCTTTTCACCCTGTGATGGAGGAACTAGAGACCTCAACCTGGCAAGTGATGGCCTTTAGTCTGGAAGTCTTTCCGCACTTCCTGCTTGTCTGTTGGATTTTGTCCCCTTTCCAGTGAGGCTCTGGGCAAAGTAGAGGTGACAGATTTATCCTGCAGCTAATTTATCACTGGATTGAGCAGCCAGTGCCTCTGTGCCAGGAGGAGACGTGAACGATCACTAAAGGTCTGCGTTTTGGAATAGATGCTAAAATTGTCTCCTTTGAGCCAGCAAGATGGGTCAACAGGCAAAAGGCAGCTGCAGCTCAGTCTGATGACCTGCATTCCACTTGGTGGCGAGGACTGGCTCCTCAAATTGTCCTCTGACTTCAACATGCACACCCGCGGCAAAGGGCACCCCGGTCCCGACACCCATAATTAAACATAATAAGAGACAAAGATGTAAACATTATCTCATTATCACAGAAAATGCTGTTCTTATATTTTAGGGAGCAAAGATGAAATGCTTGATATGACTGAAATCACACGGCTCGTGGGGTCCAGATTCAGATACTCACTGCCTTACTGCACTGCCACAACCCCCCCCCCCCGAACAACAATCAATCACTATTTCTTATTGTCCTGTCCTGATACTCTAAGCTCACAGGTAACAGCCCCGTTCAACCGAATCCTCACCCTGTTAGGTCTTGTGATCTCTCCCTATTGATCATCCATTAGCACATCTGCGAAAATGCAGTCTTTCAGTCAATCCTTGGCTGGGCTGCAGAGTTGACCCCGTGCTCCTTTAAAGGAAGATTTTTCCACCATTAGCCACAAATGGTTTCCAGCTGCAGGGGACTTCACCCCCCTCCCCCCCACACACACACCAGATGTTTTGAGTGTTAAGTTTCCTGCCCAGTATATACCCCCACCCCGCCGCAACCGGTTTGGTTTTTAAGCAGCAAGCAGGCTGTAATCCACTAGTGATCTTGAGATCACATTAGGGCAGCGAAATAGCCTTTTCTAATATTGAACTAAAATGGACAGGCTCGAACAAAACAAGAAATACCAGAACGTTTCCATTTAGCAAAAAGTGGTTTTGGAGAAACATACATCCCATCTCATTTCTGATTATACATGATTAAAAAAAATACATGTATATGCACACACACAGACACTCACATTGGATTTTCTGCCAAAAACTTGGGAAGGCCTGCTTCGGGGGAACCTGTGTTATCATTCCTCTGTGGTCCCTGATGGGTGGAACAGCTACCGTGGCCCATGGGAGAAAGTGGACCAATAAACCCCGAAAGGACTGAAGAAACAGGCGGGAAGATAACAGCCCGTGCTGGCCGATATGTCACCCAGGCTGCATATGGCTGGGGACAGCTACAAATGTGGCCCAATACAGACCATAAATATGAGATTTTTTTTTCCACAAAGGAAAAAAATGTTGTAACTCAACTTCATGATTCTTCAGTACAATTTTTGTAGCTTACAATGTTGAGCCACAACGTCAGTCAGACACACCTTCAGGAAATATTCTCGTCAGCGAGTGATCGTAGGCCGGGGTCCTTAGAGAGACCTTGTCATGCACAATCAATCGTTTTTTATCAACTTCGCTGTTTCCCCGCGTTGCCAGGCTGTCTGGTGGATGCTGTATTTGAGCGTTCAGCCACCACCCTGGGTCCTCTACAAGCTGGCTTTCAGAACGCACGCGCGTGTGTTGGTTCTTAGCATTTTATTCTGGAGAATTTTAAATAGCTGGCAAACCGTGAAGCTCCGTGGTTTTTCCCTCTATCTTCAAGGACCGAGCTGCTTAGGCACGTGCTCTCCCTCCCGAGACAGCAGGAGCATCAGCACGTACTCAGAGAGGCAGTGTGTGAACGTCTACCTCTGCCAGTTGCCTTCAAGTCTGGGCCTCACGCTGCTCTGCAGAGAACTGCACAGAGACTCGAAGCATCAAGAATGTGTCAGGCTTCATAAAAATCAGCCAGATGCTTTCTGCTCCCTTCCCTTCACCAAGACCTCAAAACAGAAGCTAATCACACAGCCCAGAATAGCTTTTAAGGTGGAGAGAGGAAGGGGAACAGATCAGAGTTTTAAAGAGAAATAGGACATGGTTGACAATTAGGAGATGGCCCACAATGTGACTGTTAGAAAATGCCTGGACCAGCGTGGTCCTTATACAAAGGAGGTAAGTGAAGCTTGGAAGGTGACAGTTCCGCTTGTCCCCGGGCCACAGGATTTATGCAGTACACGAATACACTTCCAAGCCAGTGTGGGGAGAAGCAGAGAAAGCAAGTGTGGCCTGCGTAGGAAGGGCAGACTCATCACGGCGCCAGGCACGCTCGTGGCGTGTCTGTAAAGCAGCATTCTGTAGTTTCAGTTTCCGGTCATGTTCCTGTGAGTCTCACTGAAGACAAAACAGCTCAGCCCGGATCTTCTTCAGACTGTCTCCCTCCGTGAACAGCAGGCTCCGCTCCCGTGGCTCTGACCAGCCTGGAGTCCAAACTCCCAGCACACTCTTCTCCCGCCCCACAGATCCACATTGCTCATTTCCAAAGAAAGTCCTTGGGTTGTCTCCCTGGTTCTTTCTTTGTTTCCGATGCCTCAGGCTGGTTTCCTGCCTACCTGGTATCTCATTCTTACCTCCTCTTGTTCCTAGGCCGTGTCTGTCTTTCTTGACCTCCCACAACTCACAAAGATTTTGAAAGTTGTATCCAATAACCCCCAAACTGCCAAAGTCTGATGCCTGTAATATTTCCTGTCTGATTTATTCACCCTGGAGATTTTTAATATTGCCCTTAAACTAACCTACCCTGACTAACCTAGACACTCATCTGGTCTCTACTCTTCTTTAAGTAAATATCCAGGTCTTCCGGTGAATTAGCTCCCACACTGAATCCAACAGAGGCCACATTGAGTCGAGCCACGAGATCTGGGGTCAGAGCTCCCTGGGTTCAGATGGCCACTGCTGGGTACCCACAAGACTGTGGCAGGTTCCTTGGCCATCCTAAGTCTCAAACTCCTAGTATAAGATTGGAAAATAAGACCTACCTAGCAGGATAGATACAAAAATACCTGCTTACCCGCCTATTTATAATTCATAGGTTTGTCTCGGAAAGCCACTGGCCAGTGTGCAGACATGAGCCCAGATTTAATCCCATCATCATTAACTTTCTCAAAAGTGAGTCTAGGATAAAGCCGTGCACGCCATCAGCCTCTCCCACGAGCCTTAGGGAGGCACTGTAAATACTGGAAGGGAGTGATGGACGGCGGCGTTTGGAGCAGTCAGAACCGATTCAGCCAGCAGAGAAGCAAGCGTTAGGAAGACACCCTATCTGCGATGATCTTGAGCTGAGCTGCTGGGCCAGGTAAGCCTGAGCTCTCGGTGGCTAGCCCAAGGGAAGTCTGCTGTAGTTGGCGAGCCGAGACAGGAGAATGGCCTCCATCTTGTAGCTGCGAACTTGGGCTGACGAACAGAAGGAATGAGCAGACAGCAGTGTGCTCTGTCACCGCCATAACCGCTCATCTAAGAAAACACGTGTAGAACTACTTGGCCTAGGAGGGCCTTGCAAGGTGTCTCAGCCTTGAGAGGTGTGCCATCCCAAAGGGCAGACACTCTTAGGACAGGGTTACCCAGAGGACACCAGAGGAGACACTGCCCCATGGAACCCTCTGTTCCCTGTAAAGGTCCCCGAAAGATGCCTGTCTGTGCACCTCTCCCCACCTTGCCCTTCTCTCACATTTCCAGTTAGCTGAACCTTGAAACGGGTACCCGCTAAAACCAAGACAGCAGCCTGAAAGGAGGCTAGATCCCCCCACCCCCACCTGGGCCCAGGTTCTCAGACCCCCAAAAGATTTTTGAATAGCAAAGATCCTTTTCTTGCTGTGCACATGGAAGGATGCAAAGACAGTGCTGCTCCTGCAGTGGGATGGGATGGGGGGGGGGTAGGCCACACCTACCTCAGCGTACTTAGAGACTGTCACAGTCTTTCGTATCTCTGTGCTGCTCATGATAGGTCAGCGTGAACAGTACCTGCCACTTAGTGTATTTATACTGCAAATCACCTCTAGTTATCAAATATGTCACAGTGTGTGTAAAATGTCTAGCACACAGTGAGCCTCTGGAACTAGTCATAATATATATATAGAGAGAGAGAGAGAGAGAGAGTTAGTTAGTTAGTTAGTTGAAATTCCTATTTGATTCATCTTTCACTCCTCGTATTGTCTAACATATAGGAAGCCTTGGAACACTGACTAGTGAGATTAGTTCTCCAAACATTTATTTGCTGACGCCTCTCTGGATGAGGAAACACAGACAGGAAAGGTGCCTGCCTTTACAGAGCTACCACCTTACGGGAAATGTCAATCAGTTATGACAAAATAAAACCAACTTGTTGACAAGTAATAAAGAAACCCAGGGTGAGATCAGAACTGTGGAGCAAGGAGAGTTCTGTCTTAGATTCCGAGTTCAGGAGACTTCACAGAGATGACACCTTGGAGGATAAAGGAGCACCAAGGCGCCTGCCGTGTGCCAGAGAAAAATGCCGTAGGTCCATTCGGTACCCGAGATCAACAGCACGGGTAGTCTGGGATGCTTTCACCGGACGCTTCAGCATCTGAAGCTTTTAAACAGCCCCGCCATTGAAACGGCTCCCATCCTCCTCCTTTCTCTCCCCTTAGCCTCTAATTGCAAACAAAGCTTTGTCTCCCTTCTCCTGCTCCTTTTTTCCAGGCTCTTCATTCAAATTTTATAGCCCCCTCTTCCCTCTTCTGTTCCAAAACCGCTTTGATCTTTTGCCCTTTTCCTCTCTAAGTGTTCCGTGGCCCTTTTCTGCAGAAGATGCACATTTTCAGCAAGGCTCTCCTCCCCGCGCCCTCAGAGACTATCACAGAACAGCTAAAAGTGCTGAGCGCATTAAGGAGGCAAGAACTGCAGACAGGGGGAAGGTCAGAGAGAGCTGAGCTAACACCACCGCCGGGCAGGAGTCCCAGCGCAGGTGTGGTAGCTCACGGGCCAGCATGGTTGAGGGATCTACCAACTAGCTGCACATTCTGGGTTTAGAGATGACGCTGTTGGCCCCTGCTGGCTCCCCACGCTGCCTCCACTGAGTTCAGGATACACTGTGGTGTACCCAGAGGGAGAGCAGATGCTCAGGGATTCTATCAGCTTTTTTTCAACTGTGACAACTCAAAGTGAGGTGTGGGTGCTAGGAACCGAACTTGTGTCTTCTGAAAGGGCAGCAAGCTCGCTTAATCACTGAGCCCTGGATCCACCTCCACACCCAGCCTGTTTTCCAAAGACTCCAGCAGTGTCAAGAGATTGCCTCTTTGAGTGGTTGTCTCACCAAGTACCCTGCTAAGAGCATCCTTGGGAAGATACTGACGAATAGTGGCATTTATTTAACTCTTATTACCAACTAAGATCTTCATGTTGGTGTTTGGCATGCAACCTCTAAAGAATGGATTATTGTCCAAAACCAAGAAGCTCAGAACCTAGCTAAAACCATGATTCCAGCTCGGGACAGTCCTCCCTTTGAAGTCTGTCCCTGTCCACCACCCCTCTCAACTGCCCAAGCCGAGCTGTTTGATTTCTTGATTCAACCACTGGTTTTGCTCCGAGAAGAGATATTCCAACTCTTCATTCCAAGTTTTTCTCCAGTGATCTCTAGCTGCGTGTAAAAACACCCAGCACCGAGTGGATGAAAACAGCCACCATTTCATGTGGTCACCATACCAAGGCCCACAGCAAGGTCCCAGGATTGGTGTTTCTGCTCAGTAGGATGTGTGCAGGAGACGGAATGCCTAGCACGGTTCTCCGTTACCATAATGGCTACTATGGTGGCTGGAGCTGGTGGTACAACTTGGCTCTGGACATCTGTCAGTACCTTCTCGTCTGCTTATTATCTATAATATATAGCTATATTATACCATACACTAGCTCATTTATTTCTTCTTTCATTTCTCCCTCCACTAGCCATTCGACTTTCCAGTTGTGAGATCTCATCTGTCTTGTTCGTTGCCCTCATTCTTGGACCCAGCACAGGGCCTGGTCACTCAGTAAATGTCTGTTAAACAATAGTGTGATTTGTTTAATATGGGAATGATATGTCATTGTAAGGTCATTTTTGTCCTGTCTTCTCTTCCAGTGTGACTCAGTGTATTCTAGAAGAGGAGGAATTGTGTAATGGTCCCTACATAGGAAGCCAAATTAAGGATGGTCCTGACAGGGGCTTGGTCACTCCACACTCTCTATCCTGGATTTCCAGGCCTATTACATATCTTTACAGGATGGGAGAAGGAGGAAGTAAAGGTTTTATTATCTAGACCAGGCAACCTAAAACTCACTGTGGAGCGAGTTAGACTCAGAACTCTCAATTCTTCTGTCTCAAGTGCGAGTTTTTAAGTACATGAGCCTACACCCAGTTCTAAGTGTCCTTCTGAATCGTGCCGTGGCAAGGTGCTTCCAGGTCTGTAGACAGGTCAGGCTGATGAGGTCCTGAGCAAAATCTTCCTAAATCACTAGGAAAATCCTAGCTCATGCATGCTCTGGCTCATAGTTGTATAGAGTTATGCTCGACAGATCCACTGAAATCAGGGCTAGTCAGCCCCGTCTCCTCTCGGCTTCATTGAGGCCCTCTGCCCTCTGGGCAGCCTGCTGGCCCGTGTTCAAAAACAGAGGCAGTCTCTTCTTCCTTCTTCCTCCCAGCCCTGACTGTAATGTACAGGATCCACCCACCAATGAGTCTCCACACAAGCAGGGACCCTGATCGTCGGTCTGGATCTGCATCGTCTTGGCCTCCCTAGCCAGAGAGTTCACCCCCAACTCCATCACCGTGAGATCTAGCTGTGGCATACATCGCCAAAGAAAGATTACTGTAACTCACACTGTTTATGAGCTTAAACTTGAACTTAGTTCCAGTCAATAAACATCCACACTTCAGGAATTAACAGAATCTAGCGGGCATTCTCTCAAGTGCCCAGAGTTACAGCACTTGAGACATTTCATAGACCCTCCAGCCCCTCCCCCAAACTCAACAACACTGCCCGAGTGTTTGAGAAAAGATCCCCAAGGTCACCAGTTCTATGACATAGCCCCAAATGGACTGAGACGTGTTCTCCCTAAAGACATTAGGTCTTGATCTATTTTACTCTACCTTGATGATCTTCGCTTGGGCAATTGTCCTTTAAGACAGTGGTTCTGAAAACGGGAGCCAAGCATCTTTTGGCTTCGAGCGCTGATCTCCACAGTATGTACTTTAGGGGCATGAATTAATAATCAAGTCATGATCAATTTACTTGTGATAGCCCTTCTTGGTGTCTCATCAGGAACATCGCCATCCCGTCAGGAGAGCCTCTTTGTCTCCACAAATAAGAGATTGGGGGTGAGCAGGGGAGAAAAGGGAAAGGGAGCAATTCATATTAAAGAACCCTGGGTCCCAGAGTCTACCTGAAATGCCTGAGATTCATTTGCAGGAAGCGTTGTGGTCATCCTAGGGCTGAGTACTGTATGATAAACCATGGGTAAATTACTTCCCCAGCCCCTTTTAAAATCTGGGAATCGGAAAGTCACTACAACAATAATCACCAGAGCCCAGAATAACCAAAAGACACTAAAATACAATGCATGGAAGTGTGATGAGAACCAGGAGAACTGCATAGACTCCCACAAGGGTCCCATTGATCGTGCAGAGAAAGGCACAGCTGTGGGATGGCCAACTCTGTCGGCGCCACCTTGGTCAAATGGTCCACAGCCACATTACCAGCGATGCACAGGGAGACATCTCGTGGCCTCTGAGGCAGTGTGATGGGAGTTGCCTCTGTTGTCATTTGTTCTGTGTAACAAGAACGGAGCCCTTGGCCTTGTGCAATGAGACGAGTACCCTGCCACGGAGCCACATCTCCAGTCTTTGAGTGGATTGTTTGTGTAGTTGGTTGTTTTGACTTTTGACACAAGGTCTTCGTATATGGCTCAGGATTGACGTTGCACTCTGATCTTCTGGCTTTCCCGGCCCAGATGCTAAGATTATAGGCACGTGCTATCATGCGTGGTACCCACAAAGAATTTTCTTGACAAATATATAAAAACCTACGTATGACCATGAGGAGATGTTGCACAAAACAAGTCTGAGAAACATCCTACAAAATTGAAAAACAGTATCCTTCAAAACTTCGGTATCTTAAAAGAGAAATGAAGAAGGAACTGCCTAGATTAGAGAGACTAAGGAATAGACACGACACTTGATGTAACCTGTGAGCCCGGATCTGGATCCTGGTTCAGAAGATAGCATTGATGAGACAGTTCACAAAATCTGCAGAAATTATCACCAAATGTCTGGTTTAGATCCTTGTACTCTAGTTATGAGGTGTTGACCTTTGGGGACTGATAAGGGCATAGGAGTTCAGCCATTTATTTTGAAAGTCTGAAAGTGTTTCAAAATTAAAATTAAAAAAAAATCTTTGAACACTGATGAAATCATGGGGAAAAGAAACACCAGAGCAAACTGAATCAACAAATAATGGTTTAGAATGACAAGAAATGATTATTCCCTTGGTGAATTAACACAAAACAGAAGACTCTCCCCCATCAGTGAACAGGGTTTTGTTTTGTTTTTGTTTTTTGCAGGCCAGTGGCTGTCATGGAACTAGAGAAGCTATACCCTGAGAAGCAGCCTTGGTGGGGATTAGTAGCATGCAGTTATACTGCAGAATGCTGAGCCGGGGGTCACTGGGAACTTGAATGTAAAAGGAAAGGAGAAAAATAAAAAACCAGGATGTATTGAATATGGCGCCAAAGAGCCTGAGACATTCCACAACCCTGAGAAAGACAGCCCTGTGGAGAGAACGACCCGGTGACAGGGTACAGTCAGGGAAACATGGCAGAGCGGGGAGCAGAGAGCTACACAAGTTGGCCAGGGAACAGTAGAGGGTTTGGGGGGCATCTGGAGAGAACATGGTTAAAGGTGTATATGAAGCAGGAAAATGGTGAGGTCAGGGGTACAGAGAAAGGGTGAACGACAGGAGCTTCATCCCTGAGAATGAGGAAGGGAGAGTTTCTTTGTCTTTGCCTAAGTGGAGGGGGTGAGCCCCTGAGAAGTAGACAGAGACCGAGCTGGAGAGCATTGGGAAAGATCCACAGTGAGGTCATACTGAATGTGAAGAGGGGAAATGATGGCTTCTTGGAAGACCGGGGAGGGTACCGACTTGTCAGCCAGTGTTACCTTGACAACAAGAAGGTAGCAAGCAGAGCAGAAAGGCTGTAACCCATGATGTAGGAACTCCCCAGGCAGGGTCTGGAGTCTAAGCATCCATCCTGGGCTGGTGTTGGTTTCGTCTCCTCTTTCCCGAGTCACTGCTCTGAGCCAGAGTGTGCGACCCACACTGCAATAGGAGAATCCCTAGGAGCCAGGGATGGATTACGGCTTTGCTCTGCCTAAAGGCCTGAATCTCAGAAGGTCCAAGTCTCGGAGCCAAGGCAGACTGAAGAGATTCAGTTATCGGCAAAATTAACTACAGCACTCTATAACATCTGTTTTTTTAAAGACTAGTTTAAAGATATTCTCTCTCCCGTGAACCACTGACGAAATTCTGTGTGCACTGGCTACAGAGCTAATGGCTCTCGTGAGCGGCAGCAGCCAGCACAAAGAAGGGAAACTGGAAAGAGCATTGACACAGGGTCTCTTTCCTGGGGCGGTGCTGCCAGACTTGGAGGGCTGAGCCCGCAGAAAGGGAAACTTATGTGGCCTGAATCCAAGACAAACAGATCCACACTGGAAACAAACAAACAAACGTGTGTGTCAGCGATTAGCCAGCACTAAGTCAAGGTGCTGATCCGTCTGAGAGTGTGCAAGTGTGTGCTGATGTAACAGGAAGAGGAGGGGAGAGGGAAGGGGTGATTGACAGTCACAGCTACAATGTGAAGTTATCTGTGTATAAGCAGATTTGTCCTTTAAATTCTTTTTAAAATTTTATTGGAAACAGATTTTTTTTCACATAATCTATCCTAATTACTACTTCCTCTCTTTCAACTCCCTGCCCCCAATGCCCCTCCCATCCAGATCCACCCCTTTCCTGTCTCTCATTAGAGAACAAACAGGCTTCTAGGGAATAATAATAAAATAAAATACGATAAAACAAAAACTAACACATCAGAATAGATCAAAACAAACGATGGGAAGGGAAAGAGCCCAACAAAGGACACAAAACAGAAACAGACACAGACCCACTTGTTAGCACACTCAGGAATCCTATAAAAACACTAAACTGAAGCTATCATATAAGTGCAAAGGACATGCAGAGTAAAAAGAGATAAGAATATATATATATATATATATATATATATATTTAAATTAAAAAACAAAACCACAAAGGAGACCCCTGACACATTATGAGACGAAGAACCACCAAATATGCCACTGAGGTTATTTTCTGTTGGTCGTCTACCGCTGGACTTGCAGCCTGTCTTAAGAGGAGTTTGTTAGAAAGAGAGAGAAAAAGACTAGTTTGCTTCCCCAGGGAAACTCCCTTGGAGTAAAGCAAATTTCCATTTGCAAGCGGTCATCCATCGGAGACTGCTTCTGAGTTAGGGATGGGAGCGTGTGTCCATTTCCCCTTTCAGCTCCAGAGCTCTGTAGACCGGTGCAGGCCCTGTGTGTGCGTCCTAGGCTCTGTGAGTTCATGTGTGCATCAATGTTGTTGACTTAGAGGGTCCTGTTTCCTTGGTGTCCTTCATCCCCTCCGGCTCTTTCACTCTCTGCCTCCTCTTATACATTGCTATTATATTCATAATAGTCTGAAATTTCCCTGAGCCCTTAGGGTGGGGATTTGATGGAGACATCTCATTTAGAGCTGTGTGTTCCTAGGTCTTCACTCTCTCCATAATGTCTGGCTGTGAGTCTCTCTATTTGGTCCCATCTGCTACAGGAGAAAGCTTCTCTGATGATGACCTAGCAAGGCCCCTATGAATATAGCAGAATGTCATTAGAAGTCACTTCATTGCTATGTTGTTGATGTTCAGAACAGTAGTATTTGGTTTTATTGTAGGTCCCTATGAAGTAAGAACACCTGTCTGTTACTGGTGGGAGTGCAAACTTGTACAGGCACTATGGAAATCAATGTGATAGTTTCTTAGGAAAATGGGAATCAATCTGTGTTGGGAGCTGTGAACCCCCAGATCCTGAATTTCTTATAAACAACTTGTTTTCCTCTGCTCTGAGACAGCCTGCAGCTGCTCTGAGCAGGAGACTCTCAGGAGTTTCTGATGGCAGGAGAGTGGATTCTGGTGGGTTTGGCTGGGCGTGGCTAACAGTTAAGGATCTATAAACCCCTGGACACAATAAAGGGGCATTCTTGTTCCAAGGATGACCCGTGTCTCTGTCCGTGTGTCTTTGTGTGTTTCAATCTCCAGCCCCTTTCCGGGTTCATGAACTGTATGGTGGTGCATAGAGCGCAGACGGGCGTGGTGCGCCGCAAATCTGTCTAAAGATACAGGTACAGCACTCTTGGCATGTACCCAAAGGTTACTTCATCCTACCACAGAGACTCTTACTTCACCATGTTCATTGCTATTATATTCATGATAGTCAGAAATTGGAAACAACCTAAATGTTCTTCACCTGACTAATGTGGTACATTTACACAATAGGGTATTTTTTAGCCATTTTTTTTAAAGAAAATCATTAAATTTTCAGATAAATAGAACTAGAAAAAAAATCCTGAGTGAGGTCATCTAGAGCCAGAAAGACAAATATAGTATGTACTCACTTATATGTGGATATTGGCCGTTGAGTCAGAGATAAGCAAGCTACCATCCGTATAACCACAGAGGTTAGATAGAGAGTAAGGGACTCAGAGGGTATGAATGGATGCTGGGGAGACTGGATGGGAAGACCAAGTGGGGGGTGGGATGGAAGAGGGAAGACAGAGACAGCAAAAATTAAGCGCCATTTAAGAGATAGTAGGGAAACGTAGTATAGTAGAAGCTTCCTAAAATATATACATATATGGTGATCTAAATGAAATCACCAAATAATGGGAGAGGCAATCTCCAACTAGACATCTCTTGTCACCAACTGGAGTTGCCAGTACTGGGATTGGGTTATGTCTAATTGAGCTGTTTGCTAAAGAAGTCTCCTAGGAACCCCCCCCTCAAACAACCCAGGCCCTTGCCAAAACTATAGGCCGCTCCCCACAAACTGATGACATTGTTGAAGGACAATATCTACACATGTTTTTGAACATGGAGGGGTCAAGTTGGTGCCTACAGAGAGCCTGCACCCCTATATGCTAGCATCTGAGATAGCAGAAGGCACTCTGCGGGGTACCAAAGGAGCCACAAACCCTTTGATGTACAATGGTGTCCTGCTTTCAAAATATGCCAGGGCAATGGTGGCACAAAGCTCGTGGGGTTAACCAACCAATACCTTATTTGACTTAAGGCCCACTCCGTGAGATGGAACACATACATACCTGATATTGCTTGGGTGACCAAGAACCTGAGACTATTTTTAATTCTTAAGTGTGGCCACCAGGTGGAGATAGGTCTTTATTGTTAGAGGACAACTGTCACAAGTAATCTAATTGTAATTTAGATGATTGTAATTGTAACTTTGGGGGATAAACCAAAAAGGGAATGAAGTCACCTGTGTGCCCATGCATCAAACAACAGAGACATACCATTGCTCCCTTACTCAGGTAAGAAGGGTCATCTTTCTTCCAAATATATTGAGTACTGTGCACAAGGACGGTAATCCACACTTAACTCCTACAACAGCTCTGCAAAAGATAGAAATCTATTTGTCCAGGGTCACAGCGGCAGAGTGTGTGGTATGTGACAGAGAAGAGGTTTCGACCTCAGCCTGTGTGCTCCAGGGCCTGCAGTTCACCCGTTACGTCCTATTCTCCTCTGGGGTAACTTGAGACTTGACACCAAGATTCAGTTCAAGCCCGTAGGGCTGGGTGGGGAAAGACAAGAGACGAGCAAAGACAAGTTAAAGGTGCACAGCAGACAGCCCACTTCAGAAACAGAAGAAACTCAGCCAAGTACCTCTCTGTGCTCCAAAGGCTTGATATGAACTCATGGAAGAAAAAAAAAAAACTCCAAGAAATTCAGAAGATGGAATAAAATCTGAATAGATAGTATAGTTACTTAAAAGCCGGGATAGCAGAGTTTAGACTAATAAAGGAAGCCAGGAAAGCCATGCTAGAAAGAGCACAAAGTAGAACAGACATTGATAAACCAGCCAGGAAAAACTTACATTTTTATGCAATATTAATTATACATAATAATGAGTTTCATGTTGACATTTCCATACATGTATATAATGTATTCTGACCATATTCATTCCCAGCCCTCTCCCTGTGTCCCCTTCCTGTTGCCCCCTTCCTCTTCCCGTTTTCAGGAAGAAGTCTCGGGTTGTGTATTACACCCACTTGAAGACACAGAACTGGATGAAAAAGCAGGTTTCTGCTTCAGTCCAATTAAGTTAATTGCCTTCAAATACAAAATTATGAAAACTCTAGGCTCTATAACACATTTCAAAGACTAAACAACATAAAACGCACACCACAATTTCAAGATGATTATTTGACATTTAAAAAGCGAGAAAATTGTTATCCAGTCTCAAGGGGAAAGGCAATCAGAGGATACCAACCCCAGCATTGCCTTAAGATAGACTGAGCAGCCAAGGATTTAAAAGCATCCATTCTGCCCAACAAAATAGAGTAGCATGTCTCCCCAGTAAAGGCACAACTGAGAACTCTCAAAAGAATAATAAGAATAGCAACAGAAACACACAAACAACAATCTGAAATGTAAAAATCACTAGGAGAATAAGTTTTACATTAAAATTAAATTTTCAAGCCAAGTGTGGTGAGGATACCTACCTACAGTCCCAGTGCTTGGGAGGCCGAGGCAGGCGATTTGGGAGTCCAAGCTTGTCTGGATCTCTGACAACACCCTATCTCAAAAACTTAAATTAAATTTCCTAGCAGAATGGTAATGATGATGGAAAAGCCATTGAACTTGAATATTTATCTTTGGAAAGCATTCAGTCTAAAGAACAGGGGGAAGTGTAAAAACTTAATGAACTCTTGGAGCCTTATGGGACAATATCAAAATATCAAAAGACCCAGGGAAATACTTTAGGAGTCCCAGAAGGGAAAGGAAAGAATTAAGCAGAAAATAATCCTTAAAGATACAGTAGATGAAATTTTTCCGAAGTCAGGTGGTGGTGATGCATACTTTTAATGCCAGCACTCGAGAGACAGAGGCAGATGAATCTCCGTGAGTTCAAGACCAGCCTGGGCTACAGAGAAAGTACCAGGACAGACACCAAAGCTACACAGAGAAACCCTGTCTTGAAAAGAAGAAGAAGAAGAAGAAGAAGGAGGAGGAGGAGGAGGAGGAGGAGGAGGAGGAGGAGAAGGAGAAGAGGAGGAGGAGGAGGAGGAGGAGGAGGAAGAGGAGAAAAGAAAAATTTCCAAATGATGACAAGCCAGTGCCATGCAATTTGGGGTGCAGCTGTGGGGCAAAAGACAGGCTGGACATCTACTTTGAAGAGCAAGAAGGTGATACCTCCCTTGTAAAGCCAAAGATTTAAAGTGCTTAGGCAACACAACATAGATTCAGTCCCAGAAACTTCTGCATGATTCTTCTTCACTCTGTGATAACAAAGTCTTACTATTATTTTAACAATACCAATAGAGCTCATGAGTGAGTGTAACCACATCAAAGGGAAGTAAACCAAAACTTAGACTTCGGGATGTTCTCTGAACATGGTTTGTAAGGCCAAAAGCAGAAATGCGTGTCCAACAACAGGGGATTGATGAACAACAGGGGACAGAAAACGCTGTCCCCGAGAATGAGATGGCTTACATATGTGTGCAATGTATACTTAAGCATGTTGTTAATGGATAAAGCTGAGCCATAAAGAACTTATGTATAAAATGGTCCCATCTATTTGATTTAAAGCACTTGCTGTTCTTGCCTGTATGTATGTTACAGTCAGCTGGCTGAAGTCCTTTACCTCTACCCAGACAGAAATCGTGGGTCGGCAAGGACCATCTCTCCTAGTTCCTGTCTATTGCTGCAAGCCTATGACAAGGGCCAACAAGACGGTTCCCTGGTCTGCAGAGTCTGAGACCTTCGAGTTCCAGCTCTCTGGATTCTCCAGCAAGCAAGGCAGTTTCTCTTCTCTCTTTGTAGCCTCTGTACATCTGCCTCAGCTCTCTGCCTCTCTCGCTCTCACTCTCTCTGCTTCTGCTGTTCCTCTTGCCCTGACAGCTGTGCTATACTATGTCGCTGTGGCTGTGGATGCCATGGCTCAGGAACCAACCTCCACAGCCCCCTCCCCATTTTGGGCTACTGATGCTTCTGTTGCTGGCAGCTGCTGCTCCACTAGCTCTACCTCTTCCACAGGTGTAAATGTTGCTGACTGTCCAGCTCCATCACCCCCCACCAACCCTCCACCACCCCCACCAACCCTCCACCACCCATTAGCTATCAGCTTCTGTAAACAGAGCCTGCTCATTCATCCCCTAGCTGCCCAGACCCAAATAATGACACAGAAACTATATTAATTACAACACTGTTTGGCCAATAGCTTAGGTGTATTCCTAGCTAGCTCTTACATCTTAAATTAACCCATTTCTATTAATCTGTATATTACCACAAGGTTGTGGCCTACCAGTAAGGTTCTGGCATTTCTCTCTCCTTCAGCAGCTACATGGGGTCTCTCTGATTGCGGCTACTCTTTATATATATATATCTTTTCAGATTTCTCACTTGACTTTATTCTGCCCTTCCATAAGCAGAAGCAGCTTCTTTATTAACCAATGGTAATAAAACATATCCACAGCATACAGAGGGGATTCCCACATCAAGCTTCCTGTCACATCGCTTCTTTCTTGGGAATTTGATCTGACATGATGACTCTCCTAAAGCCCCACCCTCCCAGTTCCTCTTTTCCTCCTGTGATCCTGTACATACTCCCATCCCAGCTATTCATAGCCAGAATCGTGTCTCAACCTGTCAACAATGACCGCTCCTCTGTAATCGGGAGCAGAAGGGACATTTTCTGTTCTCACCCATCAAAGGTCACGACCAGCATTCCTATAACACAGATTGATAAGAAGAGGCCAGGACAAATGATATGACCCAGAAGAGTCCAGAAAGGAAGACCTAAAGATCCAGGAAAACGGTCTACCTTTAGCCTTAGATTCTAAAGCAAATGGACAGCCTTGAGAATGTGTCCCTCAATAAAGGGGTGTATTCTGCAGTATAAAGCCCCCCTGCACTATAATCTTCCTAGGTATGGAGAAGGACCCCTCTGGAATGAGAGCCTTTGAGAGAGAAAAAAGGAAAGGAGATGAGTGACGTTTCTAGGCTTTGTGACTGGCTGTGGTAGGTAGCTTTGAGAACCTTCTAGCAGTAGGGTGACATTCTAGTTTCTATGGACATCCTTGGGGAAATGAAACTGTTTCTATGACTCGCCTTGTCTTTGAAGCTTCTAATCTCTTCTAATTCAAAGTACTTAACTGTTCAAGGTTGAGTGCTTTGAGGGTATTGTTACCTAAGCTCTGACAAATCTCACTCCTTTCAGTACCTCAAATGGACTGAAAATCCATCTACCTTATGATTGTTGAATTGTCACATGGCACACCCTTCTCCTTGCTTCTTTATTCATCCCACTCAAATTCCATTGAGCTGGATATGCAATAGATTGTATGTGCTTGAAGAGGATATATTGAAGCTGCAAGAACAGGGAACAGAAGCTAAGAGGTTAAAGAAAATAGATGTCATTTGCAAAGTCTACCCTAGAAATAAAGCATTCCCTTCTGATTCAATTCTGCTCTTAAGATTTGTGTATTATTTATATGTGCATGCATGCATGTTTGTGTGTGCTCGCGCACACCACATGCATACAGGGACTGTCAGAGGCCTAAAATGGGAGTTAAAAGCCATTGTGAACTGCCTAATGTAGATGCTGAGAACTGGACCCGAGTCACTTGACGGAGCAGTAGACGCCCTTAACTGCTAAGCCACCTTTCCAGCCCCTTGATTCTTCTTAAACCAGTTACAATTTGAGAAACAATAAGCATATTTTCTTCCCTATCAGGGACGCCAGCCTGAAGGTCCAGAGGTCTCATACGCTGTTGTCACATCCTTCCTCTGCGTCCTCCTGAGACGGATGACCTTAGCAAACTGAGATCCTGCAGGTCAGCAGAATCCCTTCTGGAGGTGCGACTTGGCAAGAAACCCATCAGTGTGGTCTAGCCATAATTTCATTTTGATTTTAAGAACTTCAGTGGGGCCAGATGAATACCTTGCTCCATTAAGAATGATCTTAGGTCATGGATCCACTCATTGTCTTAGACGTTCATCTCTCTAAAGACTCCAGATAATGCCTTTTCGCAATTAATGTCCACATTAGTACCTGCCTTCTGCAAACTAAGACAAGGCCTTTGCTCTCCATGGGGTCACACCCCAGTGTCCCTATGCTGGCTGCTCATTCAACAAACCCACCCACATAGAGTAAGGACTTACAGGCCAACAACATATTCTGGGATGGTGAAGCCACTCATCTGTGTTGGTCATTGCTTAGTGGCTCACCTGATAGACTCAGCGTGGAGAATTTCCATGGGCCAGGTAGTCTGGGATGGAGACAGAAGGCACAGCAGTTGGGCTTCTCATCAGAGGCAATGGGTGAGTTGGATGTTTTAACCTATGCTAACATCATGGCCCCAAAGACCCAGTGGGGTCAATCATTCCTCTGAATGCGTCAGTGTCTGTCTCAGCCTGCCCACTGTCCTCTCAGGAGCGGGCCCTAAGCAGACATTAGCAGCAGAGCAGGGAGGGTGCAGAAGACAGGTGTGAATGAATCTACAGCCTGGTCCATCCCACCCCCCAAATTTTACTTCAATTTCTCTCTGCCCAGATACCATCTTGGAAAAGAGTAAATAGAAGAAAGGTATCTTAGTTATCGCTTTTGTAAAATTATGAGGCTTTGGGACCTTGCCCATCCTGGAGAGACTGCCTCTCATAGGGTGAGCTAATCATTGTAAAGAGAATAAATCCCCTGCCTGGAGCAAACCTCTCCAACTGACCAACCGTGCGCCTCCCCCTCCTTGAGTTAACTATCTCATACAACGTTCATCTTGTTCTTTCACTAAAATCGCCCAAGGCCAAGCCTAGACATCTTGGGATTATGCCTGTGGCCCCAAAGACGCCGACATTGTTGAAACCTCTAGTCCTCACTCAGCACATCTACTTGACTTTGCCCGTTCCACGCCTCCAAAGCCACAGGAAAGACTGTAGCCCTGGCTTTCTCCTATCTGGTGCAGTCACCGATCCTCCTGTTTCCCCACATGGTTCTGCATGGAGCAGCCTCTGCCCTTGAGATGTGTGAGGAATGACCTCCTCAGTGCCATTGTTTCCGCTTGCCATCTAACCATACTCCATTAAATAAAATGGGGTATTAAAAACAAAGGCAATAACAATTTTTTCAAAGAAGGCTATCTCCCCCCTCCCCAATCCTGGAGACAAGGTCTCAAGGAGCCTCAAATTCCCCACAAGCCTGAGAATGACCACAAACTTTGGATCCTCCTGCGCCACCCTCCCAAGTTCTGGACTGCAAGTGTCAGCTGCCATGCCTGTGGGATGAGACACTGAAGATTGAAGGCTTTGTGCGCGCTACACAAGCGCACCACACACTCTCCTATCTGCACCCCAGTCCCCAAGGCAGAGTACTTCAATTAGGAGACGCCATGACTTTTTTGAAGAGCGTCTATATATTTATACTTATCCCACCTCATTCTTGCTAACGCCGAAGCAGAGCAGGCAGTGTCTACACCACAGATGAGAATTCATGGTGAATACAATTGCACACTCTCAAGCTCAGGACCTTGGGCACGTTATGAGCCTCTCTGTGCTTCTGGTTCCTTCTCTGGGAGTGAGAATAACATTAGGAGGTGGCTGCTCAGGGAGGATATATCCGAAGGGATCAGAAAGTAGGGCTATGGCGATGGCTCAATTGGTAAAAGGTTTGCCACACCAGAGTTCAGAACCCTCATCCAGATTAAAAAACTGAGTGTGGGCTGGGTGGTGGCAGCACACGCCTTTAATCCCAGCTCTCGGGAGGCAGAGGCAGGAGGATCTCTGTGAGTTTGGGGCCAGCCTGGTCCACAAGAGCTAGTTCCAGGACGGGCTCCAAAGCTACAGAAAAACCTGGTCTCGAAAACAAACAAACAAAAAACTGAACGTAGCAGTGTGCCCCTGTAGTCCCTGTGCTGGGAAGGCAGAAACAGGAGGATCCCTGGAGCTTGCTGGCCAACCTGTCTAGCTGAGCTGATGCTCTCCAGGTTGTCTGAGAGAGGAGAACAACTAGGGAGGATGCCCAACACTGACTTCTGGCCTTCACACACAAACACACACACACACACACTCACACACACACACACACACACACACACACACCACTCATTAAGGTACTTGCGTTTATCTAACAAAACCACAAGGGAAAACAAACGTGGGGTTTCCAAGCTTTCCTTATCCACATTTTTCCTTCTCCGAATTCTAGAATCTCCTTCTTGAGGCTCATTAGTTAACAAGGCTAAGCTCTCTCAGGGCAGCTTTTTCCAATCACGTATCCGCACCTGTGAGAGGTGCATCTTTATCAGATCCTGCTGCCTCTCCAAGCCAGCTCCACTCCGGAGTCTTTTCAGCCTTCCTAGGCAGCCCCACCCAGAACCGGCCTCTCAGAGCTCAGAGGTTCTCAAGCAGTTACCGTGGCAACTCTGGAATCTAGGATGCGCTGAGACTGCCTTCCCTCACAATTCAAAGACCATAGCGCCTCACGGATGCCCAGTCGCCTCTTAGGCCAGCCCTGTAGGATCTGATTCAGGATGCCAGACCCCTCCTTTGCTACCTGTTTCCTGTTTCAGGGAGCTGATGCCCCAGCTGTATCCCATCTGCCCCTTCACCATCCCCAGCGTCCTGCATGGCTCTTCGTTGCCACAGCGGAATCCAATTCTGACTTAAACTAGACAGTAGTTCATTATAAGGCCAGAAGGAGTGTGCTGGAGCATGGCAGCTACTATCTCATTTTCAGAGACTATGTGAGCTACTTGTATTTTTTACTCATTTTCAGAGACTATGTGAGCTACTTGTATTTTTTACTTTTATCATTACTTATTATTGTGGGGTATCACACAATCCTCCAGCAGGCCTGTGTAGGTCAAAGGATAACTTGTGATAGTCCATTCCTTCCACCATATGGGCCCCAGGGATTGACCTCAGGTCATCAAGCTTGGCAGCAATCACCTTTATCTTCTGAGCCATCTTGCTAGCCCTTATAAGACAACTATTAAGCAACCTATTATTTTAAAGTTATAGTGGTTAATTGAAAGTGATGCCCTGGTTAGTGATGGTCACAGCAGATTACAATGGAGATGTAAAATGTCAGAGCCATGTAGTGAAATGCATTTCTTACATGGAGGTGTATCCGTGCTGATGTAAACAAACCTATGACATCACAGGCTTTATATAAGCATGGAATATGCTCTTATGAACAATGCAAAATACTTCATACACTGGTTAACTTACTAGCTTGTGTACCTACTGTCCTGTGCCTTTTATTGTTACTTTAGAGTATAATCCTTCTGGAACTATAAGCCTGGCCAAGAACAAGACCCCAAAGAAGAAACTTTTACTACTAGTTTAAGTGGACGTAGAAGGAACCCGCCTCCTAAATACTTATCTCAACCCTCATTAGCAATAGACAGCGGTTAATACAGAGACTCGCACACGGTCAGAGTGCAGATCAGAAGTGACTGTGGAGTGTTTGACCGCACACGAGACATCTATATCATACCCTGTTCCTTTAAATATCAGGCAACATCCAGAAAGAGGGAGCAGATGGCTGAGAAGTAGAAGAGGTTGAGCCGGAGGCTGAGGAGGTGTGCTCATGTGCAGACATGACAAAATGCTCAACTCATGAGCTCAACTAGCTGTCGTTGTCTGAATGAGACCTGCACAAGACCATGGCAGTGTGGGCAGGGGAGAGGCTAACAAACCCCCACCCCTAGCTGAGAAGTTATTGTTAAAGACTGCTGGAGGAGAGAGAGCTTGTTTTCCCCAGAACGATTCTTGGCGTGTCAACAGTTCTCCAGTGGATGGCGCCCTTGAGTGTATGAGCAGCACTAGGTGTGCTGTGGGGAAGGGGACTTAGAGTTGGGAGAGGAATATGGAACATGGTGGAAGGAGCTGGAATAAGAAGTAAGGAGTGGACATGATAAAAAAATACATCATACATATGTCTGAGCGTCTCCATGAATAAATTGAACATGTTTTGAAAAAAAGATGACAGTAGGCCCTGCAACGTCATGGGCAGCTTCGCCCATCTTGGGCTTTCTGCTCCTTTATACACCACTTTCTCTTGTGCTGAACTTACTTGTGTGTTGTTTCCTTCTCTGTGATCCCTAACCACACGGACCCCACTGCTACTATTACATTGAGTGATTGACCTGGAGACAGAATTTGAAGCGATTTAAGAACTGCAGGATGAAAAATTCATGGTGGTTATTGCTAACTTGTCAGGTATGTCCTGTTTCACCACAGCTATGAACGTGAGCAAGAACCAAGTGACAGAGTCCCCTGAAGCACCTACTTCATTAAAGGCAACAACAACAACAACAAAACTAAGGTTGGGGAAGGACCTACAGAGTGCATGAACAGACTCTTAAGGACCCAGATTAACGACAAAGCACAAGAGCATATCCCTCTGTGCACTCTGATAAAGCAAGGGGGAGGTTGTCTAGGAGTTAAAGGAAAGGGCTGACCCAGTGACTATGCTGAATCTACAACTAGCCATGAGGGTTTAAACTACTCAGGAACCCCGATTCATTCACTACCCAGTGAGACAGACAGGGTGGACTCTGCCAGCGCTGGTGTGAAGCCAGGCAGAGAATTTTTGAAAATTATAGATAAACTGGTCATGAAGGAAAACTCACCAAAGCCAATCTGTAATCTAGATGAAGTCTCCATGCTTCAAAAATAACAGCCAAGAGAACGGTCATCCCCAAAGATAACCGCTGAAATCTGTCACTGCCAGATTTCGAGATCTTGAAGGACAGGACGGTGGAACTGCCTGGGAGTGGTGCTGCCGGCAAAAATGCAAACCCTTTGTTAGCTGGCGCAGTGAGAAGTCAGGTTTTCCTACATATGAATAAGCGCACGCTGCCCGTGTACCACAGGAGCGTAAGAAGCCAGGCATGACCCAGCTCCTCTTCCAAGATGCCCCCCTCAATTGCTCACCTCAAAAAGTAAGGTGGAGCCGGACGATGGTGGCGCACGCCTTTAATCCCAGCACTCGGGAGGCAGAGGCAGGCGGATCTCTGTGAGTTCGAGACCAGCCTGGTCTACAGAGCTAGTGCCAGGACAGGCTCCAAAGCCACAGAGAAACCCTGTCTCAAAAAAAAGTAAGGTGGAGGGTGATCAAAGAGGACATGTGACCTCAATTTCTGACTGAGACACACACATACATACACAAACATACACATACATATACACACACAAACATACACACACATACATACGCACATATACACACATACATATGCACATATGCACACATACATACACACATACACACACACACACACCATTTCTCTCTACAAACACCACCTCTCTGATACAACTAGTAGATCAGGGTCTGCTTCCTGAGGACCCTTCTCCACATTGCTCCCGCCACTAAAGAAGACCAGAATGTAATTCTGGATGGATGCTAACATCAAGAGCTCTTCTTGGGTTCAGCATGGTGGCATGTGATGTGTGATGTACTGTCAGCACTCAGGAGCGCAGAGGCAGGAGGATCACCAAATTTAGGTCAACCAGTCTATTGTGAGTTCTAGGCCAGCCAGGGCCACGCAGCAAGACCTTGTCTCAAAAAAAGTATTCAAAACCCTGCCTGGGTCTGTCTGAGGTATTGTCATTAAATGGATTATGAAAAAAAGGGCACACGGAGGAAGACACTCAAGAGGTTTAGATGTGACTCGAGGTTTGGCAAGGAGGAAGAGACTTTGAACATCAACTGGTCATGGTTGGTGTGGAAAAAAACTTTTACATGGGTGTAGATAAGGATGTTCCTAGAGACGGCCTGAGAGAAGGCTTCTAAGGAATTGCACATGGAGTTCTTAGAACTGAACGGGATACACCACCCAAGAAGAAACAAGGGAAGACAGCTCCAGGAAAATAAAAACAACCACCTTGAAAATTCACACTTTGGGATCCAGACCCCAGCAAGTTCTTCACGAAGCTGGAAGGACAGAGCAAAGAGACCCAGGCCAGGCTCTCCAGTATTACAGCAAAGCAGTGTGGGAGCAAGATGCCCATAGCAATAGAGTTCAGGATCTGAACAGTCTACAAAGAACTCACAGAAGCAGGCGAGAGACAAGACTCTGAACTAGGGGGTCACATCAGAACAGCCCCATGAAGGTGGGACTAGTAAGTCAGAATGGAGAGAAACAGCGCAAAGTTCAAGTTAAAGCTTTGTTTTAGGTGGGAAGTTTTTCACCATAGGAAGGAGATAGAGGAGGAGACCGGACATGTCCTTCCCTGTCCCATGGGCCTGTTCTAGTCTGCTTTGTTCTGTTCTAACAATACCTGAGACTGGGCAACTCTCAGCAAAGGAAATGGACAGGCTCAGTAGCCGAGTATGGTAAAGGGTAGGCTGGAAGAGCTAGAGTGGAGAAAAACCACGAAAAGCACAGGAAACGATGTTTTATAAGGAATTTGTTTCTGGGATGATGAATCTATTTCCGTGAAAACGACACTAATATGTTAATGAGAACTACACCTCCACAGCCTAACAAAAGGTCCCACTTCTTGGCTTTTTTTTTGTTGTTGTTTTGTTTTTTGTTTTTGAAACAGGTTCTTTTAGCTATGCCTGGCCTGTAACTCATTATAGGCCAGGCTGCCTTGAACTCACAGAGATCCACCTCCTTTAGCCTCCCTCATACTGGAATTAAAGGTGTACACCAAAAGTCCCTCCTTTTCATATCGCAATAATGGCAATTAAGTTTCTAAATGAGTTTGGGAGGAGATAAACACTCAAGCTGCTGCTATACCCATAAATAGATTCAAAAGTTGCTAGGATTCAAAAAAAAAGTTAACAGACATTTGTTTCTTTTCTGTTAAATCAGTTGAAAGTAAGCTGTGGTAAATATAACACTTTATCCCGAAATCGCCTCAGAATTGTCTATATGCTGAAACACCTTTATCTCCATTGTAGGCACACACCTTTATCCCAGCTGAATTTGTGTTTTTCCTGTTCATGACAGACTCTGCCATTCTGGGAACACTGATCCCTTCACTGGGGCATGGGATGCAGAACCCAGTCCAGGTGCTTTGATGTGCTCATGTCTAGTCAAGCCCGTCCTTGCTTCTAGTCTCTGTCGGTGGGCAGAGAAGGAAACATCCCTCTGCCCTGTCCCCTCTCGCTCACCCGCAGGCATTTATACGGATCCCTCCAATTCAGATCCAATGGCGCAGGGTTCCTCTACCCTTTCTCCATTCTCTGTCTCTGTCCCTATGCCACCCTTCACTCATAAAAAATATGTTCATTAATTCCTTCTGTCTGATAATGCATAAAGACTGTCTAGAATTTCATTATCAGCTCCACTGTTAACCACAAAATTACTGTTAAGTCCAGAGCATTTTTGCCACCTTAGAATATGCTCCACTGAGAATACACATCTGAAAGTTTGTGCTAAAAAGTTGTCTGCACCTTTATTTTCATGCTATAAATTTATTTCTCCCCCTTCTGGTTCCCTTCCCTTGGATTTTCAAGACAAACTCATGCTATGCCATCTAGTTCCGATGATCCTCCTGCCTCTTCCTCCCAGCAGAGATCACAAGCATATGTCACCAATCCTGGCTCCAAGCTATCAATATGCAGTGATAACTTATATTGATATACTAATTATTATTCTTGGTTTATTTAATTTGATTCTTCAGTTTGTTCCAAAATGAGGGAAATTCAAAAGTCAAAACGACAGGAAAAAAGCATGCTCAGAGACATCTTAACCCCATTCTTTTCCCTTCCACCCTGTTTGCTCTTGTACTGTATATGCATATGTGTGCATGTGTGTGCACGTGTGTGCATGTGTGTATGTGTATGCTGTAGTATGATGGAGTTCTTGAGCATTTGCATATGTGTGGCAGTCAGAGGCTTATGTTGGGTGTCTTCCACTACTTTATCTTTTGAGACAGGATCTCTCACTGAACCCAGAGTTCACCAATTAGGCTATACTACCTAGCCAGTGGGGTCCTGAGATATCTGTCTCTGGCCCATACTAGGCTTATAGCCCTAGGCCAATGCACCTAGGGTTTTTTAACATGGGTGCCAAAGATCTAAACTTAGGTCTTGTATGGCAGCCACTTTACTGACTGAGCCATCTCAGTAGGACAATTTTAAATAGTTTCTGGGCAATCTACCATGTATATTGGTGAAAAAAATCATGAAATCCTCTTGTCACAGCCCTCCTGGAACAGCCTGGGACCCCTTCCTATAGCCAGCTGGGACCCCTTCCCATAAGGCATATCAGTGAGGACATCTCGTAGTTGGCAGAAAGAACTTAATCAGCCATGTGGGCTCCGCAGGCTCCGTGTCCCCATCTGCAATGAGGGACGGCAGTGCCTTGCTTGTTGAGGATTATATGTGTGAGAAGTGACAGGGCTGTGCTTGGGTCAGAAAGGTTGATCTGATGGCTAGTCACCATATCTCAAGGACTGCCGCCAACGGCCCAGGCAGCTCCAGGGCCCTCGCTGCAGCTGTCTAGAGGTTCTCATTCCAAACACTGAAAGCTAGGTTAAGCAAGCGGTAGAGCGAGTGTGTGGAATGAGGCCTTCCTGCTGCAGAGACTAAGCTCCCGCTCTGCTTTGTGGTATGGACCATAATTATGAATGGACTCACGCCAGGCCAGGGACAGCACTGTCCTGCTACCTCAGATCCACTTTCTCTGTTAACGAGAGACCCTGGAAGTAAGCCAGGAGACTTCTGAAATGTTCTCTCCACGACCGTGGGGGCCAGCGGTAGGTGCGAACAACAGTCCACGCCTCTGACAGACATGCTTTGACATGACAGACTGCCTTGTCTCGGCGCGAGTTGCTCTAATAATAACTACGACCCACTCTTTGATTTCACAGCTCGGATTTTAAGATTATCCAAGAGGAATGGGCTGAAAATCCCAGTAACTTCCCCAGCCAAAACATTACTACACTCCTTCAAAGAAACAGGAACAAAATCCTTGTGGCGGCCATATTAAAACATTACAAGGACCGCAAAGACGCTTGTAGAAGTCTAATTAAAGTGTGACCCATCTCTGAAGTACCGTGCAGCCTTCAACAAGAATGAGACAAATTTCAAGGAGGGATAAAAGTCCCACATGTGACTAAAGTGAAAACGAGTCATGCAGAACTAAGTCTGATTTGATGCTAAATTTGAGACGGCTGTCACGGCTTGAGGAAGCACAGAGAGAAAGCTGGAGGAACGGCCCACAAGCTCCGAACAGTGTTGTGAAGAAGGAATCGGGTGACTTTTTGGCTGCCTAAATTACACTGAGTTGTTTGAATTATTTATTAGCACTAATTTGCTTTCGACATCATAAGAAAACAATGTATCGCCTCAGCAGGGAGAAGAGACGAGGTCTGTCAGCGGTGGGACAGAGAAGATGCAGCCTGAAGCGTGGCTCTGCTCCCCGGACCTGTCAGCTGCTGCCTGGGTTCCTGGCAGCGGGATTTTACGACTGGCTGGCTCACGGTGCAGCCTCCCGGCCAACAGGACATTGGCAAGCAGGGACGTTAGAAATCTTCCTTGAAAGAATTTTAACAAAAGCCTAATAGGCAATATCGCTTGGAACGATGGCCAAAGAGGGGAAAATCCATAAAAATTCCCCCATCCCCCGAGTCTCTCTCCGTGGTAGAAAGAAATGCAGCCATTAAGGCCGTGAAAGGAACTGGGATCATTAAGAAAGCAAACTGGCTGGGTTGCAGAGAAAACGAGAAGCCGAGAAGCCGGTTAGTGCAATCCATCTCCAATGAACTCCCTTCCCATCAGGCCTTGGGACCTACTGAGCCATAAAAGCAGCAGAGATAAGATAAATAATCGCTAGGAAGCTGATATCTTTACAGCGGTCCACAAATGTCACAGTGATTCACATCCATTTCATGCCCCACTGCCGTTGTCTGTCTCTGCCAGAAACGTGGATGCACAGGATTTCCAGATGGGGGCACTGATTCTGACGCAGCAGGGTCAGAGGCAGGCTTTCACACACCCGCTAGCGCAGCCGGTCAGCTCGGCTATCACCCCGAATTACACCCAGTCGTGACAATAGGGTTCTCTCTCTGAAAGGCCGATAAACAATGTCTGCATTAAAGGGCCGTGAGACCGAAGCAGAAGCTGATGGGGGACATTGGGGGTGTGCTGGGCTGCAGAGAAGGAGAGATGCTCAACAGTTCTCCGGATGCCAGGGACCGGATCGGATGATCCGAGTGTGGGGACAGTTCCAGGAGAGCATGTTCCATGGACACGTCATAAGGTCCTGTTTCTCCCGTGGCTGTGGGTCTCCAGGGTCCCCAGACATGCAGCCTACAGAGGAGGATCCTATGAAGGCCCTCTCCATCCCAGTCTCCTTTGAAGGTTAAGGTTCCTTCCTGAGAGCTAGAAACAGCAACAACAAAATAACCCCAAAACAACAGTCAGGCCCCCGTGGAGCACCATTTTTTGTGAAATTAGAACATCTCCTGGGGCTGACTGAAGACCGTTCCCAACAGCAAGTCCAAGCAGAAAAATGCTAGGACATTTGAGTTCATAAATCAATTCACTTCCTAATTCCCTCGCTAAAAGGTAACTTTGGTTTGTTGTTTTGATTTTTCTTTTAAAGAGACATATGTTTCTGTCTAAATCCTGGAGTTTCCTGTGATGCTAATTACAAAATAATTCGTTTTTGAATGGCCAGGCACAATATCCAAATGCTGATAAGTGTAAGGTCAAATTTATTAAAACTTTGGCATTCAATCCTGCTTTTGCATTTGGTTAAGAAGTTATTCGGAGGGCTTCTCAGAATTTAAAAATGGTAGTGGATAATCCCTTAGTTTTACTATGCCTGTGTTTGTATTTTTTAAATCAGAGAATATAATTCATATTTTTAAATATTGTGTTGATAAATATACAAAAAGATTTAGCCTTATTGGAAGTAACAAAGTACTATCCAAAAATAAAACACTGGTTAAATAAATTACACTAATTTCAAATATGGAATAAAGTACCATGAATCTATTAAAAATATAAACCCAAATCTATAGAAATTATTGTAGAACAACCCCCAAGATACACGGTTTTATATATAAATTATATTTACATATACAATTATATATATAGTGTTTCATATATGTGAAAAAACTGTATGCAGAGCTGGCAAGGTTACTTATGCTGTGATCCCATCACTTGAGATGTTGACACAGGAGGATGATTATATTTAAGGCCAGACTGAACTACAGAGTGACGCCCGAGTTAGTCTTTGCAGCAGAGTAAGATAATGTATCAAAAATCAAATGAGAGAGGGTAAGAGGGAGGGAGAAGGAATATTGCCACAGTAGCCTCTATAATATATAAACACACACATTTGCAAATATTTAAGTATGTAGGCGCACACGCACACACACCAGATTGGTAAAAGTGTGCTCTCAAAAGGAAGAGAATTAGGTCCTTTGAGAGTAAAGATGAATTTTTCATTATATAATCTTCAATACTGTTGGAATATTCACCATTTTATATTATCATCCCTTGATTTTTAAAATGTTTTACAACTTCAGTCCTACAGGTGGCCAACCCAGCTCAGTTAATAGTTTTATTCTAAAAACATTTACAAAAGCAATTCAAACGCTCTAACAACCCTTGCCCTAAGCCAGGTGTGGTGGCATGGGCCTTTAATCCCAGCACTCAGAAGGCAGAGGCAGGGCGGGCTACATAGTGAGCTTCAGGATAGCCAGGACTACATAGAGAAACCCTGTCTCAAAAAAAAAAAAAAAAAAAGAGCAACCAAAAGGTTCCCCCTCCCCACCCCCAAAAAACCACCAAAAATTCTTTGTTCCAATGCAATAATAGCAGCATGGAACCACCTCCGATCATGTTTCAATGTAATTTAAGACTTTGATTTGCCCATCCCCAAAGCAGAGATGCCATCATGAAGCCTGGAGCGTATCATTTGCACAAACTGTTCATAAATCACTCAGAGTGATGGAAACGAAGCTTGGCAGGGGCGCTCTCTTCTGGGTCTCTGTAAACTGAGTTCAGAAAGTGATGGATCTCTCTGTCCTGGACATTTGGTACTTAACTCATCGTTGGATCATTCAGGTTGAATTGGACTTAACTTACATTGATCAATTATGTCTTTTGGTATTATAGAACTTAATTTATTATCAGATCCCCAGGGATGAAGTTTAGCATGAATTATGCTTGAAGTAGCCGGCAAAAATAACCCACTTGTCTGCTCAGTCCACTGTTTAGTCATTCTTCTGCCTCTACAATCACTTAAGAAACAGTATTGCATGTCTTACACTTTAAAAACAATAAAAACAATCTTTTTTATTTTACATCCCAATTCCAGTTCCTTCTCCCTCCCCTCCTCCTGCTCCCCTCACCTCACCCCCCCACTCCACCCCCATCCACTCCTCAGAGAGGGTGAGGCCTCCCATGAGGAGTCAACAGAGATTGTCACATCACTTGAGGCTGGACAAAGGCCCTCCTTCTTGTATCTAGGCTGAGCAAAGTATTTCTCCATAGGGTATGGGCTTCAAAAAGCCAATTTTATGCACTAAGGATAAATACTGGTTCCATGGACAGTGGCCCCACAGACTGCCCAAGCCACGCAACTGTCACTCACATTCAGCGGGCCTAGTTCAGTCCTATGCAGGTTCTCCAGCTGCCAGTTCAGAGTCAGTGAGCTCCCACTAGCTCGGGTCAGCTGTTTCTGTGGGTTTTCCCGTTGTGGTCTTGATCCATTTGCTCATATTATCGCTCCCCTCTCTCTATGACTGAGCTCCGGGAGCTTGGTCCAGTGCTTGACTGTGGATCTCTGCATCTGCTCCCATCAGTTTCTGGGTAAAGGTTCTATGATGACAATTAAGGTATTCATCAATCTGATCACAGGGGAAGGGCAGTTCAGGCACCCTCTCTACTATTGCTTAGATTCTCAGTCGGGGGTCTTTCTTGTGGATTCCTGGGAAAATCCTTAGAGCCAGGTTTCTCATAATGACTCCCTCTATCAAGATATCTCTTTCCTTACTCTCCCTGTCTGTCCTTCCCCCAATTTGACCTTCCCAATCCCTCATGTTCTCCTTCCCCTCCCCTTCTCCCTTCTCAACCCCCTCCAGCCTTCCCCCCTCCCCTCACACTCCCACTTTACTCAGGAAATTTTGTCTATTCCCCCATCCTGAGGGATCCATGTATGTCTCTCTTTGGGTTCTCTTTGTTTCCTTGCTTTTCTGGGGTTGTGAACTGTAGGTTGGTTATCCTTTGCTTTTATGTCTAATATCCGCTTATGAGTGAGTACATGCCGTGTTTGTCTTTCTGGGTCTGGGTTACCTCACTCAGGATATTTTTTATAGTTCTACCCATTTGCATGCAAATTTCAAGATGTCAATTTTTTTTTTTTTTGCCACTGACTAGTACTCCAGTGTGTAAATGTATCATGTTTTCTTTATCCAGTCTTTGGCTGAGGAATATCTAGGTTGTTTCCAGGTTCATCAACATCTAGAAGAATGCAAATAGATCCATATCTATACGCACACACAAAACTCAAGTCCAAATGGATCAAAGACCTCAACAAAAATCCAGCCAAACTGAACCTCATAGAAGAGAAAGTGGGAAATAGCTTCAGATGCATTAGCACAGGAGACCACTTCCTGAATATAACACCAGTATCACAGACACTGAGATCAACAATTAATAAATGGGACCTCCTGAAACTGAGAAGCTTCTGTAAGGCAAAGGACTCAGTCAATAAGACTAAAACACAGCCTACAGAATGGGAAAAAAATCTTCACCAATCCCACATCTGTCAGAGGGCTGATTTCCAAAATATACAATGAACTCAAGAAACTAGACATCAAAGTATCAAATAGTCCAATTTAAAAACGGGGTATAGATCTAAACAGAGAATTCTAATAGAAGAATCTCAAATGGCCCAAAGGCACTGAAGGAATTGCTCAACATCCTTAGCCATCAGAGAAATACAAATCAAAGCAACTCTGAGATACCATCTTACATGGTCAAAATGGCTAAGATCAAAAACACAGATGATAGCTTATACTGAAGAGGATGTGGAGTAAGGGAACACTCATCCATTGCTGGTGGGACTATAAACTTGTACAGTCACTTTGGAAATCAATATGGCGGTTTCTCAGAAAAATTGAAATCAATGTACCTCAAGACCCAGCAATACCACTGTTGAGCATACACCCAAAGGATGCAGACTCATACCACAAGGACATTTGCTCAACTATGTTCATAGCAGCATTATTCATAATAGCCATATCTTAAACTTAACGATACAGTTCACAAAACACTTTATGTATTTTATCAAACCAGAGTATTAATGTCTGTCTTATACATTGCTGTGCCTAGATCAGCTAACCAGGAATTAGAAAGCTAAGACCAGAAGCTGGACCTCTTATTCCATCTGTTAGTTACATACGTTCTGCAGTATTTATGTGAAAGTTCAGAGAAAACAGTGCTTGTGTATAAATGTATTTTGTTGAATGAGAGTAATGTGTCACTTTTACAACGTCTGGATTTCCTGAATGGTGCTCACATAGAAACTGTGTCAGCAGTTTTTACCCACCTTGACAATTGGGACATCTGAGTTCATGTGGGTAGCCAGCATGTGTTCCCGGGTGATGGGGACCATCCATTCTCATAGTCTCATTTATGACTCATGGTTTTGTGTGGGTGTTGAAAAAGAAAAATCCAAAGGAAGAGGAACAGGAAAAGATTTCTTTCTATATTTAAATATAAATAATAGAAAGAGGCAGTGCTAAGTTATAAATATCAGAAGTGAAATGTTCTCTGCAACATCCATGGTGATAGCATCACCACAGCCTGAGCAATGCCACCCCTTAAACTCTGGTCTGGAAGTCCTGATCATTGTAGAAATGAATGCCTTTTGATTGTTGTTACATCAACCCATTTTCCTGAGGTTTTCACACCTTATAAATGTAAGATTCCATTTTTTTTTACATTTCAAGAATTCTACATGTGTGTGGTTTTTATCATGTGGTATGCTTTCGCAGCAAGTGTGCACACACACTGATTATTTTACACTGAATAGTTCTTACAATGACAAGAAACTTATTATTGACAGTTCACGTTATCCTCCTGATTAGTTCTACATATACTCATTAATGAAGACATTAAACGGCAGGCCCAGAACTAGAGTCTGGGAAATTTGACAGTCTCCATGACATTGGCATGATTTCATTGCGGTATTTTTCAAATTTTAATAAAGTTAGGGCATTAAATTTGCATTTAGACACTCTCCAACTTGTTAGGTTTAAAAAAAAAAGGCATATTCTGCGAGAGAAAAAATACCACAATCTTATACGAGTGCTGAAATTGTCTTTCTTCAAGGCGTGAAAGAAAATACTTGCTTACAGCAAAATGTTTCCCATCCCCTTTTGTTCAGTTTTGACTTGCAGAGTCATCTTGATTCTAAATTTGTTTCTGAGCCAGAGATGGGAGGTTTTTGAGTCAGAAAGAAACACCCTTCGTCCATGAGTATGAGCCTTTTCAGCATGCGAAGCTTAGAAGCCAAGTGCATAGCTGTGTTTTCCATTTTTTAAAGTTTTCATATGCTACACTCAGCAGGTGGTAGACATTTATTTGGAGGTTGCACAGGAGTGACTCTGGCGATCATACAGTCATGCACAGTGTTGAAGTCGAGCTGCCTGCCGTCTCGTTGTAAAGGTGCTCTCAGACGGATGCGTGTAGATCCCGCGTCCTTGAGAAGTACACTTGATATCAAGATAGAGAGCAGAAGGACAGCTGATGGACGTCTAGCTTTCATCTCTGTTTTTCAAGACTGATTTATCAAACTTAAGCTAAACAAAGACTAATCACCTTGTGCTTGGAAATAATAGCTCACCTTTAAGATTAACACTGACCAGTCTTATTGAACACATACAGAATCTGTGTATGTCATTATATGCAGTTTTTATCCCAGAGGGGAAGAAAGCAAGCAACAGTATGAAAACATGTCAGAGCCACACCATGCAAGAGGGCAGAGCTACAAGCATCACTCTGCAAGAGAGTACACTGTTATTGACAGCTAGGGAACAGGGGGACCAGCTACTCCAGCGTTTCAAGGGGAGACAGATTCCGGAAGTTAGACCCACCCTGTCTGAAGTCCACACTGCTCTTCATGAACAAAGGCCCATGTGAACAGAGTAGGAGCCACATGGCAAAGGTAAAAATTCAAATGTATTTCCCACCAGATGAGAAATCTCCTCAAGTCCTCGGTCCTCCCTCTGCCATGCTGATTTATGATACTCAATCGATTTGTTACCAGGACAAACTGAGCAATGTGTTAACAACTGCTGCCAAATAACCTTTTAAGCTCTGTTCCTGCTCTTGGCTGGTAACAAATGGGCAAGTTTAAACATGGCAAGGGACAGGTGATGGCACTTAAAGGTCAGGTGCTAAGCGCGCCACCCACGCCTCTGGTGGAGCCATGGTGCCTGATGGTTTAGCTTGCAGGAGCCTGAAGAGGTTGCTATAGAAACGTGGTCATAAAGCTGGGACGGTTGGAGTTCTTAGTAGAACCTGAGTTTCAAAGTCCACAGACAACAGAAAGGATTTCCTTTGGTGCTGGATTTTACAAGGTAGTTACTTAATCTGTGTGACTGCACATGGCCAGCTAACGCTGAGAGCGTTGGTGGGGAGGAAGGTGATGCCACTGGGGGCCTAGCACTCTCATTAGGGAAAAGGGGCAGGAGCTCCTGGGACTAGATATTAGGGAATGTGAAGGACTTCCCACATACAGATCTTAGTCTCTATGGAGAGTTCCATTCTTTTCACCTGTCACTGTGGCCTGTAATTAGAGCTGGGCTCACTGTAGATTTGCAGGGAGGGCAGGGGAGAACTGTTTGAGTACTAAGAGAAGGATAGGCGGTGTGGGAAGTCCTTCTGTATATGTGTTGCTTTTATCGGTTAATGAATAAATCTCTTTCTCCCAGTGGCTTCTCAGAATAGAGCGAGGTGGGAAAACTAAACTGAATGCTGGGAGAAAGAAGGCAGAGTCATAGAGATACCATGTAGCTGCTGCCAGAGACAGATGTGATGGAACCTTGCCAGTAAGCCACTGCCACGTGGCGATACACAGATTAACACAAATGGGTTAATTTAAGATATAAGAGTAAGCCAGAAATACGCTTAAGCTATTGACCAAACAGTATTGCAGCCAGAAAACGAACAAGCAGCCTCCACCAACATGACCCCAGCTAAGACTCCGAGCAATAGTGGAGAGGGTACCTGAATTGGCTTTCTCCTATGATCAGATTGATGAATACCCTGTCGCATACATGTATACACATGTGTGTGCATGCATGGACACACATGTACAAACATACAGTAGTAATAAATAGATGAAAAACTTTACCTTGAGAGGCCTAATTGATTCTGTTGCCACTAACACCACACCAGACATCCTAAACTGCCTCCTGGGATGTCTTTCATTTAGTCAGCCAGCATGTACTCATGAAAACTTAGCCTATCTATTGGTAGAGTCCTCTGGCCATGCAGTGGTTTGAAAGAAAATACCCCCCAAAGGGAGTGGCACTAATAGGAGATGTGGCTTTTTTGGAGTATGTATGACCTTGTTGGGGGAAGCTTGTCACTGTGTGGCAGGCTTTGAGGTCTTATATGCTCAAGCATGCCCAGTGTAGCATGCAGTCTCTCCTTGATGCCTGTGAATAAACGTGTAAAACTCTCAGCTCCTTCTCCAGCCCCATGTCTGCCTGCGTGCCACCATGTCCTGCCATGATGGACTGAACCTCTGAAGCTGTAAGCTAACCCCACTTAAATGTTTTCCTTTATAAGAGTTGCCATGGTCATGGTGTCTCTTAAAAGCAATAGAACCCCTAACTAACACAGCTGCCAAATATGAGTATGCCTGCATCAGAGTAGGGCCTGGCTTCAAATGCTGGTTACTAAACAGAGTATGAAGTGCTAGAGTCTTCTCTCTGCCCTCCTCCCAAACTCATGCTCCCTTATCTCCCAAGCTCCTGCATCAGACACAGTTCTGTTCTCTTCTCAGGGAGATCCTCTTCACTGTCTCAACTTCCCCTTTCTGGTTGATTTAGGAGCCTTGTAATGCACCTTTGGTATACCCACTGCCACATAGGACAGCCCAGCTTCTCTGAGTCTGCCATGCATGGAGACTCATGCATGCATTGGAGAGATAATGCCAGTGCTCTGGGCTGTTGGTCTGTGTTCAAGTCCTCCCAACTCAGGCATCAGACACATGAGACATGACTGAGCTATCCCTCGACCACATAGTGACAAACTACGACTTTGGCTTTGTGAGTGTTTGGACTGAAGTGTTTTCTTGCCCTAAAGATTACCCCGTGGTACAGAGGCAACAGTACCTTACAGTAGAGCCATTGTTGAAAATAAGCTTATTAAAATTTCTAGAACCTTGTTCAGAGAAAGCCTGCATCTAAGCAGGAGACAAGCCAGGGCAGAACCAGAAGTTATTTTGTTCATTCGTTGTTCAGTCAATAACCAACGGCCTTGGGGGTGATCAGCACCCTGACTTAGAGCAGTCTGATTCACCGGCTTTGCACCTGGTGTGTAGTCTAGTCTATGCAGTCATCAGCGTCTGGATTCTTTGGTTCAACACCGTGGCAGAGGTTCGCCCGTGCAGCCGCATGTGCTGGCAGTTTGTTGTCTTCATCTGCTGGTGTAATGCTGTATGGTTATAGTGTCCGTGTGTCTGTTCACCTTAATAGTCTTGAGTGTGTTTCTGACTTGAGACCATTATACGTAATCTTCCATAACCTTCCCATGCATGGGCTGGAGAGATGGCTTAGCGATTAGGGGCGCTTGTTGCTCTTGCAGAGGGCCAGAGTTCAGTTCCCAGCACCCACATCAACTCATCTGTAACTCCAGATTTAGGGGTTCCATTGCTCTCTCTGACCCCTACAGACACCTGCGTTCACACACGCACATACTCCCACGGAGGCACAAACATGTACGCGTGATTTAAAAGAAAATAAATCTTTATTTTTTTTTAAAAGACTCCCATCCAGTTGTTTTTGTAAACATATCCACTTGCTTGTCTTGAGCAAATACCCCAGCAAATGTGCCAAACTGCTGAGCTGCGGACTAGGCAGTCTTTGGCTTGAGTAGAAACAGGATAAATGCATGCATGCATAAATGAATGAATGACATGTATCTCACAATTCACTTGTAAACACTAACACATGACTATGTGAGTCTGGACCCAAAAGGAGAAAGCGCTTAAATAATGGGAATAAACCCTTTCGACCATATTGCCAAAGTTTAATGCTGAGCACGGGGCTTTGGGAGGCAGGAAGCAGAGAAGTCCATCCAAGAGAGCCCTGGGGACAGGCAAGTCGGGACTACAATGAAATGTGGGCTCACAGACTTTATACAGTGCAGAGCAGGGGCCAGACCCCAACACTGACCCCCACACATATCCACGCCCACAGACAGCAGGAGTGTGTGTTTCCACGGACGCTGTCTGTTTCCTAATTGGTTACCTTCACCTTGGGAGTCTTTAGTTAGAAAGCATTTAGCTGCCAAAACATTATCAATTGAGCCATATGGATAATGCATCAGCAACATAATCTGCAATTAGTGCAGCTGTCCATCAAGAGCTAGCCTGGGGAGCACAATAGGCCCAGAGCCCTGCCCTTTGCTCTTACAGCTTCCTCTCAGGGCCCACGCCGAGGACCCAGCACCCTCCTGCTTCCTCTAGACTCAGAGAGTACACTCTTAAAAGCCCTAGTCAAAGCTACAGTGCTTCAGGGTTGGCAGCCCTGCCCAGGAGTTGTGGAATGATTTCAGCCTATCAGTGTAGAATTGTGGGAAGGAGGAAGGCACTGGGATCGACAGCAGACAGCAGAATTTCAGCTATAGGGGGCAGAGTCATGGCAACTCCCAGCGATCCAACATCGTGCCTGCTTTATCTTCCTTGATTAGTCGCTGGCACTGCGGATAGCAACGCTCTGCACTTGTGAATTTGCCAGGAGGCTCAAGTTTAAGGCCCTTACCCAGCCGTTGCCCCACTTCCTACCTCATTCCTGCTGCCCCAGCCTTCCTCAGCCACCCTCATACCCCCACTTCCGGCCCGCTCCCCTGCCCTCACCCCCATCCCAGCCCCAGCTTCTTTTCTCCGGCTTCAGCAAACAGGGCCCGGCCTATATGTAGCTTCAGGTGCTCCCTTCTCCAGATAGTTCTTTTGGTTCCCTCAGCTCTGTGTCTCCTAGAAAACCTGTCTCCTGTTGACCACATAGGTGAGAAACGCTGAGGACATCAATGGAGTGGACGCTATTCAAAAGGAAAAGCCTGGCAGATGTCACCATCGCAAAACCGGAAGAGTCCAGACTGGGCATCCAGCGTATTAAAGTACCCTAAGAGCTGACACAGATTCCTAAGACACGTGAAGGAAAACGGCCAGCAAAAGAGGAAGTCAGAGTGAAAGGCACCTGTATTCAACAGAAGTAGCAGCCTCCTCCACCATGTGACCTGCCCCTGTGAGGCCAGTGCTGGAAGCTGGAGCTGCTGCGCCCCTCTAAGTCCAGAGATAGGAGAAATAAATGCCACTAGCCTGGAACCATGTTTCTCTTCATTGAGTTGAAGGGTGGTGTCCTTTCCTGCAAAGAAATGTTGAAAGCCTTTGGGAGAACGCCTTGGGCAATTGCCGGTTCCAGGTCCCAGTGATTAGGAAACTCAAGTTAGAGTCGCACTAGAGTTGGTTCAAATCTTAAATGAATGGCCTTGGGGATGCTCTTTAATCTCTCTCTATATTTATTTATTTTCCTGAGACTGGCGAGACAGCTCAGCAGAGAAAGACTCTTGGCACCAAGCCTGATGATCTAAGTTTGATTCCCAGGGCTCACATAGTGGAAGTAGAGAACTCCCATAGTTGTCTCTTGACCGCCACATGCGTACATGCCATGTGGGCATCACCTACACGCAGGAATAAATGTGATTAAACACAAAAATTTAGATAAAAGATTTCTTTTCCTGGACTAGGTTGTAGATCAGCGGCAGAGGTCTTGCCTACCGTGCCGTGCCATGCTATGCCACTGAGTCTGCCAACCTCAGCAAGGAGCTCGCCGTAGACCAAGGGCTCCACCCACTTCCAGGGTAGCTGGGAGGCCGTTCTAAGCTTTCAGAGATTCACCCCACTACACCTGACTCGCCTGTTAGGATTTCAACCTCAAGTTCACGTGCATGTAAGGCGTTAAGGGACATCATGATTAATAGCTGGCTCTATCTTATTTTCCTGGGACTTATGAAGTTTGTTGGCTAGGCCTCCCAAAAGATAATTTAACCAAAGAAGGGGGGGAAAAGAGTTAATTCCATAAAACGAAGTAACTGCTAAGTCAACTTCTTTTAAAACATTTTAGAGATTCTAAGGTCAAGAATTAATGGTCCACTTACTTCAGAGTAATCAATGTATTTCTTCAGTGTTCATCTTCAGAATCAATCATTTCGCAGTCACCTAGAGAGCTTACGACACTGAACTCGGAGAGCCCATTACCGTAAGCGCTCGTCAGTCTGTGCATGACTTCAGCTACCAACCAGGCCTTTCCACATAAATCCCAAAGATGGCTGAGTTCTTGTAGCCTTGGAATGCATGCTTGGAATGCATGCAACCCTGTCGAGGCATTCTAAATAACGGGCGGAGGAGCAGAGGCTTGCAGGCATCCGCTCAGCCGAGCATCTGGGGGAACCCAGGCTGAGGGAGATGCTGCTGGGGCTTCCGTGTAGTGCACAGCTCTGGCTGAGACAGAAAGTATGTGGTGGTTAGATTTCCCTTTGCTCGCTGAGTTACTCCTGCAGGATGGGCCTCATTTGGGGCCTTGAAAGGTTGAGAGCGGTGATTAGATCCTGATGTGTCTTTGGGCACATGTGTTTAATTTCTGCTTTGCATGAAACACCCATTCCATTTCATTTCAAGGTTGGTGCTGGTATCCCAGAGCTGAAACCAATAGCTCGGGTGACCTTGGACAAGTCCTTCCACCTCCTCAAGCTTCCGTCTGGATGCATGCTCAGCGCCAAGAGTCTGGAAAATCCCATGCTAATTGACACCACCAGGGACTCAGACAGACCAGCTGTTTGGCTTCAAAATAACCAAGCTCCCAGAAGAATGAGGGCGTTTTAGCACTGGGCTTTTTGGCAGCTGCCCAGCCAGTGGATCTAATGTCTGCAGTTTAGGCTGAGGGACTTGGGTAGAGAGCGCCCTGGCATTCAAACCCTAAGCATCCTATTCAGTCAAAAGTGGCTTGGGATTAAACAGACATTTAAATTACCCACTAGGATCTCAGCTAAGCACCTTCACTGGCGTGGAGGAGTCCAGCCTGCAGAACCAGGTTACCTGCTCTGTTCAACCTTGACTGCAGGCTGGATCAAGGCGAGATGCCTCCCCAGAACCACAGGTTTATCCTGCCTTTGCCTGGGAGCGATGGGAAAGGCCAAGAGCTGGCTGTCACCACTTGTGGGAGGTAGGGAGGGTGCCCTCTTTCCTCACTTTAGACTTCACCCTCTGCGTTTCTTTTTCTCTAATCAATAAGACCCTTCCTTCCCTCGCTAGCACTTTTTTAAGCATCTCTGGTTTCCAATGAGAACTGGGTCAGAATTACTACTTGAGGCAGCATTTAGAGAGAAATTCTAGCCCTCAGCTACGTACTGAAGCTGCCTAAAGATCCTTTTTAAATGACCCATGTTGTGTCCTACCCAGTGACCTGCTTTAACTGGCCCAAGGGTTACCTGGCCATCATTTCTAATACTCCCTAGGGTGCTGTAATGAACAGTGAGGCATGTCCACACATGGGATATAGGACACACACAGCTACCAAAAGGTCACTCAAGCCCAGTTTTCCTTTCTCTTTTCCTAAAAAGCTAGACAACCAAAACATGCATTGCTCTGTTCTCCCTTATAGGTAAGGAGCCCACACTGAACAGTGGAATAGAGGTCTGAGAAGGCCTTTCAAAGAGACTGGCATGGCCAGCATCCGGCCCTTCACCTTCACCTTCGCCCCTTGTGAGCTCACATCTGAAACACATTTGCCAGGGCTGGAGCTCAGAGCTGTGTTTCGGTAAAGTGGATGAATGACTGTCTTAGAACAGAAAGAAAGGCCTGAACTTTTGGAACATCTTAGCCAGCGGCATCTACCCCGCTCTCTGCCTGGAACCATGAGGTGGGTAATCGCTGCACTTGTTTCGGCCCCTCCCTGGATGGCATCCCTCTTGCATGCTGCCGAAGATGTGGAACCAATCCTTAAAAGATATAGAACCAATAAGGTGTTGACCATAAGCACGGCCCCTTCTCAAGACCACCTCAGCCTTACAACATGGAGCCTTAGAGATAACCTCCTTTGTTTAAAAATGGCCACTGCACTTAAAATACATTTGTACTTAAACCAAAAGAAGCGCATTTATAGTCCTTTCAGAAGCAGGAAGTGTTCCCCAGCCTCCACTTCCCCACCGTCCACATGGCACTAGTAAGAGAAATGGAAGCAGCAAGAGAGATGTGGATTCAAAGAGGTGACGTCTTTTCTTCAGGACTCATCTCTCCACCAATGGCAACAACGTGTTAAGGAGGAAGAGGTTGATCATTGAGAAGAGAAAGGAAAACTTCCGGGTTACAAAGAATGACCACAGCTGTGTTATCAAGCATTCCAAAGAACCTCTTGTGTCCACCCCTGAGGTTTGAAACAAGGTGCTGTCCCATTTGTGAGCGCGTTCATCTGCTTTCCATCTAGGTTGAGATATTTGCCAAGTCTCATTCCTTGGAGGATTTTAATGGCTGCCAAGCTGCAGCTTCCCTGGGTCACAGTCAGTGAGCCTGCCTGGAATGGGTAGGTTTTCATCTGGGAGCAGAAGGGGCCATCAAAGCACAAGACTCGTTTGGAATTTATTGATGTATTGGTAAATGTCTTGCAGCTTCTCTTATTATGATTGTTGACTATGTATTGATTTAAAAAAACAGCTTTTAAAATTGTGGTTTGTTTGTCATAGAGATTTAGGTTGTTGGAGCTGACCTCAAAATTGATGTAATTAACTGGCTTTTGTTTGCTCTGTCTAATTGACTTTGAAGTACAGACAAAGAGAAAGCGTGTGTGGAGAACCTTGGTTAGCTGGATGTTGTTTCTGCTTTGGAGCCCTTGGTTCCTCAGACAATGATGTTCCAACATCAACTCCACTCTATCAGCAGTCCCATGATTACTATGCCATTATGCCCAATCAACAGCTGTGCGGAAGTGCATTTAAGTCATATTTTTCCCTTCCTAGAAATTAGCAGATGAAGGATAATTACACCAAATAGCTTGAGTCATGATTGACTGCTTCCCGGCCTAACACTGTCTCATGAGTGAAAACTTAAAGAAAATATAAAATTCTTGTTTCCCCTTTTTTCTGCTTTCCCTCCTAGCTCATGAGGCTATCTTCCTTACTGCTGCTACTGCTGTTTGCCATCTTCTGATAACATCAGAGTTCGGTTTCTCTAGGCTTCCATTGTAAAATAAAGACCAGCAAATCTCCAGGAATTCTCCAAGACTTCAACATCAAGTTGGAACTGCTAAATCATCCAGCTTAGTGGACTGAGCAGGTACTGAGTTCTCAGCCTTTCTAACATGCAGAGAGCCGTTCATAAACTACCGAGCCCGTAGCATGTGCTGTGCTCTTTGGGTTCAAAGGGAAAAGCCGCCACGGATCCCAGCGGAGGAGAGATTATGAGAGGATTTATAAGGAAGAGTCTGGTGGTTCTCACCTATGATCCCAGCACTGGGGGACTGGGCAGGAAGATTCTTGGTTCAAGGCCAGCCTAAGTTACAAAGTAAGACCCTGCCTCAAAACAAAACCACAGCCATGTAAAATGGAGCATATCAAAGATGGCCATAGTTTTCCCTAGAGGCGAGTCAAGAGGCAAGTGTATATGCATGTTACCATAGATCTGAGAAAAGCACCACCTACTCAGTTGTATAGTACATGCGCTCTGATACCTGGTAGCTGCTGTGTCTATTCTGTCTCCCTTACTTCATTTTTATTTCAGTATTTTACTCTGTAGCCCAGTATATCTGCAACCCAGCCCACGGCTGTGTCCCTGCCTGGCTCCCCACGGGCTGGAATAACAAGTGCCCATCACACCCAGCTATTGTAGGTGTACTTGCTCGTTCATCGGATCTGCTACACTTTACAGCCATCCTTTCCCTGACTCCCCCTCAGCCTTCCATTCTCACCTCTATGCTGGGACCAGCCTCCTCCCCAGGGGGCCCTCCCTTTTCCCCAGCCTCACAGAGTCTAAGATATCAGTTCTACAGCATCCGATGCTTTTGTTAGTCCCAATTAATGGTAGTGAATAGCAAATGTGAGCGGGGCATCCTGGGAATATCTTATTCTCTGGTGTTCTTTTATGGATCTTATATGTAAGTGTAAACTTCAAGTTCCACCTAAAAATACATATTGGCTTACTGTAACTACAAACCCAAGGCAGTAAACAGACTCCGAAGAGCTTGCCAAATCTTTGCTTCTAAGAGCCTATTAAGGAGCTTAAATATTTTATTTTGGATTATGTAGATAAAGCTTATAAACATGATTGTTAAAAAGATACTGAGTGTGAGAAAGCCTTTCTCCTTCTTCCTTTACATCTGAATAGAGGGAGTAAAACACAGCTTGTCTGCGCCTCTACCCTGCTGGGTCTGTGCTGGGCCCACTCCAAATCGCTGCAGAACAGGGGCTTAACCCACGAGGATGCCTCAGCCAGAGCTAACATCCCCCTGCTCCCTGCATGAAGACAATCTCGGTGGACACAGTTCTCCCAGTGATTAGGAACCACTGGCCTGAGTTCATCCTAAGTGACCACACTTGGGTTTTAACTTGTAACTACCACTCTCTCTCTCTCTCTCTCACACACACACACATGCACGCGCACACACACACACACACACACACACACACACACATGCATGCGCACACACACACACACACACACACACAATTCTCTCCTGGTGCAGCGGTCAAGCTGGCCCTAGAGTGTTGTTGAGCAGAGCCAGTAGTGACAACC
This sequence comes from Alexandromys fortis, assembly GCF_014885135.2. Taxonomy (NCBI): domain Eukaryota; kingdom Metazoa; phylum Chordata; class Mammalia; order Rodentia; family Cricetidae; genus Alexandromys; species Alexandromys fortis. The sequence continues at coordinate 5,818,690 of NW_026067939.1, forward strand.
CAGACTCACAGCTGACCCAGCCCAGGGCCCCTAAGGTTTTCCTATTGTGAATGAGAACACCACAGTCGGAATTATAGCTCCCCCTGTTTCTGTCACCTTGAATAGAGGACACTTCTTGAAGCTCATTTTCTTCTAAATTCTCTACAATAATGTATTAACTGAGCACTTACTGTGCACCAAGATCTTTGGATTCTGGTTTAAGCCTCATAAAAGCCTTATAAATTAGATTTTATTATTACTCTCATTTCACAGGGAACCGAAGGGAGACTCAAAGCATCTAGGTGACCTGACCAAGGTCATAGAGGTGGTGTCAGAACTAAATTTAAAGATCAGGTCTGTCTGAGTTCACGGCTTTAACTCTTAGCCTTATACCTGCCAAACTGGGCCTACCAAGGCTCTCTTGGTCCCTCTTGCCATTGTAACGAGGGAGGTGATATACATGCAAAGACTTTGTAAGTAGTTTGCATGAAACACATGCTATGACAGGTAGCCTGTGCTGCAGGAGGTTGTCGGCTGGAGCAGGAGAGATGGCTCAGAGGCTAAGAGCAATGGCTGCTTTTCCAGAGGCTCTATTGGTTCCCAGCGCTCTGTGGTGGCTCCACAACCATCTATACCTTCAGTTCCGGGGGATCTAACACCCTCTTCTGTCCTCTGCAGCATGCACAGTGCATAAAACCTCACACTTACATATAGATAAAAAACGAATGAGTAATTTTTAAAAAGAGGCTGTCAACTTTGTGAGACTGTTCATCTTATAAAAGAGGAATCTAGAATGCTGGCGCTGTACTGCTACGCTGTGGAGCCAAAGTCAGGCGCAATGCTCATCCTACGCGGTTCACTTGGTGGTATCTTTTTTTCATTCTGCTTTAACAGAAAGGAAATCAAGGTGAAATGTCTTTCTGAACAACTTGGTTAGAGATTAGACTTGACAATCTTAATAAAATTGTGTCTGGTATTTGGGGGTTATTATATATACAGAAATGTACCTAAAGTAATTTCTTTCATTTCCCAAACATGTCAGTCAAAAAATCTCAGTTAATCCCTCTAAGTCCCCCCCGGACTCATATGTAACCTGGCTCTGTCTAACACTAAACTATGGCTGTCTCATATCAACAGCTGAAGTGTCCCATGAATGGGGAGGCCTCTGTGTTTTTATCTCTGCCTAGACTAGTAGATTTTAGGCAAAAACAGTGGAGGTTCTTCATTTAAAGTGTGCATTTACTTTCAAACGATTGACTTTTACCATTATAATTTTTTTTGTTCTTGTTTTTCGAGACAGGGTTTCTTTGAGTAGCTCTGTAGACCGGGAACTTGGAGATCAGCCTGTCTCTGCCTCCCAAGTGCTGGGATTAACAGTGTGCGCCACCACTGCCTAGCATATAATCCTTTTTTTTTTAATTAATTAAAGTGTCTTTACAATCCCTCACCTTAGGAACACTCCTAACTGAGGGCAAGCAATTCCATTTATTCCTTTTCTCACTGCTGAATACCAATACCCAACAATCCACAGCTTTCAAAGGAGCCTTTATCTGGATGTCCCTCCAGAGGGCACAGCCCATCACCCTGTGGAAAGCGTGGCTGTGGAAACGGTTCACAGCTGGAGCCGGCACAAGCCTGACACTGCCTGTCCCTGGACCAGGAAATTGAGACCTGGCAGGAAGCAGGGTAAAAGCTCAAAGCCTGTTAAAACTGCCTCACTACCTGCAGTGAGACTCCACCTGCAAAAGATCTCACGACCCTCCCAAAACAGGTCCTAGTAACTGGGGACAGCGTCAAAACCATGAGACTACGGGGACATTTCACATTCCAACCCTAACAACACCCCTTTTATTCTCCTATGGACTTCATGAACAAGCACCAGCCTAGATAAGCCAAACCTTAACAGTGTTGCCCTACTGTAGAGAGCCCTGCAGACTCAAAGTCTAATTGGAATTTTGGGGAAGCAAAACTTCCAGAGGAGGCAGGGGGTGGGGCGTTTCCTGGTCACTTAAACCCTTAGAGAACGGCAGTGTTCCTTAAGAAAATAAAGGTTCTAGAAGACAATGAGGTAATGAAGTTCACTGGGCACTTCCCAGGCTGCCTTGACCACAGACCAATTTTTCTAAACAAGAATAGCATGCCACGGAATTCATGCCTTCTGAAAGTTTGGTAAAGGCTATTACAATTGATTCTGAAACAAAATAACCAACACGTGGCCAAAACACTTGCCACAAGCCAGAACAGGTGAAGAAGAGGAAAGGTCACAAAGAAGGTGACTACTTTTTTTTGCATTGAGATTGTATTCTGAAAGGACTCTGGTGGTAAAGAAAATTCATAACACGTTCTGAAAATCCTACAGATTTAGTGTTATTTACATTATACCTTATCACAAAGAATCATTTATAACCTGAATATAAGTGGCAAGATACGGATAAGGAATGGAATAAGGAAACCAAGATTACAGCTTAGTGGTAGAATGCTTCCGTAACACACACGACACCCAGGTTCCATCCCCAGCACCGTATAAAACCAGGCATGGTGCTGCATGACTATAATCCCAGCACTTGGGAGGTGGAAGCAGGAAGGTCAGAAGTTCAAGGCCATCTTCAGTTCCTTAGCAGGTTTGCGACCAGCCTGGGATACGTGAGGAGTCCCTGCTTCAATCAATCAGTCACCAACCAATCAACAGAGTAAGAAAACCAAGGTCCTATTCAAGTGGAAGAATACATATAAAGAAGAATGGCCAACATAAATATTATAACCTTAAATTTAGTTCTACATTTTCAAGTGACCGAAACAGAGTGGGATTCACAAACATTTACACAATTACCGTGATGATAAAGTGTTCACAGGTGCGTAAGAAAAACAGTGTTAAGGCTTAGAATTCTAAAGGAAATCACTTAAAAGGAGAATTTCATAGGAGACCCAGTACCACCAACCATTTCTCAAACACTGTAAAAGACACGCGTTGCTAATTCTTAAAGTATTGCCCGTGATAAGCCTGGGAGCCAAATATTACATTTTTTACAAAGTTAATGAGTTCCGTAGCTGATTCAGATAGACAAGAGCCAAATCTAATTAATGGGCAGCCTAAGAAAAATTACTTTTGTAACTCACCATTTTAAGAGTCAAAATAACAGCCAAGTCAGAAGAGGATACATACTCTCTGTGGATGAATAGTGATTATGGCTAACACAGTGAGCTGCCATGCCCAGGGGTGCTCTTAGCTCTTTGTAAGTATCCATCTGCCTAATCCTCACATCTCCATAAGGCACATAGTACGGGCTCTCCACTTCATAGATTAAGAATTGCAAACCCAGAAACCAAGTGCCCAATGTCACAGAGCTAGTGACGTAACTGTGTTGTGGCCAGTATTTTTAGTCAGCTTTCCACCTTGTTGACGGGGAAGGGAAACAACGTTCGGGGGAAATCTGCAGAATCCGAAGATAAACCCCGTGGTGGCGCACGCCTTTAATCCCAGCACTCGGGAGGCAGAGGCAGGCGGATCTCTGTGAGTTCGAGGCCAGCCTGGTCTACAAGAGCTAGCTTCAGGACAGGCTCCAAAGCTACAGAGAAACCCTGTCTCGAAAACAACAACAAAACACGAAGATAATTCACTGTCTGCACTCCAGATGGTTCAGCCGCACTGCGTCAGTCAGAATCTGTGCCGGCCACTCTTGACTGCCAGTCTGACTGGATCCAGACTCACTGGAGGACACTACTCTGGGCATGACTCTCAGGGATTATCTAGATTAGGTCCATTGATCCAGGTGACACCATCCCACGAGCCTGGACTGAATGAAAAGGAGACCGTGAGTGAGCACCGGCCTTCGCTATTCTCTGCTCCCTGACTGGATGACGTGATACGGCTAACGCTTCAAGCTCCAGTGGTGATGCTTCCCCATCATAACAGACTGCACCCTCCAACTTCTCCCTTGAATTGCTTTTGCCGGGAATTTATCACAGCACCAAGACAAGTAATAAATATAGCACAAGAAGTACTAAGAACCTGCCAGGGAAAGGTAGGCAGCCTCAAGACTGCCACCAGTTGAAAGAAGGAAGGTCCTGGTCTTATGGAAGTCTTGGGGTGGGGTTCCTGCAGAATCCAGAACATCCACTAGCCTAGAGAGAGCCACATGGGAGCTGTTAGAAATCTCCCCAAACCCTCCCTTGTCTGCCTTCCACCATCTCACAGGCAGAACGTGGCAGGAATTCTACCCACAGACAAGCGTGCCTTCCGAGGTTGAGCCACCCTGCGATAGAGGGCTGAGCTGCAAAGGTTAAGAAAGAAATCCGAAAAGCCTTCAAGGCTGGCTCAGGTGCTGACAGCATTAGTGAAGTTTCCGTCTTCTAGGAGCCGGAGCACCTGGGCTTCAGGAGGCAAATCACAGGCTAATTTAATGCTCACTCTCCAAATCCCAGGTCTCTGTAGCAAGGCAGAAATGCACTTTGGGTTTGGAAGAAGAAACCACAGGGGGGAAAAAAAAACATTGCATTTGCAGGTATTAGAGCCATGGAATTGTTATGTGTAAGGAAATACATACTGAAAACCCAATTTTGTAAATATAGGCAAATTCCATAAAACATGTCTTCTGTGGCATGATAAACAACTTGGCAAAGGGTCTGGGGAAGTGTGGATGTGACAGTCAGTGTCTTCCGAGCCATTCATGGATGTGCTGCCTTTATTTCAGCCAGGGGGAGGGGTCTCTACATGCCTGGGTAACGCCTGTGAGAAAGAAGGGCACTGTGGGCCTATGCCCTGTGTCCAGCAGTCTTATCACTAAAAGACTACTCTAACAATGAGGTCTAAGGTGGTGTCTACAGAAGACCATCTGAGCACTTTGCCTCGTGAATTTCTAATAGAACACATTTCTGATAGAAGAAGCCTATTTCTCACGCTCCTAAGGTTACATGTGCACATGCCCACCAGAATCAGGAGGTGGAAGATGAGAACTGACTCCCTGAGGAGATAGATGGTACTGGAGGATTCCATGAAGAGAGAAGCACAGCTTCTGGCTGGGGAAGGTGGAACTAGAGTGAGTGAGGCTTTGGGGAGGAGGTGGCATCAGACCTGCAGGGACAGGGGAGGAGAACTCGGCACTCACAGAGAAAGCTATGAGACATTTCAGAATGAGGCGTGGAGCAGCTGTAGCAGGTAGCCACTTACCGAAGCCAGGGTGTTGAAAGGAATGGAACAGGAAGGGAAAGGAAGACCAAGAGTATATTTGAGGTGCTTTTTCAGACTCATAATGGGATATACCTCCAGTGGGAATTGCTAGAATTTTCAAATATGTGGTGGGGCAGAGGCCGCTTGTTCGTTCCCGGCTGCCCAGAACCAGAATAATCACACAGGAACTATACTAATTAAATCACTGCTTGACCTATTAGCTCTAGCTTCTTATTGGCTAGGTCTTACATCTTAAGTTAACCCATTTCTATTAATCTGTGTATCACCACATGGCTGTGGCTTACTGGCAAGGCTCCGGTGTGGTGTGTCTGTTTCCAGGGACTGCATGGCTTCTCCCTGACTCTGCCTTTCTTCTCCCAGCATTCAATTTAGTTTTCCAGCCTAGTTTTCCTGTCCAATCACAGGCCAAAGCAGTTTCTTTATTCATTACCCAATAAAAGCAACACATATACAGAAGGACTTCCCACACCAATTGGGGTAGATTCACAATCTTTTAAGACATTATTCATTACATTTAGCCCAGGGAGCTGGGCTAGATGGACCACAGTCCTTGATAGAGTTCACATACACGGTCTGCGCTGCAAAAGGATCCTATCTTGAAGGATTGAAGTCGCCATCCTGTGGATTTTTGGGGAGACCGTGAAAGCTTTGGGAGGTCAAGCCTACCTGGAGGAAGTGGCATGTCATGGTGATGGCATCTTGTTCTGAGTCCCTCTCTCTCTGCTTCCTGTCCACCATGCCTTGGGTTCTCACCATCGTGTTCTGCATCATCACCAAAGACTATGAACTGAAACCTTCAAAACATGAGACAGTAAATCCTTTCCCTCTTACGCTGTTTGACTGATGTTATGTCCCAGCACTGAGGATACACGGCAAGCTCACCAGTGCTCTTGTAAATCCACAGCCTGAGCATGGGGCAGAGCGTAAGCTGTTGCTGCATGGTGCACCCAGGTTGATGGAGACTGCGCAGGGTGGGATGTAACAAGTAATTTCCCCTTGTTATAAGGAGGCAAAAGTATATTACCAGCTTCAAGTGAAAATAATGGAGCATAAAAATGTTTCACCTCATAAGAAGAAATAATTTCATGCTATATGATTTTTCTGCCAATGTGAGCACCTGGCTCCTCCATCAGTCTCTGAAAAATGCATTCCAGCTGCAACAGGCTAACAATTGAAAATCATCATGAGAGAAAAACTCATTCAGCCATCAGAACTGGAATTCTCATTTCAGATAGCCAGGGCCTATTTCTCACAATATTTATGGTTTACTTTTCATAGTGTCAGCAATAACATGAACATTATTAACCTCTTCTGCATTTGCTATGATAAATTAACCGATAAATTATTACAGAGCCAAGGCTCGGAGCTGGAGTCTGGAAAGATGGCCCAGCAGTTCAGAGCACTCGCTGCTCCCTCAGCGGAACCAGGTTCAGTTCCCGGCACCCACATCACATGGCTTCAGTGCTAGGGATTCTGGGACCTTTTTGCAGACTTTCTAATCACCTGCATACTTGTGTTGCACATCCATACACTCAGGTACATGCACAAACACATAAAATAATAAGTAAGTCTGTCTTTAAAAATTCAGAGCTGGTGATTGAGCTCAGAAGTAGAATTCTCGCCTAGCATGTGCAAAGCCCTAGGTTCAATGCCTACAATTATAAAACAAATATATAATAAACGTAGAAATTTAAGTCACTAGCAAATAATATTGCATATTCATTTGTTTTCGAACTCAGCATATCCTTATTTTCAGAAGCACATATAATTTTGTATGGATTAGCAACAGGTGACTTGGTTCAATGTGCAGGGTCAATTGTAATGGAAAAGAGAATTTGTTTACAGACATAAAAACAAAAACAGCTAAGACCTCACACTATTACCTACAGCATTAGTAACGGGTTACTAAAAGTGGCCATAAAATGACAGAAATAAACGTTTTATTTCTTCAGAAGAACTTTATATTCACGGTCTAGACTAACCCCAGCTTCATCCTCATGAGTCTATCTTTCTTTCGTTTTGTTTTCAAGACAGGGTCTCTCTTCGTAGCCCTGGACGTTGTGGAACTCGATCTGTAGAGATCTGTAGACCAGGCTGGCCTCGGACTCAGAGATCCACCTGCCTCTGAGGGCTGGAATTAAAGAAGACCATGCCCAGCTTCCTTGCTGGTCTTAGGACTCGCCTTTTCCCTGCTTCAGGGACTGTGAAGAACAATCTCCTGTGGATACTGGTCCAACTCAACAGGGGCCGAGATGCCCACTCAGTCTTTTTAGCTAGACTTCGCCTGATTGGCCTTGGGTTTCACTTTCAGTACTGCCACTAACTTATTATGTTGTTCAGATGTGCGTCTGTCTGTCCATCTGTCTGTCTCTGGTTCTAGTGACTGGAGTGGGCCTTGCACATGCTAAGTAGCTACTTTGCCAAAGAGCTACATCCCCAGTCCTATGCAGGTGGTTTAACCTATGTTGTGAAAGGGATAATGATAACCTACTTATCTCATAGACATTAAATAAGCAGAAAAACAAACTAATGTACATGAAAATTCTCTGGAAAATTGTAAAACCAAATACAAATGTGAATTTAAGGCTGACCCGTGGTCACACAGTGAGACCCTTATGTTCCTAGGGGCCTGTAATTTCTCGACCCTTTATTACTGGCTCCAATCCTGGAGGAAGAACCTCTTTTTCTTTTGCACATCATTTGAAAAGAAGAGCCAAAACCTGTGACTTTGATTTTTTTTTTCTCCTAGCATGTGGCCAGAGAAAGCCTTTTGTCGGCTAGTTGGGAGTTTGCACCCTTAAAAGAGGAAATCTGAATTCTACCTGAGTGAAGGATGGGAGGACCGGAAGAACAGGAAATCCTGTGATCTCCTTCCTGGTTTTCAAGGGAACCAAAGACAATAATCACCTCCTAGAGCATTGGAGGGAAGAAGGCTGGTTGTAGGGGAGGCTTCAGCTGCTTAAAACCTATCTGTAGCGGCAAATGCTGCAGCAGAAGCCACACTGCTTTTTGCAGACCTAAGAGATGGCAGATGAAGGATCTTGCCACCCTGGAGATGTCTCTTTATAAAGTTTCCTTGGCCTAGAGATTGCTACCTCCTGCTTTTTTTGTCCTGTGTCATAGAGGTCTTTTCTGGAGAGGTCTCCCAAGCCAGTGTCATCCCCATAACAGGCCTGGGTAAAAACCTTGAGAGCATTGAACTTTCCCATCATAGGCCTTCATCAATGGGATGTTGATTCATCATTGCGACTGCTTTCTGTTGTGCCCTCACCCCTCTCTGATAAGCTCCCAGAGGACAGAGAAGGGTTTGATTTCATAACCCGGAGTGGGACGGAGTGTCTAGCTCAGAGAAGGGCCCACATTAAATATTTACTGAGTAGTGATGGAAGAAATATGATAAAATTTAAAAAAAAAAAAGCCTCCAATGCAGACCATCTCAGGTCACAAATCATTTCTAGGAAGGCATATTTATGCAAATATACATAAAATCCTTAATTAACTATTATTCAGGGAGGACTTATTACAAGGGAAGGGACTCCACAAAAGGGGGTATTTAATAAATCAATTACAGCAATGTAATATTAATAGGTAGGACCAGGCTGCATATGCTAAGAGCTTCTTACAGACCGGATCGTTGACACTTCCTAACTGCCCATGCCTAGACATTTTGAAAAAGGGACATGAAAAAATTAGTGTTTTTGTGTCTCTGGCCTGAAGACAAGAGCCCCTTGTCAGCAGACAGAAGGGAGGAAATGTGTCCTTCTGCCCCAATGTGATGTGCTGGAAGGGGTTTCATGCTTGGATACACTTGGTTTGTCTCAAACTATCAGGACAGCTTCCAGGAACACGTATACCACTGTGAGTAGCTCAGTTCATGTTCTTAATTTAAGTGTGAGTGTGTGTGTGTGTGTGTGTGCCTGTTTGTGTGCACATGCATTTGTAAGTATACATGTGTGTGTACGCATGTGTAAGCCATAGGTTGACATCAAGTGTCTTCCCTGGTAGTTTGCCACATTATTTTGGAGAGTCTTTTGTTAAACCCAGAGCTCACTAATTAGGCTACGCAGCTGCCTAGCAAACCGTGGGCTCTGCCTTCCTCCACCTCCTCAGACATGTGCTGTGCCACCTAGCTTTTTACATGGCTGCCGGGGATCCAAACTCAGTTTCTCATGCTCTCACAGGAATAATTTCACCAACTGAGTCATCTCCCCAGCCCATAATGTTCTTAGTTTTTAGCAAGCTACATTCCAACACACCCAAGGCAGCCACCGTCTTGGGGTTTCTATTGCTGGGAAGAGACACTGCAACCATGTAAACTCTTATAAGAAGAATATTTAATTGAGGGGCTCACTTAAAGTTTCAGAGGTTCCGTTCATGATCATCACACCGACGAGCATGGCGGTGTGCAGGTAGATGAGGTCCCGGAGGAGCTTAGAGTCCTACCTCTTGCAGGCAACGGGAAGTGGACTCAATCACACCGAGCAAAGCTTGAGCCAAAGAGACCTCAAAGCCCAACCCCGTAGTGACGTACTTCCTTCAACAAGACCACACCTCCTCCACCAAGACCACACCTCCTAATAGTGCCACTTCCTGTGAGTTTATGAGGCCCAGTTCCATTCAATCCACCACAGTCATCTTTCGCTATCTGTTCTCCCCCTTCTCCTATGCGCTGAGTAACACAATCGGGTGCAAACCGTAACAAGATGTACTCTTTCCTACGGACCGTGTAATTAACTTCTGTCTTCCTCCCTAAACGGCTTGCTCTAGTTATACGTTAGACACACTTTTAAAAAAAAAAAAAAGAATCTGAGTAATGAACAATGTTCTTGTGAGACTTTACAGGTGCTAGGATTTCTTTTCTTCCCTTGAGAGGGTTGCACGCGATAAATTACACCGCAAATAACAAGGGACGGACTAAGAGAGTGAGCGCTGAGAGACTAAAGAGGCAGCAGCTCCTGTAGAGGGGTCTCATGGATGGCGCTTTGGGGCCGATCAGTTTGGAAAGCAAAAATAAGAACTCCATGCCACACTCACTTCCCAGGGTTCATTCTTTGCTTTCGTGTAAGCGAGGCCTCTCAATGTTTTATTGTATGCCAGGCCCTGTGTTCTTTAACTGTGCCCTAAAATTCTGCAGACAAATTCTAACTCATTAAAAGAAGACAGAAACAATTTATGCTGTTGTTTAGGAACCAGGGAGATGGCTCAAACTGTAAAGTGTCTGCTGACCAGGCCAGAGACGTGAATTTGATTCCTGGGACCTACATGGGTGAAGGAGAGAATAGACCCCTTCCCCCAAAAAACTATATAAAACATACCCCTTCCCCTAAAATAAATATATAAAATGTAACTTAAAATTTAATGCTTTTGTTTTAAATCAACACCAAGCAGCCACCCTCCTTCCTCATCAGCCACACAACTCCCAGCACCTGCTCCTTCTGCCATTGCTTCTGCTATGCCCAGCAGAAATCCCTAGACCTCGGATTCTAAAAGCCTAGAGGGACAACTTGCATTCCTCTCATTTTGTACTCCCCGTCCATCTCAAGCCAGAGGTTTCCCTTAGCCCTGAGACTATCTGAACTGCACCAGTTTTGTTTTTGTTTTGGGAAAGGCACAAAGAAGGAAGACATTCGGCATTTGTTCTCTCCGTGAATCTCGTCCTGGCTCTGTTCAGTTGAAAGCGGTATGCAGAACTGGGGTCACTCCATTCTTGGGAGGTATTGGTTTTTTAAATGTATTTTTATCAATTATGGTGAGCATCTAGCAGGGCTCCCTGAATACAGAATACACAGTATACATTTTCAGTGTCAATTCGGCAAGAGGACGGGGAACAGAAACCAGCACAACCGGAGGTGACTCAGAACAAACCTCTTCCATCTCCCTGCCTGGCTATAGTTTGAGCTAAGCTTTACAGACTAGTTCAGTACTCCCCGTGGAGTATGGCCTGAGAAATGCTTTGACTTCACAAAAGCAAAAAAAAAAAAAAAAAAAACCCTGTGCTCAAGGACACACTCTTGTCTTAATGACACTTAGACACTTCTCCCGGAAGAGAAAGCATCATTATGGAGTTGAAGCAAAGCAAGGTGTTCCCACCAAAAGAAGTTCTAGAAAAGTCTTCCTGTAGGCAGGGCCGCGGCCCATCTCCATCGACCCGGCCCCTACCCATCCCAGTCTTGGTTTGTTTCTCTTTTCAGGAGAGAAAGCTTGGGTCAGAGCTAAGTCTGTACGGTCTTGCTCTGTTCTTTGACTTTTTCTTTTTTCGCACAACGACCTTGAAATTCCCCCGCATTAGTGTTTTCTCTTCACGGAGTCCTTCCTGCGTAAGTGTTGTCTTTTTTATACTGCCTCCATCAAAGTGGCTTCTTCAGGGCGATCCACCACCCTACCGATGTGCCCCATGGGTCTGGGTGCCCTGAGACTTTCCCAGCGGTTGGTGGCACTAAGGCAAACTGATCCAAGTACTAAGTGGAAACGCTCTGACATCCTTTAAAGTCAGACTTTACAAACACGGAATAACCTTGAAAAAGACCTTCACGTTCTGCTCAGGAACTTGGCCAGCCGCTTACCGCTCCCCTCCGGATTAGTTATTTATGCTGCAGGAGAGGGCTCTTTGCACCTTGCAGCTCAAATCCCTGCCCTCCAGTCTGGGCATGGCGGAGCGGAGGGCTGGGTCAAGTAAGCCTCTGAGAAACAAGGGTCTTCTCCCTTCTCCTTAGCGAGCTGGGCTCACCTCCACAGAGTGCTTCTCTGTCCCTCTGGGGCTACTTCTGTGGCTGTAACTTGAACCTCTCCGAAGAATTCTTACCTGTTCTGGAGTTTCTTAGGGTCCCGGCTCCCCAACAACCTGGACCTACCTGCCATCCAGCAGTTCCCACCCCGGAACCCTAGGGCAGCAATCGGGCTGCACTGGCCATTAATGGCCATCATCCATTTTTAATCAGAAAGATCTCAAGAAAGACGGTAAGCGAAACCCGGTCGCGAGTCAATTTAAATAATATTCCTGGGGAAATCCAATCACTTAAAACTGAGACACCTACGCTAGTGAGAGAGCGCCCCGCCCGTCTGGCGGGGAAGAGCGCGCCGGCTGAATTAATCAAGATCAAGGGGCTCCCGAGCAGAGAGCTCACTCCGCCTTAACCCTTCCAGCGCCGCGGGGTGCCCCGGTGCCTGAGGAAGAGCGCGGCGGGGGACCGCCGAGATGCCCAGAGCAACCCCGCACAGGCCATCTCTGCTGATCCCCGCGACTCCGCACGCTTCGCCCGGGACCCCAGCGCCCCGGCAGCTCGGCACCCCAACTCGAGGTCACGGGAGAGCTCCCGAGGTGGCTTCGGCAGTGAGCAACAGCCGCCTCCCGCAGCCTCAGCGAGCCCCGGGCTCCTCCTCCCGCCCCAGCGTGGCCAAGTGAGCACCGCTCGGGTCGCAGGTAGCCGGGGCACGGGAGGTGGCGCGCGCGGGACCCGTCGCAGCGCCCAGCCGCGCTGCCAGACGAAGCTCCGATCCTCGCGGTCCCGGACGCCGGCGGAGATCTCTGCACCGGCCATGTGGGGCCCGGGGGTCACGGCCGAGGGCCTGTCGATGGCTCCAGCGCCACCGCCACTGCTACCGCTGCTACTGCTGCTCGCGCTGGCGCTAGTGGCGCCCTCGCGGGGCGGCGGGGGCTGCGCGGAGCTGGCGTGCGGCGAGCGGGAGCGCTGCTGCGACTCGGCCAACGCCACGGCCGTGCGCTGCTGCAAGCTACCGCTCCACGCCTTCCTGGACAACGTGGGCTGGTTCGTCCGCAAGCTTTCTGGGCTGCTCATCCTGCTGGTGCTCTTCGCCATCGGCTACTTCCTGCAGCGCATCATCTGTCCCAGCCCACGCAGGTACCCGCGTGGCCAGGCTCGTCCTGGCCAGGCACGACCCGGGCCTGCCGGGGGATCCGGGCCGCCGGGGACCGCGGGGCCACCCGACGACGACGACGACTCGCCTGCTCTGTTGCGCGATGAAGTGGCCGCGGGTTCGCAGGACTCACTGCTGGACAGTGGCGGCGGCCGGGGCCGAGGAGGTGGGGGACGTCTGCCTCCTGCCTGTGTTTCCGAGCACGAGCTGCGAGTGGTGTCGCCGGTCTTCCTTCAGCTGCCCAGCTACGAGGAGGTCAAATACCTACCCACCTATGAGGAGTCCATGCGGCTGCAGCAGCTCAACCCTGCGGAGGTCGTTTTGCCCGTGTCGGTGCTTGGGCATCCGCAAGGCGATAGTGCCGGCGACCCCGACGGCGACCAGGGCCGCTTCCCGCTCATCTGAACGCCCGGAGCCTCACAGAGATCAACGGGATCGTACGAGGCTGGGGGCTGCGTGTGGCACGCAACAGCTGGTGTGTTGGCGGTCGCCCCTGGCTGCCTCTGACCATACCTAGTATCCCCGCACAACCTGTAGCCCCGCGCCTGGGTTGGGGTCAGTCCCCTCCCTCTCGCTCCCTGGGGATCCTGTGTTTTTCTATGTTTCTTTGGACTCAAGGTTGGCAGCTCGGCGAGGGCACCGGCTTTGGACCAGCTAGCAGCTCCTCCTGGACACCCGTCCCCGCCCTCTGCCAATGCCTCCCCTTGTGTTCACTGTAAGTGCCTGCTTCTCCAATCCAAAAGAACACGTTAACCTTTGGTGTGTCTATAGACCCGCGGCTTGCTTTATGTCCGAAAAGGAAGGAGCGCAGGTCCATTCCTTGCCCTCCTGCTTGGATGGGTCCCAGTCTCCCCAGACTGGAAGGTGAGGCCTTTGGCTCTGGGCCACGACCAGTGACTGCTGCATGTGGGTTTGTGGAGGCAGCGCTTGGCTGTGATGGGATCCCTTTCTTGAGAAAGACCCCAGAAAACCCTTTGGTGTCTTCCTAGCCAATCAAATAGTCACTGCTGATGGCGCACAGTTAAGTGGGGGGAGGGATATCGTCATGGATAAGAGGTTTAGTTGCAGCAAGATGTAGCAACTAATTAATCCAGACCGGATTTGTAATCTGGTACGATGAATTTTGGGGTTTTGTCAGTAAGGTGTTTGTCTTTTATTTTTATATTTTGTCATGCACTGAACACATCGGGAAGGTAGTTCAACAAATTGGCAGGGTAATCACTGTTCTGTTTTAGACCCGTAACCATCAAGAAGTCGCCCACAATCTGCCATTGCTTAATACGGTGTTGGACATTATTTCATTAAAGGTGTGGGGGATGGTCAAACAGGAAATGTGACATAAAACATGAAGGATATCTTATTTTCACTATTTGAGAATATAGTTTATTTTTAGTACCAAAGCATAATACATAACTTTTATAATAACTGTGTACATTGTGTAGTCTGGGTCTTAACTGTATCATGGAAGTATGTGTAAAAAGGCCATTGGAACATGTATGACACACCATGGAGCAAGATGGCTTGCCAGTATGTCCTTCTCTATGTTTCGTTTAGGATGCATTCTGCAACGTGATTCCAAACATAAGAAACAGAATTGTAACTTTTGTTTAGACCTGTAACTTTGCAGTAATGTGCAAAGAAGAATTTGCCCAACCTATCTTTATTAAAAAAAATGAAGCAGTATCATTTTACTAGTTCTGGGATATCCCCTTTAAGTAATAAGACACATTTTAACGCATCATATAGTGTACATATGGAATCATCAGTGTACAACGTATACATTGTATGCCACGTAACTATCACAGCGTACGGCTAGCATGAGTGGAAGGGGTGGAAAGGAATGCCAGCCACTTTCCCTGGAGAAGTGTGAACAGCACCAATTGTCAAGAGAGATTATTCACTGGGTCTATGAAGAAGCCGAGCAGGCCTAGAAAATCTTCAAGTGTCTGATTTGTATTTTAAAAAAAAAAGATTTGATTACTTTTAACTTTTAAAGACTGATTGAAAATGTCTGACGTCCTGGGAAATATTTTTAATGTATGAATTATAATAAAATGATGGTTTGCTTTAAACTCCTCAAAGCTAATGACCCTATTATTGAAGAAAACCATCTGAGTGCATTAAAACAGAAAAAAAAAACACTAACATATTTCTCTGTGTATTTTTTCTTCTTTTTTTAAAGACAGGATCTCAGTTTGTAAACCAGGTTGATCTGGGACTCACTCGCTCTACAATCCAGGCTGGTCTCGACTGTGCCTCAGTCTTTGATGCCCCTGCCTCCCAAGTCCTGAGATTGTAGGTGTGGGCCACCATAACTGGCTCTTCGTACAATTTTATTTAGTGTATGACTATAGAGTAACATATTAAAATATGAAATATGTATCTCTTGTTTAAAAGTAATTTTAAACTGTTAACTGACAGACAAAAAGCATTAGGTGTTATGATTCTACAAGATTTAATCAAACATAATTACACTGCGTTATATAGTTATGTTACTCAGAAGTAGAAAATTTGTGTTACATGTGGCTATCCATACAATTAATACCAAAAAAAATGAGTTGAATTTTAGGCCATTTATATCTTGGCCAAATATATCCATGAGTGCTGTGTTTTCCAGAAAAGGCTCAGGCCTTTTCTTCTCATCAATAATAATAATTCCAAATATTACCGGTAGCTCATCTGGAATGCACAAGTCTACATGCTAGATAAACATGTATTACATACACATAATGTACATGGGTTAATCACTAGCTGTGTAAATGCAATTTGTTCTGGGAGTTCGAGAATCACAAGCAAAGGGTGAATGTCTTCTCGAGATACAATGAGTTTTAAAAAGCCATTAATCGCTACATCCAGCAAACGCTGGGTGCTCCAGCCGTGGGAAATGGCACTGGCGAGTCTGCCAAAGGGCATAAGGTGTGCTATATAAGGAAAAGGAGATTCAATTGTAAAGGCCAACGGGATTACGAAGGAAATGGCCTCCCTCAACGGTTTAAAAGGCCATATGCTAAGTACCTTGATGTCCTTTTTCCTATGCCGCTTCTCTCGAGAGGAATTAATAAGCAATTCGGAGCTGAAACTGATACATTATAAGCACAAAGATGATGTTCAGATCCATACAATATTCCGGAATGACTTTTCATAAGTTGAAAATAACTTGGACGTCCTTGTTGAGAGCAACGGGGATGTGCGTTGGATTTTGAGTAGCAAGCCTTAACCACCTCTCCAAAGTGACTCGAGAATCCCATTAGCAGTAGCACAAACAACCCTTCCTTTCATGCGGTCAATCACAGAGAAATTGTGGCACTTACTCCCTTTCAAAACACTATCAAAATCAGCTGTTAAATAAACCAGTACCTTGGTTATTCACAAAATCATATAGAACCAGATATTCTTTATATACTTTTACTTACAAAATTTACTTTTAATTTTGTCACAAAAATTACATTATGGCGGGGTAGGACACTTAGTGCATGTCAGTAACCCAAATAGTACCAGCATCCCCCTGAACTTAGTTAAATGGGGTTAAATATCCCCACTGTTCTGGTGTCTCGTACTTCCCTTGTCTCCCCTGTGTTCTTAGCTTGCTCTGAGCTGTCTCTAGAAGGCTTCTTTAGAGGCCCTTCCACAGGGTCCTCACCGCTGTGAGGGTCCAAAGGCACTCTGGTTACTACTGGGCCGTTTGTACAGAACTCTTACAAATCAGATTCTTTCTAGAATTTTCTTTGTCTACTCTTTGCATCTGACTTCTGTAGGCTTGTACTTTGAGCCAAGAGGTTTTTCCTCTTTATCCATTAAAGGGCTATCAACTTTTTTCCTCTTTGATTTTTATGTATAGAACGCTCTCTGCCACTCTGGGTAAATGGGGTCTTAGTGTTTCTAGCACAACGCACCCTGACATCTGTCTCTTTGTTGTCCCTCACCTAGGGATGGTGGAAAAGATGGTCAACCCTTCTCCCAATCTTGCTACAAATACACGTTCTTTGCTGTGTTGGGGGAAAGAATTTGATCTTTGCGTTTTCTTCATAACAGGGACCTTATTTTGCTTCCATACTATCAAACAGAGATATATGTATATTGCTTCTTCATAGACTGATGTATCTTTCTGCTCAGTTTTTCTCAGTCAGCTTTGTGGTTCCTTTGGTGCATACTGTTTTATGTAAGTAACAGTAAACCACCTTGGCTTGCCAATAGTCTATTTGTTGCACTGGAGAAAGGATCCCGTCCTCCTGTTTGTTATATGAAGCCTAGAGAGCTCCAAAGTAACTTGATTTAGGATGCTTGCTGTCTCTTGCACACTTCATCATGTTCTTCAGAAAGCTTTTCCGAGTATCTGTTTAATTGGCTAGACTAGAAATTACCCTTGCCTGTTTCCTATGCTTCTACATGATCTTACAATTTTAATAATCTCATTAAGATTTTATCTTTTGCCTCTTTGTTGGTCATATTTAGTTCATGAGATAATGGAATTAGAACCTTCCAGATATATTCATTTGTATTTTTCTTATCGACCAAAGATGTTACCAGATCAAAATTAATTTTGGTTATTTTTCTAGGTCTTAAAAGTGTCATCTCTTGAGTTGGGCAGTGCACGTCTTTAATCCCAGCACTTGGAAGGCAGAGGACCGCAGATTTCTGTGAGTTTGAGGCCAGCCTGGTCTACAAGTGCTAGTTCTAGGACAGGCTCCAAAAGCTACAAGGAAACCCTGTCTCAAAAAAATGAACAAGCTAGTGTCAATTCTTAATTTATAGGCTTAACTTTGATGCAAACTCTTTGTTTTAGTTTGCTTTCTATGGCTACAATAAACACCATAACCAAAGCAGTTTGGAGAGAAAGGGGTTTATTTGACTAGAAGTCCTATCCAGGTCACAGTCAGTCTCTGAGGTAAATAGGGACAGGAACTCAGGAGGAGTAGAGGTAAGAACCATGGAGGAAGGCTGCCTTCTGGCTTCTTCCTCGTGGCTCTCCTAGCTGGCTTTTTATACAGTGCAGGACCACCAGCCCAGGAGTGGGACCACCCACAGTGGGATAGCAATCATTAATAAAGAAAAATGCCCCCCACTGACTTGTTCACAGGCAATCCGTTTGATGAGAACAGTTTCTCAATTGAGGGTCCTTCTTCCCAGATGACCGTAGTGTATGTCAAGTTGATAAAAACAAACAAACAAACAAAGCAAGCTAGCCAGGACACTGTCCAGCAGACTGTCACATTCCTAGACACACAGGTCCAGTTAGACTAGCCGGCTGCCAGGAGAAAATAACTATTTTAGCTAAGAGATGGACTTGTAGAAATAGTATTCTTGTAAAGAAATTAGAAGATAAGCTCATTTACTCTTTTTTTGACTCATCCACACTTTCTACAGCTTACAATAGAATAGATACAGGGGTGTTTACAAAGAGCACATTCTAGATAAGACACCCTGAAAACAACATAAAATCTAAGGTGAAGGGAAGCATAGTTAGAAGGTTGGGGCCCACCTTGACTCTGGATGTTCTAGGTGGAAACACAAAGAAAGAATCCTATCTGCCAAAAGACTTAAAACACTGAACACATCAAATAAACCCAGATTGATATTTGAGGAGAATCACAGGGGACTAGAAACTGGGGGGGAGGGAAGCTTGTGGAGGTTCTCATAAAGAAGACACCGTCGAGTCAGGACTAACATGTGTAAAAATCTCTACAGTAAGCACATGATTGGGGCTTCTCAAAATTACATCCTCACTGCAGGCCAATGGCGTACCATGGGCACTGACCAAAGGGAAGCCATTTCTCAAGAGATGCAAATAACCCAGTCCTGAAGTTCTAACCCTGGATCCTTCAGCCCAACCAACAAACATATTCTATCATTATCTGAAAAGTGGGTAGCTGACACTAACTTTCAAATCCCTCCCCATAAACAATATTTCTCCCAACCTTCATAAAAGTCATATTTTGAGCCAGGCGGTAGAGGCAGGTGGATCGCTGTGAGTTTGAGGCCAATCTGATCTATAAGAGCTAGTTCCAGGACAGGCTCCAAAGATACAGTGTAACACTGTCTCAAAACAAACAAACAAACAAACAACAACAACAACATCATATTTTGTTGCCTTTTCAACACTTCCTGGAGAAAATGCATTTTTAAAATTCATTTGTGCCACTAAACTTTTGCTTTCTTTTCTATTTTAAAACAGGTCTCACTATAGAGATTAGGTTGACTTCATGCTGGTAATGCCCCTGCCTCAGCCTCCCCTGTGCTAGGATAGGCATGGGCCACCACACCTAGATACAGTCTAACTTTATGGTAGAAGTATGGAGCCTCTTGGTTTATGAATTCTGATTCACTGACTTCTTATAGAAGGAAATATATTTATTTGCTCACTGCAAATAGTTCTGCTACAACTCTGGTCAGCTTGAGGAAAAAAATATCCTTTGGGCAAATGTTTTAACTATTTTTGAAGTAATTTGTTTAAATTCTGTCTTTTGATTGTAATACTCCCAAAATGAAGATAAGCGTAGAGACTTTTTTTTTTTTTTTTTGGTTTTTTCGAGACAGAGTTTCTCTGTAGCTTTGGTGCCTGTCCCGGAACTAACTCTTGTAGACCAGGCTGGCCTCGAACTCCCAGAGATCCGCCTGCCTCTGCCTCCCAAATGCTGGGGCGCCACCACCGCCTGGCTCAAGCGTAGAGACATTTTATACTCACAAGAAAAAAGAATTCATTGCAAGTCATTTTCATTAAATTATATTGTTTTCCCATTGAAATTGCATAAAAGTTTTGTTTTGCTGTAGATTATTATAGTTCAAGTGAGTTTCAGAGAATCTGGAACGTGTGAGAATATCTGAAAACTCGAACTGCCTCAGACTATGTTGGAGTGTTTATGAAAGAATCAGCCTTAAAAGTTACTACACTTAAAATCGTGTGTGAAGGGTATGGTGAGCATGTGGCCCTGTCACAGGGCTGCACCTCTTAGGTGACAGTACACCAGCGGTTTGAGCCACATAGAGGGGACAAGTGAAGAAGCAGGCAGAATAAAAACGGCTTTGACAGAGGCCGTTAAAGGTTAGGTGCGTCACACACATCTTGGAGTCCGAATGGTCGTTTACCGGCATGCAGATGCTACCGGAGCGGTGCAGGCCAGAGTGGAAGGTGCGGGAGAGTCTCCTCTGAAGGGCTGAGGTGTCAGCTTCTCTTTGGTGTTGAGTACACGGTGCTAAGCCCTGGCCAGCGATTTCCCACAGTCTTCTCTACAGATCAACAAGGACTGTTCAGCAAAGCATACTAATCCGTTTATTTTCTTATTGCATAACATCTTTTTGCGGTATGTACACGATGCTTCTGTTTCGTTTCATTATTAATAAGGATTTTAAGGGAAATGGACCTAAGGAACAGTGTGGTCCTGGATAGGATTTATATAGCCTACGTACTTTGCTTTCAGAAAAGCTTAACGTGTCTTTTCGATGTTTGCTTTTTGTCGCAGTGGGGATCTCACTCGTGGACTTGCACATGCCAGGCAATAGCCCCTGGGCAATATCCTCTGTCTAAAGGCATGCATGGTCTGTATATACAAAGAGAAGTTTGAAAATCTTCTTCAGTAGACCCTTAAACAAATTTTTTACTATAATAAATCGTGTCCTAAAATATATGTGCTTTGAAACTTATCATAACATAGGCTGGAGAGATTGCTCGGTCATAATGTGCCTTCCAGGCAAGTACAAGGATCTGAGTTCTGATCAGTATGTATGGAAAAGCACAGGTGTGGTAGCCTGTGCTGTCACCCCAGTCTTGGGGTCAAAGGTAGACAGAGAGATGAATCCCTATAGCGCCCTAGCCGCCCAGCCTAGCTGAACTGATGAGCTTCCAGTACAATGAGAGACCCTGACTGAAACAATCAAGGTGAAGAGACAGGGAGAGACAAGAGTGTCAATGCTGGAGGTTCTGGCATCCTCTGAATGTCCCACCTGAAGGCTCACCTTCCACATATTAAATAAAAAAAGAGAAAAAGAAGAAAAAAAAACAAAGAAAAAAAAAAAAGAAAGAGTGTCAATGCTGGACCTCCACACATATGCACACACACATGGATCCACATGCACATGTGTAAATACCACACACACAGCAGGCACATATGCAAAATCTTGAGCAGGTATAAACTTAACACACATGTTCTATTCCATCCAACATACTATTATTACTTTGGGACTATCAGTCTGTAGCAGAGACCAGTGAAAGGCTTTCTCATTCTTCTTCACTTGTTATGCTTATAAAATGCACAAAATATTGATATATATCTCTACAAAAATTCTATCAAAATGATAAAAGTTTTAGTGTTTTGGTGGGCTCCATGAAATCACTCTCGCTCTCTTTAACTTGTGGGATCTGACACTAATTTGCTGACGGTTCCTATCAAAATTGAATTGTAGGACAGCAGCTGGTGCCAGAAAACTGTGGTTAGAACACATTTGTGCCGTGAAAGAACTTGCTTAATTGGTTCTGATTCATAATGATACCAATGGTAAAGAGAAAGGCTGAATTTGGATAGCAGGAGGAGCTTTTGTTTCTGGATGGTTACCATGTTAGTCCACTTTCTGTTGCTAATCACCAGCCCAACCTGGTTACTCAGCTCCCAGTCTTGGAGGTTCCAGGGCTCACAGCTGGCAATGAACCAGCTGGGTGAACCCCAGGGCATATAGGACATCACACAGCACGTGTTTGTCCTCCAGGCTTTGCCCCATACCAAGATGCCATTTGGTGACTTTTAGTCAATACCAGCTAGGTAGTTTTCGCCCTCTAAATACCTAGCAATGGAGGTTAATTCTCAATGCATGAAGCCTCTGGGGACCTTCAAACCATAGCACATAGTCACTGTCTATACCGGACAGTAGGGATTAAATTTCTACATATGAAACCATAGAAGGAAACTAGTCATCCATGGTATGCAACTGTGTTACAGCCACTGATAAAGGTAAAATGTAATTTTATCAATGGAATTGAGAACTGGTGGCAGACTCAGCATTAGAGAAGGCGGCTCGTTTGGATATGTAAGGAGGTGCAAAAGACGAAACACCTACACGTGCATGATCACTTCCTGTTGCTATATGTAATAGTTAAAATGAGAGTAAAGAGAACACGAAGAAACACCTTGACCCTAAACCAAGGTCAGACTTTGAGAAGTCTAAGACATGGTTGCTTACCATATCAAGAGAACTTGTCCTGGTACAGCAAAAGGGTTAGTAAGGCCTCTCTTCACCAAGAAGATTTTCCACAAACAGTGCAAAACCAAGAAGCGAGTGAGATCAGTAGGTGTTAAATGAAGACACCATCTCATTTTGTGGGTACTTGGCATCAGCTCCCTGGGAAACTGCCATAGCTTTGCTTTGGCTTTTAGATTATTGAGACAAACTCATGATGTAGTGAAGCTGTTCTGGACCTTGCTCTGCAGCCCATGCTAGCCTTGAAATCTCCCTGCTTCCACAGGTCCAGCTAAGAATGCTTATGTTAAATGGACTGTGAAGGTTTCTATGGCTTTGGTTTCAAAATCAGTTATATTAATAGCTGTCTTAGGGTCGCTATGGCTGTGGAGACACCATGACCACAGCAACTCTTATACAGGGGCCATTTTCATTCAAACCACTATGGACTGTGACAGACAAAAAAAAAAAAAAAAAAAAAAAAAAAAAAAAAAAAAANAAAAAAAAAAAAAAAAAAAAAAAAAAAAAAACCTTTATGCTACAAAGCTGCTTTTAGTCAGGAGTTTTATGATCACAGCAACAGAAATGAAAACAGAACACTGTCACACACAGTGGACCAGGGCTGCAGCTGCTCGCTGCTCGTATGGAAGAGGAGCTGCTCCCTAAGAAATCAGCCTTTAAACCTTTGTATCCAAATCCCTTTACATCTGACAGGGGTGTGTGTGTGTGTGTGCATGTTTGTCTTAATATGTTCTTTGCTGCTATAACAAAATACTGCAGAAGCCAGGCGGTGGTGGCGCACACCTTTAATCCTAGCACTCGGGAGGCAGAGGCAGGCGGATCTCTGTGAGTTCGAGACCAGCCTGGTCTACAAGAGCTAGTTCCAGGACAGGCTCCAAAACCACAGAGAAACCCTGTCTCGAAAAAAAAAAATACTGCAGAAAGGGTGAATTACCAAGAAATGTCTTTCTCATGACTTTGGAGGTTGAGGGGTCTCCTATCAAGGTGCTGGGATCTGGTAAGGTCCTTCTCTTTGCATTCTAACTGGATGGAAGGCTGCCACGTAAGAAAACAGGCAGCATGGGTGAGTACAGTGGTATTTCATTTATATTTTAATAAATAAAGCTTGCTTGAGGATCAGCAAAGTAAAACAGCCACACTGGCCAGCCTTACAGACCAGGCAGCAATGACACTCACCTTTAATCCCAGTAGCCACACTAGTTTACCATAGAAATCAGGCAATGGTAATGCATGCCCTTAATCCCAGAACTAGAGAGGATTATAAAATGGGAGAGACAGTTCTCAGTCTCAGTCTGATTCTGAGGTTTCCTGGAGGCCAGAATCAGCACTTTCGGACTGAGACTGAGGTAAGAACCAGTGACTGGCTGCTTTGCTTTTCTGATCTTCAGACTGACCCCAATAACTGTCTCTGAGTTTATATCAATCATGCTCCAGGTGAGAACAAGGGAACACAAGTCTGTGCTGTGGGAGAAAACCTTTCTAACAATTCCACTCTCCTGTTAAAGTAGATTTGTGTATTTGTGAGGGCAGGGTCCTCCTGACCTAAACACTTCTTAGAGGTCCTACCTCCTACTACTTTTATTGTGGCAATTAAATTTCAACATGAGATTTGAAGAGGGTATTCTATAGGTTAACAAGTACTGTGCTGTTTGTGGATAGAAATAGCTCAATAACTCTACACATAAGATTACTCAAGGAATCTTACACTGTATGGAGTGGACTGAGGGAGCAGCACTTGCCTGGCCAGCGTCGTTGCTTATAATCTAGATCAGCAACATTGGTCAATGTCCTTCCCAAAGGTGGGAAATGGATGATACAGAGAACCAGGACTGAATCCGTGATTATAGAGAATGCCAAGAAAAGGAGCTTAGTGGACATGGCATGTCTCGTTTTAGCTATACCTGACGGCTGAAGGGGTGAGGGCATGTGCTGCTGAGACCTCTCCTGACTTTGGAAGTTGACAAGATCGAATGTGGCTTGCAAGCCCGAGGGAATTTATCTGAGAGGCGTGTTGGTCGTTAAGATGATGATGAAGGTGCATACTAACAGAGATTAGCTGGGGCTCCGGCAATACACCAGTATCTTCTTTAGTTACATATATCAGTACAATTAATTGGTGATTCACACCGGCCTGGTTGGTTAAGAGTCCAATATCAGTGCTGTCACCTGCACTGGGAAATCACAAATGTTGCTTCTGCTGTGCTCAGCAGGGGAGGAATTTTTATTTTATTTTATTTTTTTGGTTTTTCGAGACAGGGTTTCTCTGTGGCTTTGGAGCCTGTCCTGGAACTAGCTCTGTAGACCAGGCTGGTCTCGAACTCACAGAGATCTGCCTGCCTCTGCCTCCCGAGTGCTGGGATTAAAGGCGTGCGCCACCATCGCCCGGCCAGGAATTTTATTTTTTACTATAAAAGATACCAGACCCAAAAAGAGGAACATGGGATGTACTCAATCATATTTGGTTTCTAGCCATAAATAAAGGGCATTGAGCCTATAATTCGTGATCTTAGAGAAGCTAAATAAGAAGGAGAACCCAAAGAAAAACATATAGTCATCCTCCTGAATATTAACCTTCATCAGGCGATGAAAGGAGACAGAAACAGAGACCCACATTGGAGCACTGGACTGAAATCTCAAGGTCCAAATCAGGAGCAGGAGAGAGAGCACGAACAAGGAACTCAGGACCGCGAGGGGTGCACCCACACACTGAGACAATGGGGATGTTCTATCGGGAACTCACCAAGGCCAGCTGGCCTGGGTCTGAAAAAAGCCCGGGATAAAACTGGTCTCGCTGAACATAGCAGACAAGGAGGACTACTGAGACCTCAAGAACAATGGCAATGGGTTTTTGATCCTACTGCACGTATTGGCTTTGTGGGAGCCTAGGTAGTTTGGTTGCTCACCTTACTAGACCTGTATGGAGGTGGGTGGTCCTTGGACTTCCCACAGGGCAGGGAACCCTGATTGCTCTTTGGGCTGACGAGGGAGGGGGACTTGATTGGGGGAGGGGGAGGGAAATGGGAGGCGGGGGGAGGAGACAGAAATCTTTAATAAATGAATAAAAAAAAAAGATACAATGTCAAAGACCAGGGAGTGGTCTATAAAGAATCTACCTGAGGGGGTAACTGGCACAGAACTTTCAAAGTCCCAGAACTGTCCTGTACAAAAGGGTATCTGGTACAATAAATGGGGTGACTTTGGGGAAAGGAACCTAGACGGGGTATGGTTGCCAGAACTTTCAACCACAGGGAAGAAGTAGGTGGAGGCCTAGAGATGAAGTTCAGCTGCATGGCTGTCCTGGTGAGTTTATGTCAAGTTGACACAAGTCAGCTGTTTGGAAAGAGGAATTCTCAACTAAGAAAACGCCTCCACAAGACTGGCCTGTGGGCAAGCCTGTAGTGCATTTTCTTAATCAGTGATTGATGTGGAAGAGCCCAGCTCATTGTGGGTGGTACAGCCCCTGGGGAGGAATTAGTTCTGGGGTGCTATAAAAAAGGAGGCAGAGCAAGCCAGGAGGAGCAAGCCAGTAAGCAACACCAGTAAGCTCCGCATCAGCTCCTGTCTCCAAATTCCTGCCATGTTTGAGTTCCTGGCAAGACTTCCTTCAGTGATGAACTGTGATGAGAAATGAAAATTGAAATAGCCTTTTTCTTCCCCAAGTTGCTTTTGGGGCCATGGTGTTTTATCACAGGAATAGAAACTGTAAGAGAGAAGTCAATGTTTTAATGATTTTGGTGTGTATAGTCAAACTCTGACTTTAAAAACGAAACAGAAAACCCCAATGATGTTGTTTTTTTACTCTTACTCTTTTGGCTCTTTGTTCTTTTGTGGGGCTTGCCACCCAGCTCCCAAAGAAAGCACACACAGAGGTTTATTATTACTTACGACTGCCTGGCCTTAGCTTGGCTTGTTTCTAACCAGTTCTTAACTTAAAGTATCTCATCCACCTTTTGACTGTGGACTTTTTCCTTTCCTTACTTCTGTATATCTCACTTCCATTCTTACTCCGTGGCTGGCTATGGCTGGCCCCTAGCATTTTCCTCTCCTTGTTCTTGTTCTTCCTTCCTTTTTCTTCTATTTATTTTCTCTGTCAGCCAGTCCTGTCTATCCTTTCTCCTGCTTTGCTATTGGCTATTCAGCTCTTTATTAGACCAATCAGGTGTTTTAGACAGGCACAGTAACACAACTTCACAGAGTTAAACAAATACAACACATCTTTGCATCATTAAACACACGTTTCACAGCATAAACAAATGTAACACATCTTAAAATAATATTCTACAACACTCCAAGATATCAAGGCTTGGGGAAGAAGCTTCCTGTGGAACACGTTCATGAGTGGGGAAGATGGTCAGTCTCCTGAACTCCACAAGGTCAGAATGTGGACGTTCCTTTGTGACCGTCCTCTTCCCAATCCTTCCCTGTGTGCCTCTTCAACATACCTGTTTACATTTCCATTTATCCTTCTAAATGAAACCCAAGTAAAGACTTCCGGTGAGTTCCATAAACAACTCTATTAAATGTATAGCCACGTCAGACACAAGTGCAGGTACCCAGGGACTCCAGAAACTCAAGGCAATCCAGCTGTGGTTCATGGCCTTTGTGGCGATTGTTGCTAAGTCTAGGTAGTCAGTGTCAAAATGAATTAATTGTAAAATATCAAAGAGTATAGACCTACTTCATGATATTTCACGTTTTATTGTGGTAAAATATACTAAACATAAATTTAACCTTTTAACCATTTTTTCTTTTTAAACATTACATTGAAACTTAACAATGTAGAAAACATATACAACATATAAGTAAATTCCTAAGATTACATGAACTGAACACACACTCTTTTTTTTTTTTTTCTGAACACACACTCTTGTATCTAAATTCTGAACCAAGAATTGAACAGTCCAGCATTTCATAAAAGAACAGGAACATACTGGGAATGAGCATTTCTATGAAAGACACCTACATGAGAAATTACAATGGAGGCGAAGAGGCAGTGTTTCCCAGGGAGTGTGCACACGCTCTGTAATGCACCAGTTCCAAGTTCAGGGACACTCAGAGGGATGCTTGTGCCACTGCTGAAAAGCTTTGGTGGACAGCAATTTGGGGTGCGCTAGATTAAGGCCTTACCCACTGAGGCTGGCGTTGAAAATTCAAACTCTAGGTCTGAGAGGAATGAAGAAAAGGGAATTTGCCCACTTCTTTTTCAGTATGGTAAAAAATAAATCAATAAAATTTATCATTTTAAAGAGAAGTGAGGTTCATTAATGTCTGCAATGTTATGCATTCATCATCATTATCCATTTCTAGAACTTACTCACCCCAAACAGAAACTCCACACATTACACAACTAAACCCCAGCCCCTCCCCAGTCCCAGTCCCCTTCTCTTTTCTGCCTGGAAGAACCTGCTTCCTGTAGGCGCCCCGTGTAAGTCAGTCTCCCAGCACTGACTTCTGTGGACGGTTCACTTCATGGAGAATAAGTTCCCCAAGGCACATCTGCGCTGCATGTGTCACAGTGCAATCTTGTCGTGAGAGAATAACCCCACTGCATGAGAACACCACACTGCTTCATGCAATTGCCAGCGGACGGACATCCGAGTTGTTCCCACTTTTCTTTCAACTTTGACTGTGGTGCACAAGTGTCTGCACTGCACCATTTCCTCACACCACCCTCATGTATTTTTGTTTTATAACATATGTGAGATACTTTACAGTTTATAGATCAAATAGAAATAACAATAACATACATTGCAAAAAAACCTCAAGGCTTTATTATAAGCATTAATAACTATTCATACTAAAGAACCGGGAATAAAGAAATAAAAAACTGGAATGTAATCAACATTACATGGGCATGGATAAGCATATAGGAATACTTTGTTAATTATTAGACTAGAAAAATATAAATGATGGAATTATATCAATATTTTGTACTTAATCTTCCTGAATGTACTTTCAGTACTAAATACACAGACAGTACATACAATTATTTAAAGATAATGCCTCTTTTGGATAGTGCTGGAATCAAACCCAGGGCCTCATGCATGCTAGGCAAGTACTCTAGAGACAACACTAGCCTTAAAATTATGCCTTTTTTAAAAAAGCAAACAAAACATGCACATCTTTGGTTATTCTGAACTAGTTTAGAGGTCAGCGTGGCATTTAGTGCTTTAAGCCCACATTCTTGACAGAATGGCTGCTGGACGATCGGTCACGTTCCTTAGTAATTTCCATCTCAATTTTCGCTTTGATTTTCTCCCAGTCTATTTGGAGCTACAACAGAAGGGAAAGGAGAGTCGTGCTTACATCTTATGTTTCCTTTAATCCAAAGTAACCCAGAGTAAACAAAACAGAATATATGGCTTCCGAAACAGAGAGAGAGAAGATATAACGAGAAGTTAATGGGAAGCAATGCTGAAAACCCACGAGCTCCTGTGATAACACAGGAGAGTGTGTCCAGAACACAGGCAAGACCCCCATTCTGTACAGCTCTTTACAAAGCCCATGGAAACAGTTCACAGAACCGCAGCATTCTGCAGCAGAGCTTAGGAACAACGTAAAGAAGCCACCCTGCTCTGCTCCCAACAAAAGCAAACTGGGCAGGACAGCACCTAGGGTGTGATTGCATCAGCTTTGCTCTGGATATCTCAGAAGCTGAGTTTCCAGTAGAAGCTCAGATGCAAGGAAAGACTAGGGAGGGTTGTTCCACAAATGGCTCCACTGCAACCACTCGTACAGTGACAGGAAGGGCAGTCGCCAACTGATGAAAGCCATCAGAGGAGCAGAGGAGGCCTGGAGACACCTGAGAGCCAGAAAAGACTTCCATCTGTTTGCTTTTCTTTTATCTATGACGAGGGCAAGCCTACCTAGCCTAGACCTATCCTTTCCAAAGCTCCTAAGACTTGATGTTAGGAAAGGACTCCTCTGCCCAAGTTCTACAAGCAAGTTCTCTGGGAATATTTATTTCTTTAGGAATATTTATTCGTGTAGGAATCTACTGTTAAACAAGTCTGGAGATCACTTATTTAGGAATGGGTGTCCTCTGAGGCAAAACATGGGAAAAATTGGGTCCTAGACTAAGCTTAAACTATGAAATAGAGCCAGAGCTCTAAGACTTGGTCAGAAATGAAGAGGCTTTTTACCTCCACATAGGGATAAACAGCATGAAATTAGACCAAAGCAGTTGCTGTTGCCCAAGAAGATTCAGCTGAAGAAACTGGAGATTAGCTTGACCTTAATAGAACCGCATACCTATTTTATGCTAGTAGTTGATTGGCCCATTTGGTTCTTTCGTGTTCCAATATGCTATGTCTAAATTTCCAATATGTAATTTGTTGATATTTTGATGACCTTAAAAATAATTGTCCATATTTATCTATAATATATCAGATGGACTGGTTAATAATTAATGGAATTTCTTTTAGCCTAGAAGATAACCGTCTGTGCTAAGAATCCAATGGCAGCCTGATGAAAAGCAGAGCAGATATTAGATTATTGGAAGGCTGACTTCCAATCAAGCCACAACTTAGTATTTTTAAATGGCAATGCACACATTTCCTGAAGACGAACTTAGGTGACTGCCTTTGCCTTCTTCCCGCCTTAATCTGACTTCTGTTTGCTCTCTAGTCGGTCACAGCACAACTACTCCATGGCCATGCTGCAACAGTCCGTCTGTCACTGACCGGTGACGTTATTAGCTACTGTTGAAATGGACATGCACCGAGGGAGGGTCTCCTGCAGAAGCTGACCGACTCATCTCACTTGGCATTTATCCAGCTTTAGGTCTGTGTTCTACGGATAATTTCGCCCTAAATAAGAATATTTTTATAGTATGTTTAAGGTAAAGGTGCTTGTTTTCGGACAGTTTCAAGTGACTTCTACATCAAAAGCCATACTTTCTACTCTAGGGAGCGTCAAATTGTTTGGACCCTCTTATTTTGATCCCTAGTCAATTGTCAGTCACATAAAAGCATTTGAAACTCCATAGCTAACAGCTCTGTCCAGTTCCCAGCTAGCCTACTCTTAGTAGAGATTGGCTGCCTACCTAAACAGAGAATAAAATGGCAATCAGGCATGAATTCACGTGTCTTCATCCTCATAAACTGACCTATACTTACCCTCACCCCATCTGCGTTCCTTCTGCCCCAGGTCTCTGAGCCCGTTTCTCTTGACTCCTCTAGGACACTGCCTTCAGTAATCACAGACTCAAGCCCTCTTTGGCTTCCTGCCTTTCTTAATTCTGTCTCTGAGCGCTTCCAGCTCATTCTCACTCAGGGCTCCCGTTCTCTCTCCGGAGCACTGCAATACGACTGCCCATCAGCCACTCTTCAGAAAACGTTGTTTACTGCAGAGCCAGGGATCAGGCCCAACACCACACACATGCTAGGCAAGGGCTCTATTACTGAACCATATCCTTGGTGGGCCTAGAAACTTCACTAAAACACTATCTGCTGTCTTCAGTTCTTATCCTGTATGTCCTCTCTGTTCAATAAATATTTAACAGTTGTTTATGTTAAGCCTTGTCCTAAGTACAGGGTTCAATAAAGGATTAAAATTTGTTTTGTTTTGTTTTTTTTTTTTTTTTTAAAAAAACTACCTGCATAGAGTGATAAAAAAGAAAGATCATGGTGAAAGAGATAGATAATAAACAATTTTTTAAATGTGTATGTCACACATGGTAAGGGTTTTTTGAATGCAGGGGAGACTGTAGTGTGAGGCGCAAAGCAGGATGGTACATGGCCATCTAATGGCTTGATGGATTTCTTGATGTTTTCAAATGTAGGAGTCAGAGAAGCTGATGGCCCTGAAAACTGACACTATGGTTTAGAGATGAATTAGTAACAGTGGATGGGAAGAAAGGGGCCTTATCATGGGAGCCTTCTTGGGACCTTGTTTACTACCGCCACTGACATCTCTCCTATCACAGTGCACCCTGCCTCTCTTCAGTTTCTGTCCCTTCCAAATGCCCCTCCCACAGCCACTTCAGACAATGTCAGAACATGCAAATTCTTCCCCGCTCTCCTATTCACAGTGGTACAGATTCAGGGAGCAATGGGCAGATAAACGAGAGAAACAAGCCAGTTTATCAGTGTGTGCAGTGACATGGCGCGGAACCGCAGTGAAAGGTAACTCAAAGCAGTGGCTTAAAACTCTGGCTAATATAGTGTCTCATAACAAGAGACTGTAAGGAAATGGCAAGACAAAGAATTGCAGTTTTTAGATCCAGAGACAGGAAGCCAAGGAGAGGCAACAAAATGGGAACAAACCAATGGAGCAAGGACTGGAAATTCCTCTTTCTGGTGCCATCTCTGAGCTGATTCTATGTTGTCTCCAGAAGGCTGGAGAGGTGGCTCAGCAGCTAAGAGAGCTTTCTGCACTGGCAAGAACTAAGAGTTCAATTCCCAGCACCCACATCACGTGACTACAGTAACCCACAACTGCAGCTCCAGCGGTTTCAATGCCCTCTTCTGGGTTCCACAAGCATTTATATACACCCAAATGATACCAGGCAATCAGCAAGTAGATGTTAGCCATGTAAGCTATTTTTCTAGGGTTAACTTTTATATCAATACTCAGGAAAAAAAAATTCTTTTTGAGACAGGGTTTCTCTGTGTAACAGCCCTGGCTGTCCTGTAACAAGCTCTTGTAGACCAGGCTGGCCTCGAACTCACAAAGATTCACCTGTCTCTGCCTCCCAAGTGTTTGGATTAAAGGCATGTGCCACCACTGCCTGCCAATACTCAGAAATTTTAAAATCACATATTTTCTTTTAAAAATACTGTTTTGTTACTTTGTTGCTGTTCTTGTTAACTTTCAAAATGGCATCTGTGAGGAAGAAAAGCAGAAGACTAGAACACCAAAGGGAATCAAAGTAACCTGTCGCACAGTTTAAGGAGAGGAACAGGGAGAAACCCCTGCTGCTCTGGCTGAGCTATCACACACAATTGAGGTATTGTGCTTTAGCAACTGCTAAATTACATAATTTACATAAATTACATAGGCAAAAAAAGAAAAGAAAAGAAGGATGCTAAGTTTTTGCTATTTGAGCTGGAGATGGCTCAGTGGCACCTGATGCTCTTGCAGAAGGTGTAAGTTTGTTCCTAGCATCCATGCAGGGCCTCTCACAACTGCCTGGAACGCCAGCTCCAGGGAATCTGATGCCCTCTCCCTTCCTCTGCAGGCACTGCACTCATGAGCACAAACTCACACATAGACACATAACTTAAAATAAAAATATTTTATAAATAAATTAAGATTTCACTAAAGGAAGGGCTGTATTTTATATGTTTTTTCAAATGGGGGAAACAAATTTAAGAGCTAGCTTTCTTCCTAGATATCTGTATTATTTATCTAAAAATATCAAATAACATACAACCTCAAGACAAGTTATCATAAAAAACTGATGTGAGTTGAAAATAAAAGCTAAAGCATCTAGAAAAAACCCAAAACCACTGGGACTGATGATTCATGCCTATAATCCCAGCCTTCAGGAAACTGAGGCAAGAGAGGTCCTCCAATTTAGATGCCATCTTGAGCTAGATACTGAGCTTCAAGACTACAGCTTAGACTACAAAGTAAGACTGTTAACAAACAGTCAAGAGCCTAAAAAAAGAGTCTAAATCATATAGTCACAAAATAAAATGACAATGTCACAAGAGAAAAATAATGCTCTTAGAAATTAGAGTATGAATCACAGGCTCTGTCGTAAGATGAATGTCTTATATAAAGCATAGGTACTATTACAAGACACAGTGCAATACTTACACCTTCTGCATACTGCAAATATCGTTTATTAGTTTCCTGTTTACCAAATGTCTCCAAAAACTTTTGACGATAAGCAAGAACTGTATCAACATGAGTTTTGTATTTCACAGCCAACTCCAGTGCCCTATAATGAGAAATTACACAGATTATGAATATCACTGTCTAAACAACAGAGTTTTGAAATTAGAGGTAGGACAAACGACTGCTCTGCTTACCCCACAGTCTGGAAAGCCACCTTCTGCTTTAGCCATCTGTGTATCTTTTCAAAGCCCAGGTGAGACGGCTACTCTTGTACAAATACAACGTATAATGCTCTGTGCATTGCTGCAGACTACTCTGTCAGCACTATTTATAGGTGTGCACCCTAGACCCTAACTAGCTTATACAGTTTCCATCGCCTTTGCTGAGTACTGCAGAGTACATGTATGTAAAACAGTAATATTTTGGTAAATCATAAAAAGTAAATACCTGATATTTTTATGAACCTACAATAAGCTTATAGAAAAAAAAACGTGAGATTACTATATTAAAATTAAAATCATATAAAATAGAAAATTAATATTAAAACCAGTACGACAAATATTATTACTATTTGAATCTTGGAAAATGCCATGCTACGATGGCAAGGTGTCTTAGCAGGTATAGGAACTTGCCACCATGCCCAATGACCCGAGTTTAATTCATAGTACCCACATGATGGAAAAAACAACTTCCCCAAGTTGTCTTCTGACTTTCACCTATGTACATGTCACAAAGCAATCAATCAATCAATTAATTTTTAAAAACTTAAAGAAAATGTTAAGAAGTCATTGAAATTTTATAGTTTAACCAATATATCTATGCAATTTTAAGGTATAAACTAAATTTTATACCTTATAAATTTTAGTTTTTATTTAAGTTGTAGAAGAATTACTAAAAACAGTAACATCACGCCAAAGAGACATATTTATTCTGATGATAACCGGCAAGGAGGTGAACAGATTGTCTCAGCCCAGGACTCCATGAAGTTTGACTAGGGCCTCAGCCTCGTCCAAGTCCTGTGCATGACTCAGGATGTAAGTCAAGAAAAGCCAAGTGCAGCACGCGTCTCTACACTGTTAACTCTTGTTTTCAGGCATGGGTAACATCACCGAAGTAGTCAAAAGGGCATCAATTCTCGAGCTCTCGTGTGTTCTCCTACACCATGACATGATCAGAACAACTATGATTGATCTGATACAACTATTATGGATCTGTTATTTTAGATAAAACAGGGCAGTACTATTTTATAACTTCTGACTCTTCAGTATTAGCCAAACTAAATAATATCTTTAGAAAGAATTTTGGGGGCCAGAAAGATGTCTCAGCCATAAAAATCTGACAACCTGTATTTCAACCAAGATAAAGATGAAGAGAGAGAACCAATTTCACAAACTGGTCCTCTAACCTCCATGTTTGCACTGTGGCATGTGTATCTCTCTCTCTCTCTCTCTCTCTCTCTCTCTCTCTCTCTCTCTCTCTCTCTCCCATACACATTTACTCTAAACTCTTAAAAATTTCAAGTATTTTGGATAATACTGTGTGTTTTGACAATTGGTAGACAATTGAAGGAGCTATCAAAGACAATATAAAAATATGAATGTAACTCAGTAATACCACAAATAGGAAAGCCAAGATGATGAAACATGATTTCTTATAAAACAAATCAACATACGCTATATATTACTGCGGTGGTTTGAATGAGAATGGCCCCATAGGTTCACAGATCTGAATGCTTGCTCACCAGGGACTGGCACTATTGAAAGGATTGGGGGGTGGCCTTGTTGAAGTGGGTGTGGTCTTGTTAGAGGAAGTGTCACTGGGGATGGGTTTTGAGGTTTCAAGAGTCCAAGCCAGGCCCAGTGGCTCACTCTTCCTGCTGCCTGTGGGTCTGGATGTAGAATTCTCAACTATTTCCCCTGCACCATGTCTGCCTGAGTGCCACCACATTCCCCACAATGATGAAATGGACTAATGAAACTGAAAGCAAGACCCATTTAGTGTTGTCTTTTAAAGGCGCTGCTCTGGTCAGCGTCTCTTCACAGCAACAGGAGATCGACTGTCATGGACTCCCAGAATTCTCCCGTTTTTGCAACTTTAAGTCTTTCAGAGAAAAATGAGCCAAGCAGATGGGGACTGAAGTGAAGAACAAAAGGCAACAATTAAGTAACAGAGGCTCTATGATGAGCAGTGATAATCAAGGTGCCTTGTTCCTTCTAGAGCTCTATTTACCCAAGCCTCTGAGCCTGTGGGCTGTGTGTCCCTGGAGACTCTGGTGAGTCACACTACTGGCTCTGACAGTAGCGATGGGCTGGAACATCTTACCTGCAACAGTAAAAGCAGGCATACATAGGGAGATGTTCTGTACTGGGGCTTTTCAAAAATTCTAAGGAAGTAATTTGGTACGCAAACATCAATACATTTAATCATGCAGAAAAGACAATATAATGTCTAATTGGGTATTCTGAGGTTAGGTTCTGAGTATTATCTGCATTCCTGTCATTATTATAATAATAAAACATGCATTAATTATTTGAAGAGTAATGGCTAAAAGATTTACATATGTGCTATTTTAAGTAAGCTCTAAATGCACACACACTGGGTAAAAAATGATTCTCTACTACATTTAGGAGGGAACTTACTTCAAATTATATAAGGGTTTTGGGAACAGTGTGTCTCTAGTTTTAAAATGGTTTGGCAACCAAACAAATGTGACATTAGATTCTAGGGCTGGAATAAGTCCATGTATTTTAAATAGGAAGAAGTTATATAAAAAGATATGATAACTTCTAAATAAGATCTTTTTCATAACTTGAACAAATCAAAAGCACTTTATATAACTGGCAGACAATTAGGAATTATTCTATTAACATTTATACACAAGGCCAATGTGGTTACCTGGAGCATTCATTTCTTCCTCTCCTAACTTCAGTTTCTCAGAGAACATTAACACTCAGTTTCCAAAGTAGACACCAAACAGCTAAGCCTACCCACAAGTCTTTGGGCTCTGAATTCAGGTTATGAAAAACAGATGCACAGCCAGTAAGAGCATACTTCTCAAGCAGAATAATACTCGAATGAATGAAAACCTACCCCATTCTAGACGGTCTCAACAGAGGGAGAGTTCAGGGACCTCAAAAGCAATCTAATACACCACCCAACACTTCCTTCTATCATTCAAGAATTAAGAGATCTAGCAGTGAGCATCAACACTTGCTGATTCCTGAAAACCACAGATGACCCAGACACTGTGGAAATAGACATATCACCAGTATTTAGTCTCCCTCTCCCTATCCCCCAAATAAACTTAAATCTCTAAGTTTAAGGCTCTTCATTCATGACCAATTTGTAGCTAATTCAGGAGACAGTCCCCAAAATGATGTAATCAACAATGTCGAGATGATGGGAAATTCTAAAGGTCTGGTTTCTTCAATGTGGAAATTATAAGCAAACACATAAAGAAACAAAACCTATCTAAGAATGCATCAACTCCTCACAACATAGCGGTCTTTTCTGGGTCTCCATTAAAACCATAAAACACTTATTAGAGAGCCCTAGGGAATGTGCGAGCATTTGATTGTTGCTAACTTAATTATCACCGTGCACACATCCAGCCATTCATGATGCTGAAGTAGAACA
This sequence comes from Alexandromys fortis, assembly GCF_014885135.2. Taxonomy (NCBI): domain Eukaryota; kingdom Metazoa; phylum Chordata; class Mammalia; order Rodentia; family Cricetidae; genus Alexandromys; species Alexandromys fortis. The sequence goes on from NW_026067939.1 coordinate 5,855,339, forward strand.
AACTTAAGTCTTAACACAGCAGTGTTTGAAAAGTACCTCTCAAGTGCGAGCAGCTGCGTGGTGGGCTGGGCCAGACCGCCAGGAGAAGAGTGAGTAGCAGCACAGCGGTCAGGCCAGCCCAGGCCGCAGAGAGGAGAACCATGAGCAGCAGTGTGGGGGCCACCAACAGCTGTGGCCTCCAGAAATAACCTGTCCACTGGAGCCTGAGCCCTGCCAACACGAGGAGGAACGACCATTTGAGCTTTGGGCCTGTAGGCACCTGGAGAAACAATCACCAAAGGCTCTCCTCTGCCTACATCTGAAGGGGAAATTAACAGAGCCCTAGCCCCCAACTACATCCGCTGGAGGAAAAGGGACCCCTGAAACACAGGCTCCAAGTGTTCCAAGTGGAAGAAGAGATAGGTAGGCAACAGTGCAAGAATATATTCAACGACATATAAAGAGCAATAGGGTGCCACCAGAAACTAGTGGTTCTACACCAGCAAGACCTGAGCATCCCAAAGCAGATGAAGCAGAAGAAACGACCTTAAAAATAACTTCATGAAGCTGATTGAGGCTCTTAAAGAGAATTTGAAAAATTCCCTTAAAGAAATGGAGGAAAGGACAACCAAAATATTGGAAGAAATCAATGAATCCCTTAAATATAACCAAGAAAAAGCAATCAAACAGGTGAAAGAAATGGTTCAAGACTGGACAATCTACTCAAACTTAGGGGACACTATGAAAGCAGTCCTGAGAGGAAAGTTCATAGCACTAAATGCCTACATAAAGAAGCTGGAAAAATCCCACACCAGCAAATTAACAGAACACCTGAAAGCCCCGGAACAAAAAGAAGCAAACTCACCCAGAAAGTCTAGACAACAGGAAATAATCAAATTGAGAGCCAAAATCAAGAAAATAGTAAACAATACAAAGAACTTTAAATCTCCGAAGAAAGAAGTGGAAGAAAACACCAGAAAATGGAAAGATCTCCCATGCCCTTGGATAGGTAGAATTAACATAGTAAAAATAACAATCTTACCAAAAGCAATCTACAGACTCAATGCAATACCCATCAAAATCCCAGTACAATTCTTCACAGACCTCGAAAAAATACGCAACTTCATAAGGAAAAACAAAAAACCCAAGATAGCCAAAAAATTCCTATACAATAAAGGAACTTCTAGAGGCATCACCATCCCTGACTTCAAACTTTTCTGTATAGAGCTATAGTAACGAAAACCAGTTGGTACTGGCATAAAAACAGATAGGCGGGCTAATGGAATCAAATCGAAGACCCATATATCATCCCACACACCTATGAATACCTGATTTTTGACAAAGAAGCTAAAATTATAAAATGGAAAAAAGAAAGTATCTTCAACAAAGGGTGCTATTATGACTGGATATCAACATGCAGACAGATGCAAATAGATCCAAATCTATCACCATGCACAAAACTCAAGTTCAGATGGATCAAAGACCCCAACATAAAACCAACCACACTGAACCTCATAGGTGAGAAAGTGAGAAATAGCCTTAAATGTATTGGCACAGAAGACCACTTCCTAAATATAATTCCAATAGCATGGACACTGAGAGCAGCAATTAATAAATAGTACCTCCTGAAACTGAGAAGCTTCTTGCTCTTTAGCAAAGGACATGGCCAACAAGACAAAACGGCAGCCTACAAAATGGGAATAGATCTTCACCAACCCCACATCTGACAGAGGACTGATCTCCAAAATATACAAAGAACTCAAGAAACTGGACACCAAAATACTAAATAATCAAATTTAAAAAATGGGGTACAGACCTTTTAAACAGAGAACTCTCAACAGAGGAATTTCAAATGGCTGAAAGACACTTAAGGAAATGCTCAACATCTTTAGTCATTGAGAAATGCAAATCAAAACAACTCTGAGATAACATCTTAAACCTGTCAGAATGGCCCCAAGATCAAAAACTGATATAACTGATGATAACTTATGCTGGAGAGGATGTGGAATAAGGGGAACACTCCTCCATTGCTGGTGGGAGTGCAAATTGGACAACCATTTTGGAAATTAATATGACAATTTCTCAGAAAATTAGGAATCAATCTATCCAAGACCCAGCAATGCCACTTTTGGACATATACCCAAAGGATGTTCAGTCATATCACAAGGACATTTGCTCAAATATGGTCATAGAAGCATTATTCGTAATAGCCAGAACCCAGAAACAACCTAGATGCCCCTTAACTGAAGAATGGACAAAGAAAATGTGGTACATTTACACAATGGAGTACTACTTGGTAGTACAAAATAATACATCGTGAAATTTGCAGGCAAATGGACGGAACTAGAAAAAAACATACTGAGCAAAGTAACCCAGAACCAGAAAGACAAATATAATGTTCTTACTCATAAGTGGCTTTTAGACATAAAGAAAAGAATAACCAACCTATAGTCCACAACCCCAGAGAACCTAGACAACAAAAAAAGACCCTAAGAGAGATGTACATGGATATGCCTAGGAAGGAGAGAAAGACAAAATCTGAATAAATTGGGAGCATGGGGAACAAGAGGGAGAGAGAGGGAAGGAAGAAAGGAAGAGGAGTGAGGAAAAATGTATAGCTCAATTAAAATAAAACTTAAAAAATACTTATTAGGTAACAGAGAAATAAGAACACTATAATTGCTGATAATTTTTAAGTATGATTGTGGCATTATGGCTGCTAAAATCTTTTAGAGATGATACACCCTTAAATACAGATAAAATGTGATAATTACAGTCTGTCTTAAAATAAATGTAAGAGAAGGGAGGGTGTGGAGATGGCACAAAATGCAGTCAGTGTTGAAGCTGACTGATGGTATTCATCACAGTATGTTTTGTGCTTTTCCATAACAAGGGTTTTTTCAATTTCATCTTTTTGGCTCCTTCCGATGTATTTTGCTAAATACTCTTTTTCTTCCTTGCATATACTAGGCAAGTATTCTACAAATCAAGAGCTACTCCCAATCATTGTCTCATGTGTATGTGTGTGTGTGTCTGTGTGTGTAAGTCAGAAGGTGTGATACTGGGTGTCATCCTCAATTGGTCTGCACTATACTACTTTTTAAAAATGTTTTGTATAATTTGTTAAATTTGTTCTTTGACATTTTCAAACATGTATGAAATGCATTCTTATTATTCTCACCTTCCACTCCCTCATCTCCCTCCCTCCTTCCCTGTAACCCTCCTACAAATCTCTTTCCCACATTCATGTCTTTTTGTGTGTGTTTAGTGACGCACTAAGTTTAACCAGGGCCCTCAGTGTTACCATGAGTAGAGAATTACTCAATGACTCCCCATATCCCAGATTCTTTCAATAATCTATATTAGAGCAAGAAGAGGTATGGCCACAAGGGCCACACCTGATTGCTGATATGGCCAGTTTTGAGCAAGTAAACAGAGCTACTGTGAGTTCAAGATTACATACAGTGACGGTCATGCCCAGAAGAGAGCATTCAGAATCAGCTCTCCCCATCTTCTGGCTCCCTCTTCTGAGATGCTCCCCAAGCATTGGAGGGGATGTTATAAACATCTTGCATCTTGCTAGGTCTGACCACTCGTCTGTCACTCTACCTTACTTTTGAAACATGGGGTTTCTCACTGAACATGGGCTTGCAACAGCTAAGCTGGCCAGCCAGCAACCCCAGCATCCTTCCCCAAAATGACGAGCTGAAACTTGGAAATGTAAGCCAAATAAACCCTTTTCTAAACACACACACACACACACACACACACACACACACACACACACACGTCACTTTCTCTACTAAGTTGTTTCTTAGAGGGCCGCTGTGAACTTGAGGCAAAAATAGGCTATACAGCAAGACCATCTCAACTGCTCCCCTGCCAAAAAAATTGGAAAATGTTAAGATCCACCAGACAGAATACTCACAAATATACAAGAATTCTCTTGTAGCATATGAAAACAATCAAATAGACCTGAAACTATAATTATCTAAGTTGCAGACAGAAGAACACATGAAGGTCAAAACGGTCTTGGAACTGCGGAAGGGTTCTTAGTACCTTTCCCAGTTATAGAGATCAATGTTGATCTGGATTGCCTGATAAACGAGGCCAGCCTGAAGAAGTAGTGTCTCAGCCTCCTGTATGTTCCCACTAAACATTAGTATGTGGGCCATTTTTGACTCTTTAGATGGAAGATCTTTTATAGCATTGATGTATCGAACTTTATCAATCTAAAAAAGGATGAGAAACATATTGTAAGTCAGTAATAGTATGAATCTAATAAATTACCTTAAGAAAAACTCACAAGCATGTCCATAAACGTGATTTACTTACTTCACCAATTGCTGCATAGGCTATTTCCGCAGTAACCATATCTCGATTAGCAACTGCCATAGCCGCTAGGCAAGCCCACATGCTTTGCTCCTACAGTGAAACATGAGAGTAGGTATCTTATGTAGGTAGTCAAACTACCTATAAGCAATGGTCTGAATTCTAATGGTGATATAACTGAGTAATTAATTTACCAATAAAAAATTATAAAACATGGCATTGAAAAGAAACTAATAATAAAAAGTTTTATAGAAGCCAGACATGGTAGCACACTTTTAATCTCAGCACTTGTGAGGCAGAAGTAGAAGGCAGGTCTCTGGCAGTTCAAGGCCAGTTTGGCCTGAGCAGCAAGTTCAAGGCCGGCAAATTTCACTCTGGGTCTCTACTTAAAAACATTATCATCAGATAGAGAACTTTTGAACAAAATTCTCTAAGCTTTTTTATTTCTTTTCTACTTTATAACTCAAGATGGTGAGCTGAAGAAGGGACAAGGACTATACCTTAGAGGGAATAAGAGGGATAGAGAGCGATGCCACCACTAAGCCACTGTGAGGAAAAACATCTATTCTAAGGGCTGTTAGCCCACAGTCAATAAAAAGGGTTGCGTCCAAGCATGTTTAGAAGATACCTGATACAACCAAGTTAGGAAATGTTGACTTAAAACAAAGTTTCTTTGGCTGGTCTTTTTCAAGACAATTTTCTCTGTGTAAACCTGACTGCCCTGGAACTTGGCCTGTAGACCGTGCTGGCCTCAAACCCAGAGATCCGCCCATCTCTGCCTCAGGAATGCTGGGATTAAAGGTGTGGCACTTATAAGAAAAAGATTCTTCCTTAGCTATAAAAGGGCTATCAGAGGAAACCAAGAAGTGTCCGACCCAGCTTCTACTCAGGGAGGAGGGAACTCGGGAAAGAGTGGCAGAATGGCTCCATGTGCCATGTGGAGCAAGGACCCATCTAGTTACAGCTTCTTCAAAGACAAGGCAACGTTCCTCCTCTGTAATGCACAAGCTGTTCTAGTGGCTAACAGAAGATATGGTCCTGCTCACAGGGCTCTCAACCCTGCACTGCTACTAGGACTCATCTAAAAAGAAACTAAAGCAGAACATATCCACAGCATGCACGATACCTTAACAAAGCGGCAAAGCCTCACGGCGTCTTCCCATTTTGAGCTGCTCACGTACTCGTGGAGGATGGCAGGGTAGGGAGAAATGCTCACGTGCACCAGGGAGCCATCGGCTCTTCTTATAGTCACCTGACTTCCGACAAAGCTCACTATGTGGGGGTTTTTACTGTATTCGCTGTTGAAAACAAATGAAAAACTTAAACTATGTTTTGCAAAATTTTACATGTATTAAATTTGGAAAATAATTCTCATATATAATCTTCAAAATTCACCCCACCCATTTAACTCCAAACAGAATGCATATTCAAATAAATATTTCAATATAACATGTAGATGATAGAAATATACTTGAAGCAGAATACACCAACAATTTAAAATGGCAAAAGCTATTCCATACTCATTTACTCCCCTAATAGCACTGGCAGCAAGCTCTGACTGTTTGGATCCCTGTGGTAAAGGACTGGTCCCCTATGGAGTGTGATAGCGGTGATGCCCAGGGATGTGCTCAGGGGGAAGGACACTGCCAGTGGAAGCTCCTAGGACCCAGCTCCTTCCACTCCCCTCCTTCCCAGCCTTGAGGGAGCAGCTCTGCCCCAGGACCCAATCCTGCCACATGCACTCTATTGCCACAGGCCTAAAAGCAATGGAGCCTCTTGATCAAGGACTAGAACCTCTGAAACGCTGCCCTAAATATCTACTTCTTTTTCTAAGGTGCCTGTCTCAAGGACTGTTCTAGTAACAGGAAGCTGACTTTTCCTTAAATCTGAAGATAAATTATGAGAACAAATAACTTAGCTGTTGGTTTTGAAAATATTTAAAGGGAAAATGGAAAAATTAAGGTAAATTCCAAAATTATTGTCTCAAAGTAAAAACAGATGAACTTGGGGCTGGAGAAATGGTTCAGTCATTAAGAGCACTGGCTGCTCTCCCAGAGGACTCAGGTTCAATTCCCAGCACCCACACGGCAGCTCACAACTGTCTGTAACTCCAGTTCCCAGGGACCTGACACCTTCACCCCAGTGCACATAAAATAAAGTTAAATAAACTATTTTTAAAAACCCAGATGAACTTAAAGTAAGGAGATGGATATCTTTTCATTAAATCAGGAATACTTTTGTTGTTTTCCTGAGACAGAATCCTACTGTGTAGCCTTGTCCGGCCTATGCTCACCAGGCTGGGCTAGAACTTACACAGATCCTCCTGCTCTGCCTCCCAAGTGCTAGGATCAAAGGCATGCACCACCATATCTAGTTAATTTATATATACTTTTTAAAATAAACTTTTGTTTTGGTGCTTTTCTGGTGTTATTATAGTTTGTGAACTTAAACACTAAAAATAAACTCAAAACAGATTTGAAAAGCAAAGTAAAGCTGAGACCTGAGAACTCTAACTTGCTGCTTTTGTGGAGAATAAGAAATTTTCTCTTGAGAATTTAGGAACAATTTTCCTGATACATGTAAGTTTTATTATTTTTAAAGATTTTTTCATTATCTTTGGGGCGGCAGTGGGATCAGGATATATCCTGGGTGCATGAACTGGCTTTTTGAAGCCCATTCCCTATGGTAAGATACCTTGCTCTGCCTTGATACAGGGCAGAGGGACTTGGCCCTGCCTCAGCTTGGTGTACCAGACTTTGCTGACTCCCCAAGGGAGGCCTTACCTCCTCTGAGTAGGTGGGTGGTAGGATAGGGGTAGGTGGGGAGGAGGGCAGAAGAAGAGGAGGTAGGGAGAACTGGGACAAGTAAGTAAAATTTTAAATTTCTTAAATGAAGAAAGCAAACAAAAAAGAAAAAAAAAGATTTTTGATGTGGAATTTCCCTCTGCATGCTATGAATATATTTTATTACCATTGTTAATAAAAAAAAAGCTATTTTGGCCTATGGCAAGGTAGAATATAGGTAGGTGGGAAAACTAAACTGAATGCCGGGAGAAAGAAGGCAGAGTCAGGCAGATGCCATCTAGTTGCTGAAGGAGAAAGACGCCAGAACCTTACGGGTAGGCCATATCCTTATGGCGATACACAGACAAATAGAAATGGGTTAATTTAAGATATGAGGTAGCTAAAATATGCTTGAGCCCTTGGCCAAACATAGTTTCTGTGTGATTATTCTGGTCTGGGCGGCCGGGAAACATAAGCACAGTCTCAATGTACAGATTTTCAACAACTGTCATTTAATCTTCCTTCAACATCACCCACATATTCAGCTGAGGAGGCTGCAGGGCACCAAAGAGCCTCACCTGAGCTACCACTAGACAAGCCTGAGCTTGAGAACTACACTCGTTTATAAAGGATGAACAAGTAGTTCATATTTTATCTTCAAGTTGAGTCCTTCATTCAAATCTTAACAAACCAGCTTTGCTGAACAATTTATTTAGCGGAGTCTGATTAAACTTTAAAAACACACCCAGAAAAACGCATGGCAATTAGAGCTTCATTCACCGCCCAGAATCCGGAGCTACACGTTACCTTGCATCTCTTTCATACACCGTTTTAGGCAGGATGTCTCTGTCCACATAAATGGTATTAGGGTAATACCACACTGTGAATCGAGTATCTTGAAGTCCACAAAGGATATTGCACGTATCACACCATGCCAACGTATGCACCATGGTTCCTTAATTCAGAAACAACAGTCATGGTCCATTAGTGTCAACAGATACTGGAATTTACCTTTAAACGCAACTGGCAAACAGGATCCTAATTAGTGGAATGGGCATAGCTCTACGTTCTGCCTGTAACAGTGAACAGACACAAAAACTCAAACATGAAAATCCTCGAATGTTCTACCGAGAACCGTCTGCCTTTAATCACCTGGTGTTTCCATGCTGATTTAGTCACAGAACTAAAATTTGCTATTAAAATCAGTTACTAAGCAGTGAAGAATGCAGCCTAGAATTCATACATTCATTCAACTATAAAGGCAGTTAGCACATGATAGGCAGTCTAAGAAAACTGACATTAATTAAAATTACTTTACCAAGTTTAATAATCTGTTCCTCTTTCCCAAATCGTTTCACTGAGGTGATGTACAGGTCTCTATTTTTATCAATGAAAGCAATTTTTCTGTCATTGGTAAGTCCTTTTTGATCCAGAGCAATTTCTGAGATTTCATTCTAAAATTTCAAAAAGTATGTAAGTATTGACTTCATTTTAGTGCTTGACATATGACCATTTAAATTAATTATCAGTACATTTCTGTTTTTAAAGATCAATTAAACCAATTGTGGTGGCAAATGCCTATGCTCCTAGCACTCAGGAGCCAGGGGCAGAGGATTATGAATCTGAGGCCAGCCAGGCTACAGTGCAAGATACTGTATTGAGCAGAAAAAATAAAACACAAAAAAGCAACAATAAACAAATCAATTAATGTCAATTACCTACCTGAAATAATAAAATGTCCCTATTAAATTATTTTTTTAAGCCCAGGGAACATAGGTTTAAGCCTTAAAACTGTGTCCTCCTTTAACGTTCCATGCTGGAGTGACAGGGGAAGCACTATGGCCAGCCAGACTGGAAACTTGGACACCCATCAGCTGGCAGAGTAAACAAACGGATACTGCCAGACAATGTTACCTTACATGATGGGTGTTGGGAGAAAGAATGTTATGTAACCATATGGAAGGACCTCCAAACACGGCTTTCTGTGAAGGAAAGAAAAAGCATAGACCTATGTGCTCCATTGTTGCGTAAGCAGAGGGAAAAGACATTCCAGTGCTGGTGGCCTCTAAGATACTAGTGATGGTGGTACTCATCTGGGAGAATACTGAAAACTAGTTTGGTAGGAAGAAATTGTTCTACCACCCATTTTAATGTATTTTACATTTCTGACTTACATGAATTCATACATTACATAAATGTAAAACAACTCATGACTAAAGGAGGAAATAAAGTAACAATTCATCAGAATTGTTAAGTAATACTAAAAACATCCTTATGCTCTGAAATATCAGTTGGTTTTTGTTAAAAAGATAACTGTAATACAATGTGCTCCTTTACTTAAGACTAAAAACCAAATCCAATACACACATTACAATTCATGGTGCTTTGTACTTTTACAGAGAATAATTCCCCTCTCTAATACAGTCCTGAAAGCTAAAGAAAATGCTGCCTAAGGGCAGGTCAGTAAGAAAACCACCACAAGCGCATAGAGACATCTTCATCAGAACATGTTGTTGGAAAGAGCGGCAGTCTGGTCAGCAGACACCCGGCACACCATTGGCTCACTTGACACGCCTGCCAGTGCCCTGTGTCAGGGTTCCCCGGGCTTAGTCTTCAGCTATGGCACTTTTAGAGAAAACATGTAGGATATACACTCATTTTTAAATATGAAATTACCCTGTTTTCTTCCTTAAAGGATAGTTACTAATTTCAAAAGGGAATTAACTAAACAGTGGTCATTTATACTAACACAGCAAATGTTTATTACCTTATGAGAAAGAAGTTTCCCATCCCCTAAGGGTTTTCCAGTTGATGCTTCAAAGAGGAAGATTACTTGAAAAAAAGAGCAGAACATTAGTGTGTTATATTAGAGCCACTGTTGGTAAATTTCAGTGGCACTACCATAATTCTTAGGAGAAATTATTTAACTTTATGGATCACAGAGCCCCTATTAGCCCAGAAAATAAAGGACACAAAACTTCTAATTATTAATGAGGTAACATTTTTTATGAAAATAATAGAACTAAAATTTTTCCTAATACATATTGCCTAATTAAAACTGTTATTAATGATTAAGGATTAATGGCCCACAGGTTTATCATGGCAAGTCTAAATATGGATATAATGTTAAATTCTGATATCTCTGATTTAGATCTCTGTAATACATAAAAGAAAATATGCATTAAGTACCTGCCTCCCACGATTCCAGGCAGTGTACTATATGCTGTCTCTATTATACACTCATGTGGTAAAATAAGCAATTTATCCTGGGTTCTTGGCCAGGAGCTTCAAAACCCCTTAACCTTTCCGGAACACACAAGTTTCTTTGCTATGTTAGAACAACAAATTCCTCATGGGCACTTTCTTTTCTACAAGATAAGGGTTCACAATCAGAAAAACCAAGCAGCAGTTAACAGGATGGAGCTTTAAGGTCCCTGGCTTCTGTAAATACAAAGGGGCCTAGAGACCGAGTTCAAGTGAGTGGCTGATGATTTAGCCAGCCACACAATGCAATAAATCCCCAAGAGTCAGAAAAACAAGCAGCTGATGGGGAAAGTGATGGCAGTCTCATGCAGAATAGCCTCAATTTGGGGGTTGTATGAATTCTGAATATTGCAGTATACCAGGTTTGGGAGGAAATGGACTGCCAATAATTAAGAAACTCCATAAATCATTAATGTTTTTACAAACTGATGACCTTGTAAAACACTCAGCTCCCAGCTTCACAGAGTATCAGTTGGCTTGCCTCAGAACTATAGCAGGTCATAAGCAGCCTATACTTTTATAAACACATGCTTTGGGGGCTCAGTCACTTCTCAGCCCGAGAATTTCCCTGAACTCGAGGGAAGGTTCCAGAACTGTGCCTTCCATATTTCCAGTGAACTCATTAATTTTTAGAACTAACTTAGAGAAAAAAATGAGTGCTATTATGAACTGGACCATAACTGTCTCCCCAAAGCAAGGAATCAGAAGCTTGGTTACTTAGAAAAAGATCTCCTGAGTAAATTGGGAACATGGGTACCATGGGAGAAGGTAGAACAGGAGGGGAAAGAAGGGGAGAGGAGCAGAGAAAAATATATAGCTCAATAACAACAATATTTTTTTTAAGACCAAACATAAAAGCTTATGTCTGAAGGTAAAAGAAGTGGTAATCACTGACTACTTGGAAAGACTGAAATGTATGAAACACTCTTAAGCTTCATGTGTGAAGGAAGTCTGACTGACTAATGAACCCCAGGATCTGTTTGTTTGGTTTTTTTAAGTTTGAAATTTATTTTTCACTTGAATCTGGTAAATAAAACAAATAAATATGTTCTTATGCACATAAAAAGAAAAAGAAGTTTGGTTGCCAGCCTACAACAGGAGGTGCTAGAGTCTAACAAGGAAGCCAGGTGTTAAGGGTATGCCTCTGTGGGAAATGGTGGGACCCCAGTCCTCGCTTCTTTCTTGGCTTCCAGACACCACGCATGAGTGGTTTGCTCTACCATGTGTTCCCTCCTATAATGTTGTGACTTGTCATAGGCCCAAAGCAACAGGGTCAAGTGACCATGGACTAAAACCTCTGGTACTGTGAACACAAATAAACCCTCCTGTCTTGTAATTTATGACTGCAGGTAGACAGAGCTAGTACATCTCTACATAAGATGCAGCTGATAAAATATTTACTTTCTATTAGATGACTATTTTAGAATTATTTCTTAGGGAATTTTCTTTTTGAAGGTTGTTAGCAATGATTTATTCTCCTAAATATTAGTTAAAAGACTTAGCTCCCATGAAGATATGCAGAAGATATGTCAAGATTAAATAATTTCCCAAGATCAAGAGTTGGTTTAAAGACAGGATGTTTTCTAGGGCCAACAGTTCTATAAAAAGAAACTGCAATGTTTTAAAATTCTAAACCACTATACCTCTTCACATCTGTTGGAATGGCTATTATAAAAGTCACAACAACAAAGACAAAAATGTTGGTGAAGATGTGGGAAAACTGAAAATTATTAGTAATAAAATGGTGTTGCTGCATAGAAAACAGCATGGAGGAATCTCAAAAGATTATAAATAGAACTCCAAGTAAGCTAGGAATTAATACCACTGTGAGAAGCAATGGTCTCAGCAGCTCAAAGAAACATTAGCATTCCCATAGTCATTGCGTCACTACTCACAACAGCCATAATATGGAATTTGTCTGATCAGTAGATAAAGAAAATGTGGTGTGCGTGACAGATCCCATGACAGAAGGGGAAGGGAGGGGAGGAGAGGGAGAGAGAGATTATTTAGCCTTAAAAAATAAGAAGTAAACAGGGACTGGAGAGATGGCATAGTGGTTAAGAGCACTGACTGCTCTTCCAGGGGTCCTGAGTTCAATTCCCAGCAACCACACGGTGGCTCACAACCATCTACAGTGGGATCTGATGCCCTCTTCTAAAATGAAGGCATACATGCAGATAGAACACTCACATACATAAAATAAATTTTTAAAACAAAAAAAAAAAAGAAAGAAAAGAATTAAAGACAGAAAAGAAATCCCTTGCACATCTGGAAGACATGGTAGGTGAACTAAGGTAGCCAAGTAGTGCATAGTTCTCCCAGTGTGAGGTGCCTAAAACAATGACTCTTAGAGAAGCAGATAGCATCACAGTGGTTGCCAGAAGCAGGGGGATAGAACGGATGTAAAGTTTCAGTAATGCAGGATGAATGATGTCTAAAGCTCCTTAGTCCAGCACTGCGTTATCACAAATGAAAATAGTAAATGGGGGGCTGGAGGTATAACTCAGCGGCAGAGTGCCCAGCAGGGTTGAGACTCTGGGTGGCTCATGCTGACCCGAGGACGTGGCCTTTGGTTTCTCTAACGTGCTGGTTAGCCCCACCCAGAATCGCTCTGCTTGTTTGTGCTATCACAGTGGTGCCCTGCACTGCCACAGCCAACAGTTGATCATGTATTCAACCTTTCTTCTACTTCATTGACTTAAAGTATTAGCTGAAAATATGTAAATAAAATATTTAGAGTATTACTAAATAAACAGAAAGGGAGTGTTAAACAAGTTGAAAACCTTAAAAATCAATACATATTTTAGAACCATAATCTTGAAAAAATTCCCTGATGAATATACAAAGATTTATTTATCACTGGTCTTAGATATTGAGACAACATATATTTATTCTGTTAGTATGACAATTTTAGTTCTTATTTAACTCATGTTTAGGAAAAATCATGGAATTCATAATTTTCCCACATAATGCTAACATACTAAGAGATAAAGAAGGCTGGAGATTTGGCTCAGAGGTTAAGAGCACTGACTGTTCTTCCAGAGAAAAAAGGTTCAATGCCCAGCACCCACATGGCAGTTCACAACTGTCTGTAACTCCAAGATCTGACACCCTCACACAGACATACATGCAGGCGAAACACCAATGCACATTTTAAAACAAGAGAAAGAGATGAAGGAATGAAAGTTCATGAAAATTTTACAGAATTATGAGCTGCGTGAAAAGCTGGCATGAGAGACTGTACAAGGCTAGACTTACTCTTCTCATCAGCTTTGTCTTTTATTGCTACAGTGTCATTACTCAAGGACACAGTCTGTGCATTCAGAATATCTGTTCTCATCCCAGGAAACTTTGGAGAAGAAATGAAGCGCCCTTCATAGGAGTGCAAATAGATACCACCGCCATCCACCAGGAGAAAATGTCTAAGAGAAAAACAAATGGGAAGATAACTGTATTTTCACTTCTCTATTAAAGAAGAGTTTATCCTTTGAGGGAAAAATGTAAATCCTACAACTGCAATAAGTATATAAACGAAGACTGAAATATTTTTAAAAATGAAAGGATTTGTTTTGATTTGTTTTCTGGGTTTTTTTGTTTTGTTTTTAAATACAGGTGGGGAAAGAAAATAAAAATGGCCAAAATCAAAAGCCTATCTCCTAAAATTTGATTTCATTTACATTATGACCTCAACTCATTTCTTCCCTTGGGAAGGAAACCCCATGCAAAGGCAAAGTTTTCCAGTCATGGATTGTTGTAAGAGCCTGCTGGTTTGTTTCTCGGCTGCTCAGCCCTGAAATGACCACACAGAAGCTAAATTATTTGCAATACTGCTTGTCCAATAGCTTACGCGTATTTCTGGCCATCTCCATTAATCTGTGTAAGCCACATGGCAGTGGCTTACTGGCAAAGATCAGTAGTAATAAAATAGTTTATTCTCAGAATTTATATTCTAAAAAGATATTGAAAGTAACATGTAGATTATATTCATTATATTAAATTTATTATCAAGAAATTTATTAGATATTAATCTTAAATGTATGAAAAGTTCAACACAAGTAACATTAGAGTATCAATATGAGAGACTGATGAGACAATTAGCTTGGTCCCCTGCTTTCTGCTCATTTGCTTTTTTTTTTCACTGATCTACTTTATTTTTAATTCTTAAATAATAGAAACAGACTGATCCCAAATGACTACCACATCATTTCATGAGATTTTTTTTTTAAAGATGTATTTTTCCGTATACCTTCAATTCCAGCACTCATGAGGTAGATATGATTGGATCACTGTGGGTTTGAGGCCAGCCAGGTCTACAAAGTGAGTTCTAGGACAGCCAGAGCTGCTACAGAGATATACACTGTCTTGAAAAAAGTTAATTTTATCTTAGGTATAGTCATGTTTTGCCTACATGTATATAAATGTATGGCACACATGCAATTTCCAAGGAGGCCATCAGAGGACACCGGAGCCCCTAGAACTGGAGCTATAGATGGTGCCAGCCACCATGTGGGTGCTGGGGACTGAACACAGGTCCCAGCAAGAGCAGCCAGTGCTCTCAGCCACTTCATCATCTCTCCAGTCCTCTAGGATGTTTTAAAGAGTGTTTTACTGCTGCATGAGCTACCCAACAGTTAAGATATAAACAAATTACCTTTCAGCCTGGAGAATTAAACTAACAGTTCCTTCTTTGAGGTCAAATATAAGTGGTGTATTCCAGTTCTTCGTACTAAAAGATGAATAAAATGAATTTTATCAGCATTTCAAATACTAAACACATTTTAGTAAGCAAGCAGTTACTCATCTTAAATGGTAAGTTTAATTTCACAAATTGTCACATACATATTTCTATTAAAGCACCTGACATATTACTCTAAAATTATTCACTCGCATGTATGTATCCTCAACTAAAAAGCAGAGATTTTGTGTCCCCAGCAACTAGTACAACAGTCTTTCCATAAATAAGTGCTCACTGGAGTTACGGCTCATGAACTTAGGACTCCGAAGAGCTAGCCCTTGTTCTGCTGGCCATCACCTCTGAGTCTAACAGTTCCTCTTCTGAGAAGCAGCAGCAGCACGCTGAGGATGAGTGAGGCAGATCTGGGTTAAATACCGGGCTGCATCATCCCAGCCACATGACTTTAACAAGCTTGGCTTCTGTAAACTAAGAGTCTTTGTTGGAGATAATAAAGAGCTAGAGAGGTGTCTAACAAGCTGCTGATATAGATCAGCACTGAACAAAAGAATGTACTAATAGCATGATGGCACTAGGCATGGTGGCACACAGCTTTGATCCTAGCACTCGAGAGGCAGAAGCAGGTGAAGCTCTGAGTTTGAGGCTAGCCTGATCTGCAAAGTGAGTTCTAGGCCAGCCAAATCTACATATTAAGACCCTGTCATCCCCCGCAACCCCATACACACAAATCCAAAAATAACACATCGAACATACTTATTCTTCCTATAGATCTTCTAGTGTTTTGTTGGATTAAAACAAACTTAATTCTGTAAAGTAGCCTGTAAATGTAAGCTGCAATCAAGCTTACTCAATGAAGTGAAGAGCAGATGCACAAATAATTCCTTCTCTCTCTTTTTTTTTTTGTTTGTTTGTTTTTTGTTTGTTTGTTTGTTTTTTTGAGGCAGGGTTTCTCTGTAGCTTTGGAGCATGTCCTGGAACTAGCTCTTCTAGACCAGGCTGCTCTCAGATTCACAAAGATCTGCCTGCCTCCCAAGTGCTGGGATTAAAGACATGTGCCACCACCATCTGGCTGGAAGTTGACTATTAAATATAGCCATTGCCCAAAATTAAATTATATAAATTTACTATGATAGGCAAATTATGTTCAAAACAAAGGTAACAAAAGCTCAGGATTTATCCCTCCAGCTTCATCTGCCCCAGTGTATTATACACACCCGAACTACATGGTGGCAGCAGTGTATGCTGACTGGCATCTCCGCTCCCGTTCAGCGAAGTCACGCTGGTAGCTTACAGTCAGCCACACCAGACACTTCTACATCATCGTAATCACAGCCCGTGAATGAGGTCTGTCTGCTTCCGCCCTGTTACCAAGTGTGCTTCAAATTCTCAGCCAAGCTCTTAGCGTATTCCCATTCTTTGCTCTAGTAAGGAGGACACTACACTGAATGTACTTTACTTTCACTCTCTCACAGCTCTGGGCCATCAGCGAACATTTAGGATTACCAGAACCCCACGTCCTTACTGCACTCTTTAGCTGCTAGTCATCCAGCAGTGAATCTGCTGGCTCCTCTCCTCGGCTGTCCTAAGCCCTGGGCTTTGAGTTCAGATTATACCAAAGCCTTAGGAACTGTAAGTAAACACCATATCACATGAGATAGTTCCAGTTTCAGAAGTATTAACCTTTGAAGCACAAACTTAATCAGATCTATTTTCATTATAGCTTAGAGTGTTTCCTTATATCCTGGTCTAAGATATGGTGCTTACCAGTAAGGTTTTGAGAAAGGTCACACCAAACGGTATTGATATGAAAACTTGAAAATAAACCTCTTGTTTCAAACAAAAACTCTGGATTTTTAGGAAATGCAAGATGCTTACGAGAACACATAGCACTGAAGAGACGTGGAAACAACTAAGTGTGCGTGGTTCAAAGACGCTTTGATGACTCTGTCTCGGAACTCCAGTAAATCCACGGCATCGTTGAGAACATTACGAACCTAAGCAGAAAGAAAAGGAAATAAATTAACATTTTTAAAAAATCAAATTTTAATTAGAAAAGCTAGTAAGATTTTAATATGCACAAAAATTCAATGAAGCCTTAATTAGCTAAGAATATAAAAAGTATTCATCTAGGCACAAGCTGATATACTTTGATATAAAAGTCAACTGTGAAAGTACAGATACAAAAAATTCTCTTAGAAATAAATAAAAAAGACCTATAAAGATTTTGAATCTTCATGCCAAACTAAGCAATGTAGGAATGGGATAAAGTTAAAAATGCTCCAGCAGTGAGAAGCAGTTAGAGGAGGGTGACTTACAGAAGCTGGAAAGAGACCATATGATTTCTGTCCAAAAGAGTAAGAATATCTCTTTTCTGGTTAGATTTTACTTCATATTTTAAGTTCTAGAAAAAGAGATATAATTGTTTTCAAAAATCAAAAGTGGAGGAGGTATTGTTTTGTTTTTTAATGGACAGTAAAGAAGTCAAACTGCAGAGAGACGGGAAAGCCCTTCCATAGATGAAAACAGGTAAGAAGGAAGGTTAAGAAGCAAACTGGAGTCAGGTGTGGTGACCTTTAAATCCCTGCACTCAGGAGGTAAACACACAGAGACCTTAGAGTTCAAGGCCAGAGCTACAAAGAGAAACCCTGTCTCAAAAACAAACAAAGAACAATAACAACAAAAGAAGCAACTGGAAAGGGGAGATTCAAAACACTTACTAGGAAAAAGCGCAACCCCACTCTGTGCAATCTTGAAGCTGCTTTAGTCTGCCATAGCTTGCATGGACTAACTGCCCCTTCCATCCAGTTATTAAGTTACTGAGCTGCCTATCTGAAGTCAATCAACACCATGACTGTCTGCATCCTGACAATCAGCCCATCACCTCCGTTATCTCACACCCTGTTAGCAGGGTCTCGAGCCGACTTGTCCATTCTTCACTTCTGATCTTTGGTACCCTGCTGGTCAGTCCCCCTGGGAGCTAATCCGCCTAGACCCATCAGTTCTGAGTCTGCGCAGTGGGCACTGACCTCTGGAGAAGAAGATTCTCTAGGAAGAGCTGACAGCAGCAGGACCCCATGAGTACTTTCACTTTCTGGAAATTTCATCATTTCATTTTCTTTACAGCTGAATGAAATTCCATTGTGAGAAAAAAATCTTACAAACATTTATAACAGACAAATTTGCAAGGATTTTAGCATTTGGCCATATTGGTCAAAAGTCCTGAAGTCGAGGAACAAACAATAAATCAGGAAAGAGTGCGGGTAAGCCAAGCTCTCCAAGCTCTGGGTGAGAGCAGGGATGCACAAGGCGGCAGGCGCATCACGCGGTGAGGGAATCAGGAAAAGCAATGCCTGACACCTGCAAACCAGCCACTCTAAACCCTCCTCCAAATGCTCTTTCCTCAGATGAAAATAATAACGTGAAGCGCTAACTCCCAGTGCAACGAAAGGACAGGAAGTCATTCTTCTAAGTATGTCTTCAAATGCCTGTGTTCTGAGTGTTGGTGGCCCCTCAACTCCTTTCGTGGGGTGTTCAGGAAATCAATTTATGCCTTTAAAAAGAGGCACTTGCACTTTCCAGTAAGGACACAGCTAGAAAGCTCCAGCAATGAGTGAAGGGACCCTATTTGGACACTATGTCTATTGGCATTTTGTCTTTGGACTTCCCAGCCTCTAGCCCTATAAGGGAAAGAGTCTGTTGTTGACAAGCTACCAAGTTTTGGTATAAAATACAAAAAGTTAACCTGAAAGCTTGGCCAGCTGCTACATATATGTTCCCCAAATATCATCATGACATGGGATATGCATGCCCATGCACTCTTGGTTACAACATTCACAGTTACATAAGCAGCTGTGCAGGCTACTCACAACAGCACTATCAATAACAGCGAAAGACTTGAGACAGCCCAAATGTCTGCCAGCAGCTTGAATAAACCACTGTGAATTTACACATGCTGTAGAGTTGGAAAACAAAATGAAGAACTGTAAAGCAACAACAGAAGATACAGAATAGCATGTTTAATACATTGTCTTCTATCCAAAAGTGAAAGGGAGTTTACATATATGGGCATGGTTATATTTTTTCAAGTACAAAAAATATTAATTAGAACCTAATAACATATTATAAGAATAATGTGGCTGGGCAGTGGTGGTGCACGCCTTTAATCCCAGCACTCAAAAGGCAAAGGCAGGCGGATCTCTGTAAATTTAGGCCAGCCTGGTCTAGAGAATGAGTTCCAGGGTAGCCAGGATTGTTAATGTCTTTAGGAATCAAATTTTTCTTTTAAGAGATAAGAACAGCAAATAAAAAGTAAAAAAAAAAATAAAATCTCTATAACCTTAAGTATGTACTAGGACTTTTAGTATATTTAAATTTATGATTTATTTTTAGTTATGAAAATCAAATCCATTTTGTCTAGAAGTCATGATCATTGTATGTAGCACCTAACTTTAGTCTCCATGCAAACAATTCTTCACAGAAGCCAGGCCTTCGTGGGAAAATGGATGACTCCAATTACGGCAAAGCAGACCAAACTTAAACAAACACCTCAGCTCCATAAGAGCAAATGGAGAGTACATGGTAATCACTCTCACAATCTTAAAACCACAGCAAAGCTGCTCTGTGCTGTATCGTAAGGTGTGCCCACCTTTCTGCTCAGGGCAGGGTTGCTCTCAAATAATCTCTTGATGCTTACATCACCTTATACTTTGTCCTGAGGAAATACACAAAAGAGGCCTGAACTATCTTGTCCCACCAGAAAGCAAGGATGTCACTGAAGACACATCAAAAGAAGTGAGAGCAATAAAATACCTTGATGTAACTCTAACCAAGCAAGTGCAAGACCTGTATGTCAAGAACTTCAACTCTTTGAAAAAAGAAACTGAAGAAGATACCGAAGATGGAAAGATCTCCTGTGCACATCAATCAGTAGAGTTAACATAGCAAAAATGGCCATCTTACCAAAAGCAATCTACAGATTCAATGTAATCCCCATTAAAATCCCTACACAACTCTTTTCAGACCTTGAAAGAAGTTGAGTATAGTATAGTATAGTTTCTGTAGAGAGGAAAGAAGCAGATCCAGTCAGCTCACAACATGCTCTTACCTGCATGGTCCTTCTCTTCGTTAGTGTCACTTGAAAGTTCTTCCACTCCCAGCACTGTTCTATCACGTGTGCAAAGACAACATGCCCGTTTCCACAGGCTCCAGCGATCTGAGTGCCATCAATAGACCACGCGATATTAAATATGCTGCCTGTGTTGGGTTTTTCTAAAGCATATGACCACTAGATGGAATAAGAGGAGGGAGAAAAATATATTACCAAAAAACAAACAAACAAAAAAACACTGAGAACTTATAAATTGCACACACATATACATATTAAGATACGAAGGTGATATTTAAGGAGTATCTTTTGGGGGCATTCATATTTTATTTCTTAGATTTTAAATATTTTGCAGTGGAGTTAATGGTAAAAACACGTATCTCTTTAGAACACACTAATTCCATTAGGGAAGATATTGGTGCCTTAAAGTAGTGGTTCTCAACCTGTGAATCGCAACCCCCTAGGGTCAAACAGGTCTTTCACTGGGGTTGCATATCATATATTTACATTACAACTCATAACAGCAGCAAAATTACAGTTACGAAGTAGCAATGAAAATAATATTATGGTTGGGGCCCTCACAACATGAGGCACTGTAGTAAATGGTCACGGACTTAGGAAAGTTGAGAACCACTGTCTAAAAGGAGCTGCTGCATGGAAATCCACAGACACAGACAACTTCTAAAGTTGACTGAGATACGATGAATGCTAAAATTTGTTCACTCTTGTAATTCAGTGCCCTTGTCTGTTGGAAACTGATCACTGTCATCTTTAGGGCCAGACGAAAAAATGTACTTTTATCTGAAATTATTAAAGGTGCTTTTCTTAACACAATTATAACATGTATAATGAAATAGACAGAATTTTCTCAAGTATACAGTAGAAACAAAATAAAACAGTATATCAAATAGCTCAAGAACTGCCAAAAAGCAAACCACTTTAACTTTTAGGTAATAATGTGGAAAATATCCTGTAGGAAAAGACATTTACTTGAAGGTTTTCTATAATCTCTTTTAAAAGTTCTGATTATAATAGTTCGAGAAAGTCACTATAAAAACATTGCAAAACATCTGCTATGCATTCTAAATCATGAAAGCATCAAGTACACAACCCTATGTCCCCCCCCCCCTCCAGAGTGCAGTAGGTATAACCCCTCCCAGGACTTGAGGGAACTATGCAGAAATCAGTAGTCAATAGAATCTTCTCTGTGTGTTTCAGAAAACAATCATTTTTAGCAGACTACATCAAATACATTTCCTTTTTACTTTTGAGATGTAATATAATTTCCTCTAGAATGATTAATTTATTTAGCTGAACTTCCATATTCTCTACCCATTCTTCCAACCTTATGATCAAATGAAGTCTTGCTTGCTGCTGTGCTTTTACGGGGTGTTCCTGCCATGGCTTGTGTTACTACTTTTCAGAAATATTCATTATTTGGGGATGAGAATGAAGCTCAACAGCAGGACACTTGCTCAGCACAGGTGTGGTCCTGTATTCAATCCCCAGGACTAAAACCACAGAAAGGGCGCAAGAAACTGCAGCACTACTGGCTGCAGCTTCGCTCTAACAACCATGAAGGAAAAGAAAACACACACACACACAGATGCACACATACACACTTCAAGAGATCTTTTAAAAAATAAGTGAAAACTGTAAACTTCAAAGATTAAATACAATCATTTTTCTGCACATGGAGGTGTGGTGGCCCACGCTTTTAATCTCACCTGAGGGGCAGAGGTAGGCAGATCTCTGAGTTCTAGGCCAGCCTGATCTACATTGTGAAATACTTCAGGAATACTACATTATATAAAAATAGTCAACAGAAAAAAATTAGATTTCATTTAATAATATGCGTAGTACTTAGTGTTTTTGCTTAGGCACACGTCTCATTCTAATAATAGCCTATTCTCAAGTGTATCTAGAACAAAGATCTTACCTTAAATTGTATTTTTATTGTGTGTGTGTGAACACACGTGCATGCACACACACATGTACCAAGTATGTGCATGAAGTTCAGAAGACGCCTTGCAGAAATCAGTTCTCTCCTTCCACCATGTGGATCCCAGACATAAAATTCAGGTCATCAGGCCTGGTAGGAAACACCAGCCTAAGATTGTCTATTTTAACTTATTCAATCACAAAGGAAATGTATTTAAGTCAACTTAGTGCCATAAAAAAATACATCAGGCCAGCAAGATGGCTCAGCAGGTAAAGGTGCTTACCACCACGCCTGACTACCCACCTAAGTTCAATCCCCAGGCCCCACATGACAAAAAGAGAAACCCAAATCCAGAGGTTGTTCTCTGATCTCCACACAAGCATCATGCATGTAAATCCCCAGTAATTTACATGTAGCAAATAATAAATAAATGAGAAAATATAATAAACATGCAAATACATCCTAAAAATTACCATTATTCTTTTTTTCCTCTCTAATAACAATAATCAATGTGTTGATCCTCCATTGGGAAGGGAGGTCGACTTTTTGCTTTGCTTTTATTTCTTTCTTTGTGTGTGCATCTGTGTGGTGTGCATGTTGGTGTGTTTGAATGTGTGTAGGGCATGTGTGTGTCAGTACAGTTACACATAGGTGCATGTGCTTACAGAGGCTTGAAGCCAGCAGGAGTCTTCCTTGATTGCTTTCTATCTTACTCACTAAAGCAGGATCTCTCACCCAAACCTAGAGCTTGCCAACAAAGACTAATTGAGTCAGCTAGCTTGCTCTGGGGACACCTGGTCTCCATCTTCCAAGCGCTGGAATTTTAGGCAGGTCACCACACCCACCTGGCATTTACTTGAGGATGCAAACCCTAGTTCTCAGACCTGCATGGTGGCAAGCAGTTTATCCACTGAACCATCATCTCCTTGTCCCAAAAGGTTAATCTTTTCAGAGAGGTCTTTGCAACATAGACTAAGCTTGAGTTGAATCTCAATTTTCTTTAATTTTCCTGGTTGTACCTGGAATTATATACACCTGGGTACACCTTTTTTTTTTTTAAGGAGGTCTTAGAATTTAACCAAGGCTAGCCAGGAACTTGCAGCAGCCTTTGTCCAAGCTGTACCCGCATACTCTAAATACTCTCAGAAGACAGATACTGATGCTCTCTGATCAGCCAATCTGATCAGCCAATCTGATGTGTCCATTTCATCTCTGTGTTTGTTTAAAAATTTCTACTGTATATGTATGGGTGCTTTGCCTGCAAATATATCTGTGCAGCATGGGCATGCTTGGTGCCTGCAAGGCCAGAAGAGGGCATCAGATCCCCTGGCTTGAGCTGCAGATGGTTGTTAGCTGCCTTGTGGGTGCTGGGAATCAAATACAGGTCCTCTGGAAGCACAGCCAGCGCTTTTAGCCACTGAGCCATCTCTCCAGGCCTTAAGTGTTCATTTTAAAACTCATGAAAGTAAGTTCTGCAATAGAAATCTAATTTAGAATAATTTCTCAAGTCTCTTATTCTTGGACAGCAGAAAAGAATCTTTTTGCTTTGTGGTTTATATTTTATGATTTCCTTTCTTTTTCTTTTCTTTTCTTTCTTTTTTGTTTTTTTGTTTGTTTGTTTGTTTGTTTTGTTTGTTTGTTTTTCAAGATGGGGTTTCCCAGCAGCTGAACTCGCTTTTACACACCAGGCTGGCCTCAAACTCACAGAGATTTGCTTGCCTCCGGCACCTGAGTGCTGGAATCAAAGGCGTGCGCCACACCAGCCCGTCTATTTTATGGTACCTAACCAAGTTGCTTTAATACCAAATATAAAAATGTAGCTATAAATTTTTCTTTGTCTTTAATTATAAAGTCAAACAAAAAACTTACATAAGTAGGACATTTCTCAGAGGATTAAACTAGGAACTTCTGGCAAATCTGAAATGTTGAGATAAAAATGACTGCCTCTGCTGCCCCCTTCACTACTAACCCTTTGCTCTCACCAACAGCTCGCGTGGCTGCTGTAACTGAGTCCTGCTAGTCACGTTCACACCACCTCCTCCAGCACGTCTGAACACAGAGGAGTAGACCAGGCTACCACTCTCTCCTCTGGGGACATGCAAAATTCAGACGTGGTCTTTTGATGCAGCCTACACTCTTCAATGGAAGGGTTGTACACTTAAGTCACTTTTCAGCATGGAAACCGGAGGGGGAGAGGTGGTGCAAGCCAGGTCACTGGAAAAGAAAATAAAAGACTCTGGGTATGCACACAGAAGCCAAGATAAAAGACACGAGACAACAGTGCTTTCAGGTTTCTTGGCTCCTAAGGCCTCCCTACAGTGTTCTCTGAGCATCTAAAAGATATCCCTGTACCGTCTCAACCAGTTCTTCTCTTTGTTTAATGGTTTCATCTTCTTGTATACAGCAGCAATAAATGTAGAAATCTAAAGTCATGGATCAGCCACATTGCTCCAACACAGCTTGAGATTTTCTCATGCTTGGTTTGCCCTGGGCAGTTTTGCTTCTTGTATTAAAAGGCAATGAAACAAACAATTAGCACTCAGAAGAAGAAACATCTGGCATGTCAGTGAGCAAGGGAAGACGGCACAGGAGAGCAGAGTTAATGGAGGAGAGATGCTCATTCGTCCTGACCACTGACTTCATACATGGGGAAGAAAAAGCCAGAAGAAGTCTTTGATTTTGTACCTTTGCCACTGGAGTTTTGACCCCAGAACTCTAGAAATATGCCAACGCTATGCCCACATTAAGCAAAATTTTAAAGAGTAATTTGAATTTCAAAATAAAAGTTAAATTTTAAAATAAAATAAGCAGCCATACTGAACACCACAATATTTTTTGAAGTAGCTGAGGATGCCTCTACAAAAGGTTACGAGATTGGGGCTGAGGAGAGGGCTCAGTGGAGAGGGCTCAGCGCTGGGTGTTCATCCAGAGGACCCAGGCCTAATGAGCAGAACTCACTGGCCCCTCACAGCCCTCTGCCAATCCAATTCCAGAGGACAATGTGCTCACAGTGTCTCCAAGGGCATCATGGGTGCATATGGAGAACAAACACAAATGTAAGCTAAACACCCATACACAAAAAATAAATAATTTTTAAATGCTATGGTATTGAAGCATCCCTTTGAAAGATGAGACCTATTTTCCTGTGTTCTCTGAAATTGCTCATTCAAGTTATTTCCCAGCGGAGAAATACTTATTTAAACGTAAAACAATGACTCAAGTCTCAAGGCCAACTGTATCCTTTCTGCAAGTTCCCTGTACACATATACCACACTGAAAGGACCCTCAAAAGCACAATTGTTTGCCCTAGTTCAAAAATTTCAACTCACAAAATTACATACTCATAAATTTGGCTTAAGATAAAGAGACAGGAGAAGCAATTCCTATGCTCCTTATGGAAGACAAGTGTTTAGGATTCTCATATATTACCTCTAACATGCTCAAATTGCAATTTATATGCATCATTGCCAACGAAAAGTTACATAAGACACTAAGTTCTTGTAGTCAGCAAATTATTAAATTTATTTTAATTGAGTGGAATGAACAGAAGAAAGTCTAAATGTTCACAGAGAAAACGAGAATTACAAAACAGTTGTCTTCTGCATACCCCACAGTGCCCCCTACTGATACATAAATGCTACATTACCAAAAGCACCTTGCATCTTCAGGTCTTTCTCCTTGAATCCTATTCTGTTTAATAAGTAGTGGAATTCATTAACATGTTCTGAATATTTACTTAAAATATCTATGCTTAATTTGAATCACATTTTTAGACATCAAAGACAAAAATAAAGTTTATTATAGAACCTAGAAAAAAAATATGGCACCATGAGTCTAGATTTTAGACCACGCTTTAGCTTACTGATCATCCAGTGGTGCTCATTTTCCTTACATATTTATTTTTGGATCGTTTCACTTAAATAGTGCTATCTCAGACTGAACAAATACTTCAGTGGTTAAGAACACTCGCTGTGACTGTAGTTTAGTGCTCAACACCCACACTGGGTGACTCAGAACTGCCTGTAACTGTCCCGCTCCAGGAGCTCCAATCCCCTCTCTGGCCTCTGCAGGCACCCATGCACATGTGGCACACACAGACAGACACATGAATAAAAATACATCATCAAAATAATGCTCTTTCCAAGCTTTTAACTCTTAATTCTTCTATTATATTTATTTACTTATTTGTGTGTGTTCTCTCCTTCTGCCATGCGGGTCTGGCATCAGAATCAGGCCATCAGGACAGCAGCAAAGACCATCAGCTGCTAAGTCCTCTCAGTGCACATTTCATACTTTCCTGAATGAAACCACCGTGTCAAAGTGTCAAGTCATACTTGAGACGATTACACTGATTAGTGTCTCTATCCATTGCTTCAAGGAAGTCCATTTACACGTTTTCTGTGAGTGAAAATGTACTGCTTTGTAGATTTGAGATGCATGGCGCTTGTTACCAAAGAGAAGGTATTTTGGCATTCTGGGAGTGTTTATATTTCTTTAAGACCTTGCTCATATTTTTAACTATAGAATTTCAATTAGGTTCTTTTAAAATAATTCCTTTGATTGGGTATGGTGGTGCATGCCTTTAATCCTAGCACGTGGGGGTCAGTAGTAGGCAGATTTCTTTTGAGTTTGAGGCCTGGTCTTGTATGGTCAACAAGAGCTACACAATGGGACCCTGTCTCCAAACAATAAGTTTATTTATTATAGTTCTTAATTATTTTGAGCATAGTCTTTGTCTAACAGGTCCAGTGTCTGATGTCTTGGGAATGGTTTTGTCAACTTCTTTTCCCCTATGAAAGGGCCACTGTGTTACACTCTTCAGTGTGCCTCGTATCTTTTTTTATGTGCATTGGTGTTTTGGCTGCATGCAAGTCTGGGAATGTGGGGTGTCCAGGAGCTGGGGTTATAAATAGCAGTGAGCTGTCATGTGGGTGCTGGGAATTGAACCCAGGTCCTCTAGAAAAGCAGCCAACACTCTTATAACGGCTGAACCATCTTTCCAGCCCAACTTTTTTTTCTTTTTTTAACTAGATATTCAGAATACCTCCATGTGGGTAACTGGAAATTAGACTCTTCTCTCAGTCTGGGCAGCTGCCCACTTAGTGACTTTTCCAGACTGTCTTCCCACAGACTATTTTTTATTTCTCTCCTGTATAGTAATGTAGTCTTTGTTCTATTACTCAACATTTACTCAACAACCTGATACAGACAAACAAACAAACAAAAAAGTCAATTCACCACCCCTGGCCAGTTGGCTGAGCCTGGGACACTCCTACAGCATCTAGCCATGCCACCAGAGCAATTCTTATCTGGCCCTCTCCTTCTGTTCATGCATCACTCATGAGCCACCAGTGACAGATGCTAAATGCCTTCCTGAGTTTTCCAATGTGTGTCTGACCCTAGTCTTGTATTGTGTAAAGAATTCCTGAGTGAAAATGAGAGCCCACTAAAGCCTTGTTCTTTGTCTAGCTCCCTCTCTCCTCCTTCCTAGCTCTATTTTTTTGGGAGGTAGGGGTGGGGACTGTCTATTACCTGCTTCATCTGCTACCCTTCACCTTAATGGGTTGTTTTTTTGAGGTAGCCATTTGAGGAAGGGAGGGAGGGAGGGAGGGAGGGAGGGAGGGAGGGAGGGACGAAGGAAGGGAAGACAGGCAGACAGTAAGGCTAGCTGGCTTTTCATGGGTATCTCTCCTAATAATTAAGCACAGTCTTTCTTTCCCACTCTTAAAAAGTTTAGGGTAGCCTTTTTGTCTCAGTGACAGTGTCCTTTGCTTTGCAGAAGCTTCTCAGTTTCAGTAGGTCCCATTTATTCAATGTTGCCCTTAATGTCTGTGCTGCTGGGGTTATACATAGGAAGCGATCGCCTGTGCCCATCTGTTGTAGGGTACTTCCCACTTTCTCTTCTATCAGGTTCAGTGTGTTCAGAAGGAGGGAAAATATGAGCAAAGAAGTCAGGACCACGAGGGGTGCACCCACCCACGGAGACAGTGGGGTTGATCTATTGTGAGCTCACCAAGGCCAGCTGGACTGCGACTGAAAAAGCATGGGATAAAACCGGACTCTCTGAATATGGCGGACAATGAGGGCTGCTGAGAAGCCAAGGACAATGGCACTGGGTTTTGATCCTACTTCATGTTCTGGTTTTGTGGGAGCCTAGCCAGTTTGGATGTTCACCTTCCTAGACCAGGATAGAGCGGGGAGGACTTTGGACTTTCCACAGGGCAGGGAACCCTGACTGCCCTTCAGACTGGAGAGGGAGGGGGAGAGGAGTGGGGGGGGGGGGAGAGGAGAGGGAGGAGGGAAAAGGGAGATGGGGAGGGAAATGGGAGGCGGGGAAGAGGCGGAAATTTTTTTTTCAATAAAAAATTATATATATAAAAAAAAAGTTTAGGGTAGCCGGGCGGTGGTGGTGCATGTCTTTAATCCCAGCAATTGGGAGGCAGAGGCAGGTGGATCTCTGTGAGTTCAAGGCCACCCTGGTCTACCAAGCAAGTTCCAGGACAGCCAGGACTGTTACACAGAGAAACCCTGTATCCAAAATAACATAAAAAAAAAAAAGCAAACAAAAAGAGTTAAGGGCAAAGCACTTTAGGAAAATAGAACAGCTGTCAATCAATTTACTACTCACAGACATTTACTCCGCATTTTGCTAGAATAATACTATGATAAAATGTGGGATAAGTTATAAAAAAAAATCATCGTATTCTTTGTATACTTACAGTAAGTATTTCATCAAGTAAATTCCCACAGGTAGAATATTCTGGGCTGAGGAATCCTTCAGAGGCATGAGCTGCAGTTCAGTTGGCAGAGTGCTTATCCAGCATGCCAAAGTCCCTGCACCACAAAAGTGGGCACAAACCTGTCCCAGCAGCCAGGAGGCAGAGGCAAAACCACCCAGTACTGGGCAGAAGTGTGCACCGTGCTTGGCTTTTATATGTGTGTAAGGGATCCAGATGCAGACCTCCACGCATGGGGACTTTTAGAGATTTGTCTGTTTGCTTACTTTTAGAAACAGGGCCTCACTTTCCTGGCTAGCCTGGAACTTGCTGTATATAACAGCTGGCCTCCAACTCAGAGATCTGCCTGCCTCTGCCTTCCAAGAATTGGGATTAAAGGTGTGCGCCATCACGCCTGGCACAAAATCAACTTTTAAATTTCCTATTAATGCCTGCAAAAAATGCGCAACTAAAATTTTTTATGAAACATATTGATACCAAAAATAAACTTAAAGCTGTGCTTTCCACACGAAGTGGGCAAAAAGCTGAACTCCCTTCAGAGCCATGCTCAAAACAAGTATTTCCAAAAGATAAGTAATAGAGAATATGTCCACTCTTCAGCTGCAAACCATTTAATCTCATAATCAGGAAGTGACTGAACCACCTTACCAAGACAAACAAGAGGGGTTAAGTCAAATGCTTTCCTAAAGGGGGAGCTGTGTGGTTCGTCTCCATATCTACTGGGACTGCTCCTGCTGCGACTTACCCCAGTTTTATCACACAAGCGTAACGTATGAAAGGATCCAACGGCAAACAACTCTCCATCTGGAGCCCAGGCCACTGAGGTAATGGGGTGCTCGTGAGGCTGAGAACTGTAGAGCACGCGGCCATAACTATCCCAAACCTACAAAACCAAACATTGTACATGTTTTATAATGTCACCACATTACTACAAAAAAAAACCGTCCTCCAATAAAATATCAAGTGAAGACTGAGAAATCATGATCATAGTGAATTAGCAACTAGATACCTTGCCATCTTACAAGGAGGACAAAGCAGAACTCCTGGAAACTCACATGCCTCAGAAAGAAGAATTTCATATTACTAACCCAGGATTAAACATGACATCCACCCATTTTAAGTACTTCAAATTTAACAGGAAAATCTGGTGATGGCTGGCCCGTCCTAGAACCTCTTTTTGTCAAATGACTTCTCTAACATTGACTTCACTTGAAGTCCCTGCAACTACAGTTGCACGACACTTTACTGTTGGAGCTAGGGATTCCGCAATAGGGGTACCTTTTGCCTAGCCTATCAATCAATGGTCCCAGTACTGAAGAAAAAGGAGACATCTGAGCACCCAGATATTTTGAGTGAAATGGACCAACATTTAGGAAGCTACTAGGACTGAGTTTTCAAGTTTGAAGTGACTAAAGAAATGAGCTGATTTAAATTGAAGCTCAAAAAAGGAGCTGAGTTGATGTTGCTGTTTATTAAATTGAAATTTTATTATAGCACTTAAAGCTGAAAACCAGTTTGCTCAATTGTTACAGATAAAAGACTAAGAGAATAGTCTTATATGCTAAGCACTTTTCCCCTAAACTTTATTCTTTGAAGCCGACATTAAGTCTAAACAGTATATATTATCATGGCCAGTCTTATTTGTCAACACAATATAGAGCCATGTGAGAAAAGACTGTCTAGCAGGTTGGTCTGGGGATGTCAGTGGGCTTCTGTCTTGATTATGTCAAATGAAAAGGAAAGACCCACCCATATGGGCAGCATGACTCTCTGGGTTGTCCTGGACTCTAAGTGTTGAGCCTGAATGAGCTGAATGCAAGCATGCATGCATGCATGCATCCTCTCTCTGCTCTTGACTGCTGGTGTGACTAGCTGCTTCAAGTCCCTGCCCTGCCTTCCCCGCAATGATGTAACCGACCACTGTAGGACACACAAACCCTTGCCCTCTTACAGCTGCATTTATCGGGAAGCTTTAGCACTGTAACGGGGAATGAAGCTAAGACACATACCTTATACTTACAGTCTTCACCAGCAGATAAAATGAGGTCATTGACTGAGTTCCAATCGACTTTTAAAATAATGCCTTCATGGGCTTTCCACTGTGAAGGGGAAAGATATTACAACCTTAGAAGTGAAATTTTTTCTATAAAAAAACCTGCTTCCTGTTTTCTTTTATTTTTGTTTTTGTTTTGTTTTTCTTAAGAGCTGAGGGTCTTACTGTGTTGCCCAGCTTGGCCTCAACTACTGAACACAAGTGATACCCCTGCCACACCCTGCTTAGTAGCTAGGGTGACTGTAGACCACTGTCATGCTCAGCTTGTCACCTCTTTCTAGGGCACTTCCTTTTTTTTTTTTCTTTTTCCCTCCTCATCCTTTCACGGATTCCTATCATGCCCCAATAGTCACTGTGCAACTCCTCATTGGCTTGCTTTGTTCCAGTTTACATAAGGAGGGCAGCTAGCACCACTGACACTCAGTTTACAGCTACATCCTAGGAATCTGCCCTGCTGCCTGGACGCCAATGGGAAAACTGCTTGCTGCTAAATTGTTTCTAGTTTGACCTCAGCATAATAAACTGGAATAAATGTGATATAATCTAAGCTATCAGCTGACTTCAAAGCTCCTTTGTACTGCTGGTCCTTTCAGTGATACTGTCTTCGTGCTTTACCTACAAACTCAAGAAAGGGCTAGAAGTTGATCCTGGGGGCCTCACACATAAAATATGCTTTACCAGTTAGGGATATGCCAGACTGTTTTGTTCTTTTATTTCAACCTCTACTGTATAAACATCTTCAGTATTCTCTCTCTTTCTGCACATCTCCTAAGCTTTATTCTCTTTACTTTAATGGGTCTATGTCACAACAGTATATCACAAATCCTCTGCTGATTTACTATATAATGAAACGCTTTCTGTAATAAAAATATATTCTATACATACAAAATTCCTACAGACAGACATATACAAGTTACCCAGACATTTGCAATCTATAAGGCAAGCATGGTTTTCTTGCTCTTAAACATAAATAATAAAGACATACAGAATGCACATCCATATATATGGCTATATATATGTCACACAGAACCTGTGTAGACAATAAGCATGGGTGCATTACAGTTAAATGTAATTCATGTTCCTGTTTGCTATTACCATTCATGTGATTAGGCATTTTTTTTTAATTTAAGATCCATTTGAACAACAAGTTCCTTATGGCAGAAAACATCTTCTATTTCTCTTTCTTATAAAATAAAATGAGGACACATTTTGTTTGCTTGCTTGTTTTGTGTGTGTGATGCTGTGATCAAACCCAGGGCCTCACACATGCTGGTCTATCTATTTAATATACAATACTCAGCATACTGGCATACAGCTGGCACGCAGTATATTTATACTGAATGACTAAACATGCTTCCTCATATAAAACAGGATTCCGAGTGTGTGGAAATGGGGCTTACAATTCTAAACGGCATTTCTTTTCGCGGGCCATCCATACTTGCATGTGCTTATACTCCTGGAGAATTGCTACAAGTTTAGAGTCACAAAAGGAATGGATAATTTGCATTAAATTTCTAATTATACTCCAACTCCTCTTTTGCTCCAGTGAACTGTGATAATGGGTTTATTTTCTTTCTCTTCTATTCTGGCTTATATGCAAGCCTTAAAGTACATTTTATGATGATGCACATAACTTCAAAGTTTCATTTATATAAGCCTAATTACAGATGTCTTAACACGCTTGACTATAAACCAAAGGTATAAATTAAAAGACTTCATGTTCCTGTTTTTGCTGCCTAATTTCATTGCAGATTTATTGGTTAGTTTTTTGTCAGTTTAATACAAGCCAGAAAAGAAGAGGGAGCCTACACTGAGAAAATGCAGAGTAGTCTGAAGGCCTGTGGGCTACTTTCTTGATTAATAATCGATAGACAGAAAGACAGATAGGAAATAACACATGTGGTCTATACAGAAATTATAGTATGTAACATCAAAGTTTCCTTAACCTCTTTTTGCTTGAAATCTACATTTACCCAATTTCTAAAACAGGTGCTCTTTGTTTTTGCTTTTAATTTTGTGTGTTCAACTGCCTGCATGCAGGAATGTGGAGTACATGTGTGCAGTACCCATAGAAGCCAGAGGAAGGCACTAAATCCACAGATGTTGCCTGCTATGTGAGTGCTGGGAACAGAACCAGGATCCTCTACAAGAGCAGTAAATGTGCTTAACTGCTGAGCCATCTTTCCAGCCGCCAAGCTTAGATTTCTTAAAACACTCTTTTTTTTTTTTAAAGATTTATTTATTTATTGTGTATACAACATTCTGCCTCCAGTATGCCCGCACGCCAGAGGAGGCTGCCAGATCTCAGTACAGAGGGTTGTGAGCCACCATGTGGTTGCTGGGAATTGAACTCAGGACCTCTGGAAGAGCAGCCAGTGCTCTTAACCTCTGAGCCACCTCTCCAGCCCCTCTTAAAACACTCTTACACCTGATGTAGGCTGTCAATCTCCATCACCAAGTTCTTTATATCTTTTTAAAAATCATTTTTAATTTATTTTATCATTTTATACGTATTTCCCTACATGTATGTCTGGATACCACATGCATGCCTGGAGGCCAGAAGAGGGCATCAGATTCCCTGGAACTATAGTTTCAAGCAGTTGTGAGCCATGTGGGTGCTGGGAATCTAACCTGGGTCCTCTAGTGCTCTTGATGGCTGAGCCACTACTCCAACCCCTTTCCATCTTTTTTCATGTGAGCTTTCTAGCTTATTAAAAGGGGAGGAAGACATATTAGTTCATGACAATGTAACAGCATCAGTAACAGCTACTCAATATCAAGTGCTTACTACATACCAGACATTACCAGACCTCACAAACCATCTAGTCAGCGGGTATTACTGTCAGAGACAGGAAGGCTGAGATGCAAAGAGACTCAAATTTTCTGTCATCACACAGAGGAAGCAAGTGAAGGCCTGACCCGGCGACTCACTCTAAAGCTGCAGCAGTTTCCTCGAGAGCAGCTTGATTTGACAATGTTATCCAGACAGTTCTGGCTTTAGAGCCCTGAAGGGTACAGGAGTAAAGGGCTGTGGGAACGTCTTCTGTGGTTAAAGAAAAGCTCTGAGGCAGGTATGTAGCAGGGCCTGTATGGAGGCCCCGAGAGGCTACTCCATGAAGCTGTGATGAAGCTTGCTTTGCACTGGAGACCACAAGACAGTAGAGATGCCAGAGTCACAAAACATCTGCTAAGCAGAGCTACAGTTAAGGACTAGAGCCAGGTCAAGAGAGAGAAATGTAAGCCATCGAAGCTTAGACAACAGACATGGGGCTACAGGAGTTGGAGTTTGCCCTGCTGGATTTCATTTTTGTTTTTTGGTTCATTTAATATTTTTGTGCTATGCCCCCAACAGAAAAGTAACCAAGACAACAGCCAAACCACACTCTGTCTTCACCAAAATGTAAGGGACCATTCTGCCTTCCAGTACTAGCATCAATAACTAAATAGTGCATCCTAGCTTAAAGGGTGTCCTTCATTTGGTCCTGCCCAACCAGTCTCAACAGCCATGGTTGTTTTGCTTGCTTTGGGGTGATTGTTTAACCCTTTTCCTTGCATTTTTAAATAACCAGGGTTTTTCTACTCCCTGGGTTTAGGATCACCTCCCCACCTATTCTCCTAAAAACTTCCTCCTTTTCTGAATAGCACACAAGCAAATGTCAGCTCAGCATCTATCCTTATGCCAAACGTTCTCTATATGATTCATAATGTTATATGGACATAATTGGTTCTCAGTCTTATACTGACTCCTCCACCATTTTAAAATAATACTAAAACAATGCCAGGCCTTCGAGAGAGCACAAGTGTTTGACAGATGATAATGACGATTAAAAGCAAGATCTAAACACTCTGAAGAGTCTCACTTCGCTTTGTTTCGTCTCAGACCTACACACAGGAGGCCGACTCTGTAAACTGCAGGATGCTCACCTGTGCTGACTCACAGGCCAAAGCAGTAACTCAACACACCTGCAGGACTGACTAGACCAACGTGAGCTGAAACAACAGAAACGTGAGCCTTCTGGGAAACGTGACCGAGGATTCACTGATCTGTAAGAAAGTCTGATAAAACTGCAAGTTCAAAGCTCTCAGGCCGGCAGGGGGCTAACCAGAAGGAGGGCACTGCAAGAACCACCCAGCTTCTCAGGGACACGGTGCCAGATAGCAACTTACAAAGGCTGGAGACGTACCTGCAAAACTTTAGCATTTGGCTGAAGAGGTTTAATGATGAGCTGCTTGCCTGCTGTATAAAGAACTTTTTCAGAATCAGGGCCCCATGCTACTGAATATACTGGTATTCCTGCAGAAAAGAAAGGGGGAAATGATAAACGTACATTTTCATGGCCTTAAAAAATACCGTAATGTTAAGAGGATTAAAATCTTGGTATGGTGGCACAGGCCTGCAATCTGAATACTAGGGAGACTGAGGCAGGATAATCCTAAATCCATGGTCAGTCTGAGCCACAGAGTGACCCCATCTCAAACAGGATGCATAAAGAATCTGTGTGTTATTTTCATTTCCTCCTTAGTAGTCCTTTCATACTAGAGAATACTCTGAGGCTGAAACACAACTGATCTAATAATATTTCTAAATAAAAATATTAAAGATTTACTGTGAGCTGCTGACACGCTATATTTTATATATTTTTGTTTGTTTGTTTGGTTGGTTGGTTGGTTTTTGGTTTTTTCGAGACAGGGTTTCTCTGTAGCTTTGGAGCCTGTCCTGGAACTAGCTCTTGTAGACCAGGCTGGCCTCGAACTCACAGAGATCCGCCTGCCTCTGCCTTCCAAGTGCTGGGATTAAAGGCGTGCGCCACCACTGTCAGGCTTTATATTTTGAATTTGTATGTTTAACTTTGTTATCTTTTTGAGAAGCGAGCTTCCTATGTAGCCCAGACTGGCCTCACTTCCTGACTTTTCCACTGGGATGACAAGTGTGCCCCACCTTACCAATGATACAATATTTTTCAACCAATTTAAATCTTGCTGAGAATATACAACATTTTTCAGACATTCCAGATACTATTCTATTAAAATCTAGGATAAAGGTTTCATACAATTCATGGCTCTTCAACTCCCATGAATAGCCAATGTAGCTGAAACTGCCTAGATATATAAGGTGAATATATAATTCACACACACACTCATTATATATGTAAACACGATATATAAATTTAAATTATATATAGCATTATTTATATGTGTGTGAGTATATTTAGGGTTTCTTTGTGTAGCCCTGGCTCTCCTAGACTCCCTATGTAGACCAGGCCAGCCTCGAACTCACAGAAATCAACCTGCCTCTGCCTCCTGACTGCTAGGATTAAAAGCATGCACAGTGGACTGGTATATTCCTACAAAAAATATACACCGAGTATCTGTTATCGTTCTCCACTGTGTTTTCTAAGACTAACGCACAGTTTTTTACTGAACCTAGAGCCCATAAATTTGGCTAAACTGGCTGGCCAGTAAGAGCCATGGATCCTCCTGGGCAGAGAACTCCACAGGGATGGGATTACAGGTATCCACCACACTCAGCTTCTCTATGAGGATGTTAGAGATAAGAATTCAGGTCTTCCTTTGTGTGACAAGCAGTTTACCAAATGAACCATCTCCCTGTGATTTCTTACATTTCAGATTCTCGGAGGAGGAAGGTTTTGCTGTTTATCAGATGGCTTGAGACTCTCTGATTGCATCAACGCATTGGACACATGGAGAGTTTGAGTTCAAACTTGAATAACGGCTCTTTGCTTTTCCATACAGGACTCCACTATCTGGGCATTACATGCACCATGTACATGGCTGGGATGGAAGCCAGAAGAGGGTGTCAGGTTCCCTGGAACTGGAGTTACAGACCATTGTGAGCCACCATGTGGGTGCTGAGGATACAAACTGGATCCTCTGGAAGAGCAGCCAGTGCTCTTAACCACTGAGCCATCTCTCCACCCTACCCTGCTTTCTTCGTGACACAGGATCTTGCCATACAGCCAAGCTGGCCTCAGACTCCTGACCCTGCTGACTTGCACCCTAAACACTGCAGTCAGGGAGGCAGTTCACCATCATGCCTGGTAGCAACAGTATTCTTAACTGGATTACTCTCTGGGATATCTAATATCTTCTAGAAATCTATGCTTTATGTGACCTTCACTTTAAAAAGTGAGCATAACAGCCAAGTAAGTGGTATGTGCCTATAAGCTCAGCACTCAGAAGGCTGAGACAGGAAGATTACAAACTGGAGGCTATGTTGGACTACACAGAGAGTTATAGGTCAGCCTAGGTTACATAGTAAGATTTTATCACATGCGTGCGAGCGTGCGCGCACACACACAATATACATTTGTAAATAAATTTATTGAAAGATTGGTTATATAGTAATAAACTGTAATCCCCTTGCCTTGCCTTACCTAGTCACTAGAAAAATTAATCAAAGTTATATAATTAATCCATGAACCATTACCCATTTATAATTATAAAACCAAGCCTTTGAAAACTGTCTAGAAATATATATTTTATAGCATTTGGCTTCTATGAAGAAATGAGTGAATGAATGTGAAAGACCCCCGGAGTAGGGAGACTCTCACCCAATTCTCGGGATAACACGGCCCCCCAAGAACTCAGGAGAGACCATCCTTGCTGCAATTACATGAGGTTTATTGACAGGAACCAGCGCCCTGGGTTGAGACTCATTTCCCAAGCAGGGGTAGAGGAGTTCCACCTCGAGTAGCTGGAAGAAGGGGTATTCAGGGGAAGAAACCACAACCCAAAGGGGGTGGGGAGGGCGTCATTGGAAAATTCCGAAAACACCAGGGATAATCACAAGGGGCTAACTCCCTGTTTCTCAAGATTATAATCTAACTTTTGGTCAGCTAGTTCCTGGAACAGAGTCACTGGACCGGCTAACCTAGATTTTTTGCTCTATTCTTCCTGCTAGAGAAGTCTGGATTTATCCAGGTCTTTCAAATGAATGAATGTTAAAGAAATTTACATTCCCAGGAAAATAAAATCTGAATTTGACGATTCATGGTCAATCAATAAGATTTATTTGTTTGTTTGGTTGGTTGGTTGGCTTTTCAAGACAGAGTTTCTTTGTAGCCCTGGCTGTCCTGGAACTTGCTTTATAGATCAGGCTGGCCTCGAATTCACAGATATCCACCTGTGTCTGACTCCCTAGTGCTGGGATTGAAGGTGTGCACCACCACTACGCAGCATGATTTAATTACTTAGAAAATTCAACATACTATAATCAAGAGGGATTGAATTTCACTAAGACAAATGCACTATTTATTTTGTGCATTTTCCCCAAATAAGTGTCTAAGTGAACAATTGAATAGTCTAGTTTACACCTGTCAATACTAACTCTTCAGGATGGTTCCCACAGCTTACATTTAATGGTATAAAAGCTCTAATAATCCTGCTTGGTCAACAGCATCTGGGTTTTGTCAGTATCGCAGCAAGCCATGAAACTCAGCCCAAGGAGAGGATCAGACTCAAAGGGTCCCTCTCCTCCTCTCTGAGAGTAACCTGGACTTGGCCTGGGATTCAAAAGCAGATTCCCAGCCAGGCTGGATGGGCTAATGCCTATAATCTAGCATTAGAGAGGTTGATGCAGGAAGAATCACAGCAGATATTTTCTGCAGGGATGAGCCCCCTGATAGGTTATACAACCTCAAATGATCAGCCCTAAATACAGGTGCATGCTGGCAATACTAAATGGACTCAGGAGGCTGTGTACACACACAACAATAGGTTTTATACACAGACAACAACAGTATGAGGCATGGTGGCAACACACGTCTTTATTCCCACTCTGGCAGGTGAGTTCAAGGCCAGCTTGATCTATTTATCAAGTTCAATGCCAGCCAATGGTACATAGTGAGACTGTTTCAAACAAAACATAACAAAACAAAATTAACAATGTTTATAGAATAGGTTATGACTTCAAGATAGAGGGGACATGGGAGTAGAAGAGGGTAGGAGAAGGGGGGAAAATGATGCAAATACAGTGTACTCATGTATAAAATTCTCAAAATTCTTCAATTAAAAAAATGATGTAGTTAGGATTATAGTAACCTGGTACATGCTTTCTAATTTCTATGATTATAGTTACATTTTTGTGCAAAAGGGAAATTAATTTGTTTTTATTTCTGTTATCAAATATTCACAACACTCAGTAAAAGCACACTTTGCTGAGTTATACACTAACCGATGATAAACACCTGCCCCAAGGAAACAATTCTGTAAGAACAGCTCCCATTGAGTTACACAGGATGTGACTTTAGGCCTTTAGTTGTGGTCAAAGGCACAGCTGGGGTGTAGGATGAGGAGCCAGGGATGTTTTTGTCCTCTTCACTTTAACATCTGAATTGAGGCCTCTTGAGGTGGCTGTGTCACCATTTTCTTGTTTTCAAACCTTCCCTCAGAATTCTCATCTACCTACTATGTTAGGACAAGAAGATCATTTATTTCCTGCTATACAGTTTTTAAATAATAGTGTTTCAGAAACATGATTTTGAGTATAAAACAAAGCAAGCTTAGAAAGTGAAACAAGTAGTTCCTTTGTGAGGGGTTTATACCACATTCTTTCAGTCGAGTGGGCACTCTGCATGAAGATCATTGGTTCAGGTAGATGACCAGCTTCACAAAGAAAATGGTTCCTTCATGCTGAATCCCTCCTACTAGCATTTGAGACAAATTTATAAACTACTGTTAAAAGTATATGTATTAAAGAAAAATTAGTCAGGCACAAGTAGTGCATGTGTGAGATCCCAGCACCTCAGAGGCTGTGAAAAGAGGACTACTCCAAATTCAAGGCCAGGCCAGCCAGGGCTTTACATCAAGAAAAAACAAAAGAGTACAGCATGGACCATCCCTAGAGCTGCACTTCACAGTACAGAGCACAGCACCGACCATCCCTAGAGCTGCACTTCATAGTACAAAGTAGAAAAATGACACCTCTAGGCACCAGACTGAATTATTTTAAAATAAGAATTTAGTAAATTATATAATAGGATTAATTTTATCATTAACAAAAACAGAAACACATAATCATTTTCTAATAATGTTTGGCCTTTTATATAGGAAATTTTTATTTATGCTCCATATCAGTTAAAACACTCAAGATCA
Source organism: Alexandromys fortis (assembly GCF_014885135.2). Classification (NCBI taxonomy): domain Eukaryota; kingdom Metazoa; phylum Chordata; class Mammalia; order Rodentia; family Cricetidae; genus Alexandromys; species Alexandromys fortis. Next base: position 5,895,340 of record NW_026067939.1, read on the forward strand.
TCTTGTTTTTCTGACTTGTTACACTAAAAGTCATGTGATCTTTTTGACATTTTTTAAGAAACCACACGCACCTGGGGTTGTGTTAAATGTCAGACCCTTATCTCTCTGTAAAACAAATTATCTAAATTCTTTCAACCCGTTGAAAGCATTTTAAACCACAGAGGAGTTGAGAAAGTGTATTTCGATTGTTTTAAGGAAGTACCTGGTCAAATGTACCATGTTTTTCACATTCACACCATAACAGCATCACGTCAAAGTGCTGGTTTTCTGTTCCTAAAGGATGCTCACTAATCGATGCAGTGAGGATGTTAGAGGGATGGAAATACTAGAATGAAGTCCAGCACTCAGTAAACAGTGTCTGTTAACCACTGTTAACGACTAGCAAAGGCTTTATTCTGCAGTAATCAACCAGTAGCTTCCTTTGCTCTTCACTGCAGCAAGCACTCAAGAATTAGTTGCCCGTGGACAATAGTGGCCCACACCTGCAATGCCAGCAGAACTGGAGAGGTTGACGCAGGACTGCTGCACAGTGCATTCCAGACAAGCTGGAGTCATTGTGCAAGGTCCTGTCAATAATAATAATAATAATAATAACAACTCTCCCTTTTGTCCTACTTATAGAAGACATGAACTAACTATAGATAATCAAGGGGGACATCTTGTTTATGAATGTCACTGGGTCACTTTCTATCCTCAGCTACCTCCCAATTTCTTTCATCTTTCTCCTGACTCCCAAGTTAAATTTCAGCCTTTATTTCTGATCTTCAACATATTTCCATTAACTCCAAGACATCTTGGCTAATTTCATTATATACAGTTCCACCTTTTATTATTTCACTTCTATTTGAAAATAGGAAGAAATGTCCTTACATATTTAATTGAATATCTCAATCCATAATCAAAATAGACAATGCAGCACAGAAAGGACTCGATTGTAATTATTCACAACTTACATATTTTTCTCAAGGATGGTAACTCCTCATAGGCACCAGTGAAAATCATTTCTAAACCAAGTCTAACTGCATCCCACTCAAGTTGGGATTATCTTTAATATTCAATATCGTTTTCTATGCAAAGACCTAGTAGTTGTAAACTTTATACATGAAAAGCTCTAATAGTCAACAAATGAAACAGGACCAGCTATAGTGGCATGTACTTTTGATCCCTATACTCCAGACTGAGTCAGGAGGATCTCTGTGAGTTCAAGGAGAGCCAGTGTAGTGGCATTTCATTTGTATCTGAGGTAGAAGTAGGAGACAGTGACTGGCTGTTTCGTTTTTCTGACCTTTAGGCTGAACCAAAATTTCTGTCTCTGAACTTTTATTAATTGTGCTTCAGCCAGGGGTAGAGTGACTCTGCCTCAAAAAAAAAAAAAAAAAAAAAAAAAAAAAAGAAATGAATTCAGGAACTAATTTCTCTTCATCAACAAATAGGAAATGCACACACCGCCAAGTCTGATGACCTGATTTTGAACCCCAGGACCCACGTGCTGGAAGGGAAATCAACTTTTTAAGTTATGAGGTTAGCACACCGGAGACCACCACACGGACACTTGTAAAGCCAAAGGGGAAATCTTTATTGCTGGCTGGTGACTTCACAGGAATGCCCAGATCATGCAGCCCCCAAACCCTCCAATTTTGTCTTATATGCACAAAACCCACATCCTGGTTGCTGCATTTCAGTTAGTAAGAAAAGGAACTACAGAAGCCAAAAAGGCAGGGTTAGTATATTTGGGGACTTTCCTGGAATCCTTGATTTAGCCTTTGTTCCTTGCTGGCAGGTGTTGCAGCCTACATGCTGAGCTCCAAGGCCTGAAGATGCTTCCAATGTGGCATCAGTTGTGCTAAGGTCTTGGCAGGGGGTCTACTAAGGCCTGGGGGCCTGCACATCTGCTAAGGTCTGACCTCCACATGTGTGCCATGGCATGCATTTACCCACACACATATACACATACTAAATAAATGTAATATATACACATATGCGTGTGCACATATGCCAGAGAATAAACGTTTTTAAAAAGAAAGAAGTGTAATTAATATAAATGTGTGGCTGGAATAACAAGGATACTCTTAACACTGTTGATAGAATTCTGAATTTTAGAGTAAATTGGATTTAATATATTTTTGTATCAAATATCCAGACCCTGTAAAGGAGGCTGACTTGCCTGACTTTCTGATATGAGACATTAACACCTAGCCTACAAGTAGTCTAGACTTATAACTATTCTCAAAATCTGGTCTCTAACTCACTTGATGTCATCAAGACTTGTTTCTTCTGGAATAGGTCATTATGGCAAGTTAACGTCTCTAATGATTTCTCCAGAGACGAAACAGGAAAAGTCTGCCTTGCTAGAAAAGTACACCAGTAATTAAAACATCAAGAATTAAATGCACAGTTCTGCAGTATGTAAAAAAAGAAGCAGATTATTCGATTGAAATATTTACAGGATAACTAGAATAGGAAAATATAACAATATTTATCGATTTAATAATGAATATAAGCCTTAAATGAGAATAAGGTTAAATAAGACAAAAATGATTAACAGTTTCAAAGCCGTCGTCACCCCCACCCCCATTCCCAACAGGGTTTCTCTGTGTAGTCCTAACTGTCCCAGAACTTGCTGCATAGACCAGGCTGGCCTCAAATTCAGAGATCCACTTGCCTCTGCCTCTGCAACCACCTGCCTCTCAAAGTCATTTTTATACCAAAGAAATTATTGCTATTTAGAATGCTGATGAATAGTGCCATTACTAATTGAAAACATTTCCTTGTTTATAAACTAAGCAGTAGTTCAGTTCCCAGATCCCTAACATATAAAGCACAGCACAGAACTAATAAACAGCTCTATATATCACTACCCTCTCATAAATAATATTAAGCAATTTATTCCAAGTTCCTACTTTAGACTTGGAAAGTTTGAAACAACAAAATAATAGACTCAAGGGTAATATGTGGCAAAGAAAACACTCAGGAAGGGGCTGAAGAAATGCCTCAGCAGTTAAGACCATTAGCAGAGGACCTGGGTTTGGCTCCCAGCACCCACATGGTGGCTCACAACCATTTGTAACTTCAGTTCCAAGGGATCTGGCGCCCTCTTCTGGCTGCTGATGACATGATATAACAAAATCTATGGGGCCTAGACCTAGAGGTAGCATGGTGGTAGTACTTGCCAAGAAGTTACAAAGCCTTGATTGGAGTTCCAGCTCCAGCATTAAAAAAAAGAAAATCTATCAAGCCAAAAGAAAAACATTGTGCCCACTAAAGTAAGACTTACTCTCTAAAGACATAGTTCATCACTTTGTCATAACAACTTTAAAACAGAAACATACCTATGACTGTTCCCAAGAATCTTAAAAGTTTTACTCATCAATGAACATTCTACTTAGAGATATGGGTAAAAAGATTTTACTTCAAAATAAAAAGACTTCTTAGTATTTCTGATCACTTCTGTTAACATTTGCTTAATGAAGAACTAAATAAATGTAACTTTAACATTAATCCCAGAGTGAATACCAGTTTTATAATGCATTAGTTATAGATGCTCTATACTATAACTATAATTCTGAACAATCATCTGCAAGATCAGCTCATACATGCTTAGGTAAACATAAGACTGCTTTGTGTTCTAGGTCATTAGTCTATTATATCATAAGAATTTACATACAATTTAAGCCCCAACAGGAATGGCCGCCATATTGATTACTGCCCTCCTTTCCCCACACAGAACACTGAGATATTCCTTTAAACAGTGTCAATTACCAAGTTTTACTCATTATCTATTCCCATTTACCAGGACAGAAATCACAGGTGAACATCAGTTACAAGGTGTGCTAATATTATCAAATTTCTGGGACTTCTTGTTGTTGTTTTGAGACAGTATAGCCAGGCTAGACAGGAACTGGCTACTTAGAACAAGCCTCAGACTACTGGGCATCCTCATGTCTCAGGCTCCAAGTACTGGGATTAAAAGCATGGTTCACTAACTCATTGCAATGAACGTTTGCTAGTAAAGCTGATAGGACAAAAGGGTGTTGAAAGGAGGGCCGCTTGTTTGTTCTCCGCTGCCCAGACTCGAAATAACCATACAGAAACTATATTATATTAATACACTTCTTAACCAATGACTCTAGCATATTCCTAGCAAGCTCTTACATATTAAATCGACTCATTTCTATTATTTTATATTTTACCACAAGGCTCGTGGCCTACTGACAAGGTTCTGGCTGGCGGCTTGCATCTTTCTCCTCTGGTGGCTCCATGGCATCTCTAAACTCCGCCTTCCTTCTCCCAGCATTCAGTTTAGTTTTCCCTGCCTAGTTCTACTCTTTTATCCTATGACAGGCCAAAAGAGTTCCTTCATTAACCAATGGTATTCACAGAGGGGAATCCCACATCAAAAGAATATACTACATGCCACACTGAGGCCCCCAGTGCCACTAAGATGAATGAGGAGGTGTTGGAGAGGAGGGAAAGAAGCAGAAGCAAAGCGGTTTTTGATTTTTTTTTTTTTAGGGGAGGGTTGTTCTCTTATTTTTATTTGGTTGCTTGCTTTGTTTTCTTTTGTGGGGGCACACTGCAGGGGTGAGGGGAGGATGGGGGGACCTGAAGATAAGTGGAATTGGGGTGCATGGTGTGAAACTCCAAAAGAATCAAGAAAGAAGTTAAATTAAAAAAAAAAAAGAGCATGGTCCACTATGCCTGGCTATTGGGACTTTTAAATGAAGAGAATATGTTTAATATCTTCTCATATGTGGTGTTCATTCTTTCTTTTCAGTACCATGGATTGAAATCAAGGCCTTCTGCATACTATGTAAGTGTTCTACCAATGAGCTATTTTTGAGACAAATCCTTGCTATATATTTCAAGATGGCCTCAAATTCACAATCTTCCTGCCTTTGTCTCTTAAGTGTTAGGATTACAGGCATGCAGCACTACACCCAGCTAAATTGTCTTAACTAGACACCCAGACCTTCCTTATGCATAAGATGCTCTAAATATTTCATAATCATTTAAGAAGAGTATTTAGCCTACAATTGCCTTTATATAACAGAAAGAAAAAGCGTGTTTGTCAATAATGTAGCTCTGCATATTCAGGAACTCACTATGTAGAGCTACTTTTGAGATCTACCTCCTTCGGTCTCCAGAATGCCCACCACGCCATGCCTGGCTTTTTAAATGTATTTTAATTTAAATAATATTACCATGGTCTATCAGGCGTCACAGAAAGTAAGATAGTTCAGGGTCAATGAGATGACTTGGCAGGAAAAGATACCTGCCACCAAGCCTGTGACCTGAGTCCCATCCCTAGAATCTACACGGTGAATGAGAAAACTAACTCCCACAAACTGATCTGTAACCCCCACATGAGTGAAGACATGTGAACCCACAAATAAATGGATACATAAATGTAATGATAAAAAGTACAGGGACTGGAGAGATGGCTCAACCATTATGAGTATTTGTTGCTCTTGCAGAGGACCTACATTCAAGTCCTAGCACCCACAAGTAACTCCGGTTCCAGGGTATCTGACACCCTTGCCCTCCTCTTACCTCCAGAGGCACCAGGCATGCACGTGGTGCACAGACAAACATGTAAGTAAAACATTCACATACATAAAATAAGTAAATCTTTTTTAAAAAATCATTCCTAAGTCCCAAGTAAAGTAAGAAAATTCAGGTTTTGAATGTGACCAAAGTCAGTTTCAACCACTATAGTAGATTCTTTTTTAAGGAAAAAGTATTTTCTTAGATTTACTTACTTTAGCATTTTATATGTATGAATATTTTGCCTAAATGTATATATGTAGACCATGTGCATGTCTAGTGCACTTGGAAATCAAAAGAGCATATCAGATTCCCTGGAACTGAAGTTACAGACAGTTATGAGCTGCCATGTGGGTGCTGGGAATTGAGCCCAGGTCCTCTGCAAGAGCAGTAAATGCTCTTAACTTCTGAGCCCTCTCTCCAGCCCTATACTAGACTATATATATATATATATATATATATATATATATATAATGTTGAGACACGTGTGTTGTACAATCTTGGGAATTCAATGACCAGTTGTAAAGCATACCTTGCTGAGCTAATGTCGACCTAAGCATCCCCGTCTTTGACCAGATTTTCACTTGTCCATCTTCTCCAACTGTGAAGGGGGAAAAAACCATTATCTGTAGAAAATATCTCAGGTTTACATTTGCACATATAAGTAAACATCTAAACGTTTAAAATTCAGATACAATTTATTCAAAGTGTAAAAGGGTATGTTTCAGCAGTAGATTTTTTAAAAATTACATGAAAAAACTTTCATCAACATAACCTAACTTCCATAGCCAAAATTCTATTTTTCCTTAAAACTTAGGAATATATTACTCAAACACTACTTCCATTCTCACTATAATATCCACTTAGATTATCCCAAGGAGAGTATTCTTAGTGTAAGGTCTACCACAGCTGACCACCAGGGAGAGTATTCTCAGTGTACTGTCTACTGCGGCTGACCACCAGGGGGCATAGTCTCAGTGTCCTGTCTACTGCAGCTGACCATCAGGGAGAATATTATCAGTGTCCCGTCTACCACAGCTGACCACCAGGGAGAGTATTCTCAGTGTCCCGTCTACTGCGGCTGACCACCAGGGAGAGTATTCTCAGTGTCCCGTCTACTGCGGCTGACCACCAGGGAAGAGTATTCTCAGTGTCCCGTCTACTGCAGCTGACTACCAGGGAACAGGAGAAGGAATGAGTGAAACGAGAAGAAATGAAATCCACAGTGACCATCTCAGCTGAAAAAGGGAGAAAACCCTGGTGCTATAGAGAGTTTTTAAGAAAGGGAGTTGTGTTTGGTTGGTTTTGGTTTGGTTGTTTTCTGAGTTTTTTCAAGGCAGCGTCTCATTATGTAGCTCTGGCTGTCCCTAAAACTCATTATGCAGTCCAAGCTGACCTCAATCTCACAGAGATACATCTGCCTCTGCTCCCAAGTACTGGGATTAAAGGTGTGCACAGGATTTTTGTTTTTATTTAGCTAGTTATTACATTTTATTTTTGTGTTACTAGAGCTCAACCCTAGAACCTTGCACATAGGAGGCGAATACTCTACTACAGAACTCCATTCCAGCCTAGGACATATTCCTTGCCTAGTTTTTAAAGTAATTCACATGCAAATACATTTATATGCTGAAAAAGAAGCCTTAGGAAAAGAAGTTAAAGGAACAGGTGAGACAGAGAACGTGTCACTAAAAAAACAGACCCTCCTAGAGAAGGCCTACGGGATAGATTACAGCCATGTGCGCAGTCTTTGCTATCCCTTTCTTCACGGGGTGCAGCCTACCCTCGCTCTCCCTCAGTGTGGTCTTCTAGCGAGCACAGTGCAGTGGAAATGGCAGAGTATAATTTCGGAGGGTGAGTCAGAAAAGATAGAACGGCTTCTAACCTGCTCATTTTTGGATCCCTGGGAAGCCAGACACCATGTCATAAAAATACTCCTCTACCCCTATGGAATTGCCTATGTGGCAAGGAATTAAGGTCTCTTGCCAAAGCCAGAGAAGAACTAAGGCCTGCTGCCAACACCCGTGTGTGTAAGCCACGCTGGAAGTAGACCTCACAGCGCAGTCAAGGCTTCTTCTACTGCAGCCACAAGTCACAACTTGAAGGAACCTCACGACACACTAAGCCAGAAATACCCACCCACAAAAGCTGCTCCCAGACCTATGGAAATGGCCACATACTCAACGCTTGCTGTTTAAGTGTTGAGTAACTAGTGCAGCAGTCAGTGACTAAAACAGTAAGTCCTACCTGGAGCAGAGCTAGGATGGGAGAGAGAAGCGAGATGAAGGTAAGTTATAGGAGAATATTTTCAATTTCGGAATTTTCTAAAATTGTAACTGTTACTTACTCTAGGGACTTGATCTTTTTGTTTTGTTTTGTTTGTTCTTAGTTTTTCGAGACAAGGTCTCACTATGTAGCCCTGGCTGCTCATTTTGTAGACCAAGCTGGCTTCAAACTCAGATCCAGCTGCCTCTGCCTCTCAGGTACTGGGATTAAAGGCATGTGCCACCACACCTCATGGACTTGATCATCCTAAAAGCCTTCTTTGATAGAACATATTCCAAAAGTCACAAATAAAAGTAACAATATGATACTCAAGAAATGGACATAATGGCACCATAGCTCCAACAGTCACAAGGCTAAGGCAGGAGGAGACCAGACTGACCTACAAAATGAATACCAGGCCAGCCTGTACTACGTATCAAGACTCTGTCTCAAGATAGAAAATGAAGAAAAAGTAAAATATTCTGAATGATGCCATTGACACAGCAGTCTAGATTAGTGCTGTGACAACTGTGGCTACTAGACGGTGAAACAGGCTACTGCTAAATGCATGTGGTGGTTAGTTTTAAATGTCAACTTGCCCATCTAGAGCCACCTGGGAAGAGAATCTCACTGAGAAATTATCTAGATCAAGTTGACCAGGGGTCATGCCTGTAGGGGACAATCTTGACTGTTCATCGATGTGGGGAGATCCAGCCCACTGTGGGCAGCACCACTTCATGGCTGGGCCCAGAACTACCCACAGCAAAAAAAGCTAAAGTGTTTTCTCTCTCTCTGCTCTGGATTGTGGATATAATTTCTTGAGTTCTTACCTTGACTTCCCCACTAAAACACACTAAAATCTGGACTCATAACCTCAATCAAACCCTTAGACCCTCAGCTCCCAGATGTCGTTTTCGGTTACAATATTTTATCACAGCATAGACATGAAACCAGAACAATGAAAATATTTTCTTGGAAACCTTGTCTCTACACCCGTTTCAAATGTTACCCTGGAGTGGAGGCTATTGCTGGGCAGTAAATGCTTACCTAGAAGGTGAGGGCCTGGTCTTAACTCCAGCACACGGGAGAGACAGGGGTGCAGAGAACTTACCTGTCACCAGCGCCGTTCCCTCGTAATTCCACCTTCCTGCAAGCACGGCCCCGCAGTGAGCTTCCACACTCTTCTCCACTCTTCCTAACTTGGAAATCAGATGAAACTTACCTAAAGGAAATTACATGTGAGAACCTACTCATTAATTTATACGAAAACATCTGTTGAGTTCTGTAGCATGAATAATAAAACCCAAGGCAGATATTGGGGTTCAACCTGAGGATCAGAAAAGCAAAGCAGCCAAGCACTAGAGAGACCTTTTATCTCTACCAAACCTTCAGACCAAAAGGGTGAGATCCTGTCTCCACAAATCCTCAGACTCCACACTCCAGTGAGTTCCTGTTTCTTCCCCCAGCCATGTCACTCCTGTCTCCACCTCCCTAGTATTGGGATGAAAAGTGTGCGACTCCCAAGAACTGGGATTAAAGATGTGAACCAGCACCACCTGGATCTGTTTCTGTATCAGTCTCGTGTAGCCCAGTGTAGCCTAGAGCTCACAAAGATCCGTCTGCCTCTGTCTCCCCAGTCCTGGAATTAAAGGTGTGTGCCACCACTCCCTGGCCTGTATGGCTGATTAGTGTGGCTGCTTTGCCCTCTGATCTTCAGGCAAGCTTTATTTATTAAGACACAAATAATATACCACTATAGATTAATTAGTATTTAATAATTAGTTATTGGGCATTAAAGGCATAAGAGAAAATATTGTCATAATTCTTAATTTCAAGGAACACAAATCTAATAAAAAAAGATGCAAAAAATGTGGCATGATAGATATTCACATATAGTATATTTCATTTAGTAAGCAAAAAAAAAATGGGTGATTTGGATTTGAAAATATACTTAAGTCCTAAATAACAAAAGTAATCTCTTACTAAATAAAAGATAAATTAATTCTAACTTTTTTGGACTAATCCAAATTAATTACAAATGAGAAAATAATTAAATATATTTGAAAGATGTAAAACACACTTTGAGAGATCACAGATGCCTTACAAATGTCCACAGGTTGGGACACAGCTGTAATGTCAGCACTTAAGAGGCAGAGGCAGAAGGATAGTGAATTCCAGAACAGCCTAGGTTACACAGTGAGTCTGGGTTATTAACTTTGAAAATTACCTATTATAGAATTAGACACTGATTTACTGATAATGATAACTGTAGTTCCTCAATGTTTCCAAGTATCAGAAAAAGGAAAACTAAAATAAACCCTGTGGTACTGAATTAGAATTGGTGTTACCAAAATATATTCAAGGTTTAGATAGAAAGAGATAGAGAACTAGCTACTGGCATGCATCTAAAAATAATTTTTTACATTGATTTATTTATTGGGGAAGGGGCATGCACCAAAAAATGCATGTGGAGGTCAGAGGACAGAGTGCAGAAGTCAGTTTCTCCTTCCCACAATGTGGGTTCTAGGGATTGAATTCAGGCCACCATGCTTGGCAGCAAGTGCCTTTACCTACTGAATGGCCCTAATTTTTGAAGTATACATTTGTAATCCCATGTCTTAGTTCTGTTTGATGAAGAGTCTGAAAAGGAGACACACCCATCAGAACAAATACTGCTAGCAGTGTCCCTATCTTGGCTTTTAAATATCATTAACCATCTAAAAACAGGCCTGTTTGGAAAGACTAATTTGGAAAATGGAATTAAGAATTAGAAGATTAGTTTGGGACATCTTGTGCCAGTAAGGAAATGCTCAAGAAATGATGAATACATGTACAAAACAAAAACAAAAACCAATGTGGCTGGTGTTTCACTGATGGGGCTCTCAGAGGCCAAATATGGGACAATTTCAAAATCAAGATTAAAAAAGTATAGTAACAGAATATTTATGAAATAAAATAAACTTCTATGAGGCTAACCTAGCATTTAACCAAGTAAGACAAGTGGCCATGGGACAGAAAGTTTTTCCTTGAAGCAGAATACCAACTATTTAACTAGGGACAGGATTATAGAGATAAAAAAGCATGATTCGGCAGCTTCTCTAAATGATAAATGATCTAGCCAAGAATCATCAGTAGATTTTTAGAAATGGGAGGAAGTCTAAGAAACAGACTATGTCTATGTAGTCTCAAAATATGTTTTTATAAACAAGCTATTAAAAGGGAGAACATAGAGTCTGGAAGATGGCTTAGCAGCTAAAGAGCACTTGTTGCTCTAGCAGAAGACCAGCATCCACATGGTGGTTCACAACCATCTTTAACTCCAGTTACAGACATCTGACACCCTTGTCTAACCTCTGCAAGCATCAAGCACACATGTGGTGCACATGCATATATGTAGGCAAAATACTCATATGCATAAAGTAGAACAAATCAAAAACTGGGGGAGAAATAGTAACATCACAGATTAACTTAGAAAGACTTGCTCTTGGGTACGGCATTAACACCACAATAACGTGTCAAATCAACACCATGAGTCTCCCAGTATTCCCACTAAAAATTTGTAAGCTGAATCAAATCATAAAGAAACAGTGAAAAAGTCAAGTTAAGGCGTTTTCTATAAAATAACTAGTCTGAATCCTTCAAAATCACCAAGGTCATACAGGGAAATAAAATGTGCAGATGACAGTTTATCTACATCAAACAGCAGTCTTGTAAAACAACCCCAGGCACAAATCATAGTATTAGACTATATCTTCAATACACAGATGTGCATAGGACATTCATTGAAAGTTTGCCACCCGTAGGGCTGGCTGGAGGGATGACTCAATGGTTAAGAGCACTGGCTGCTCTTCCAGTGGACCTGGATTCCATTTCCAGCACCCACACCGCAGCTCACAACTGTCTCTAACTCCAGGATCCAACACCCTCACACAGACAAACATGCAGGCAAGATACCAAGGCACATCAAAAAAAAAAAAAAAAAAAAAACAAGACTTACCATCAGAACTCGTGAGGACAAAACTTTCTGCCTGAGTCTGTTTCTTCATGCCTAAGCTTTTGGGAAACCAGTGAAGATCTATTGGGTAGATGTCATCAGGCAGCTTTACGATTAGGCTGGTCTCACTGGTCAGCAGGTTCCATTTCACTATCTGGTGATCATCACTGCACGAGTACAGCTCCTCCGCGGTCGTCCAACCCACACAGCTAACTAACTCTTGATGTGGTGTTTGGTTAAGGAGACATAAAAAGGAAAATAGCCAAATGGTTTCTAGCTTCTAAAAGTCTAATTTCATTGTGTGCTTTTTTTTTCCCCCTAGACAGAGTTTCTCTGTGTAACAGCCCTGGCTGGCCTGGAACTCACAGAGATTCACCTGCCTCTGCCTCCCGAGTGCTGGGATTAAAAGCGTGTGCCACCACTACTCAGCTCATTGTGTGACTTTTAATAATTCTTTTTCCATATAAAGGGAAAAGTCTCCCAAACAAGTTGTAAGGATAGAAATCAAAGAAAGTCAGTCAGAGAGGGAAGAAAATTTGTCATAGAAGATATTCCTTAAGTATGGCCAAAAGATACATACAAACACTCAAAATCAAAAAATAAAAATTAAAAAAAAAAAAACACTCAGCCGGGCGGTGGTGGTGCACGCCTTTAATCCCAGCACTCGGGAGGCAGAGGCAGGTGGATCTCTGTGAGTTCGAGACCAGCCTGGTCTACAGAGTAGTTCCAGGACAGGCTCCAAAGCCACAGAGAAACCCTGTCTCGAAAAAAACCAAAAAAAAAAAAAAAAAACCACTCAAAATCAGTAAGTAAAAAATCAAAAGGTAGGAAATTATGTTGAGAGACAGGAAAAAAGGAGGACTAATGATACATATAGTCATATATATATATATCGTATTACTTAAGTTATTAAAATGCATAAATATTGTTATAATTTTAAGATTATTTTAATTTATCTAACATGTATGATTTATTTAATGTGAATGAGTGTTTTGCTGGCATGTATGTCTGTGCACCACATACATGCCTGATACTTGTGGAAGTCAGAAGAGGGCTTCAGGTCTACAGGAACTGGAGTGTGCTGGCTAATTCTACGTCAATTTGACATAGCTAGAGTCATCTGGAAAGAAGAAACTTCAAAATTCTGAGAAAATAACCCACCAGATTGGGCTGTGATGTGTTTTTCTTGACAGATGATAGATAGGGCCCTGCCCACTGTGGGCAATGCTACTCTGGGCTGGTGGTCCTGGGTGCCATAGGAAGGGTGCCGAGCAAGCCATGAGAGACAATCAGCAAGCAGCATCCCTCTATAGCCTCCGCATTAGCGCCTGCCTCCAGGCTCCTCCATTTTGAGTTAGGCCCTGACTTTCGTTAGTGATGGGCTGTGATGTGGAACTGGAAGATGAAACAAACTCTTGCCTCCCCAGGTTGTTTTGGTCATTGATGCTTTAGCACAACAATAAAAACCTAACTAAGATATGGAGTTATGGATGATTGTGAGCCACCGAGTGCTGGGAATTGAACTGGGGTCCTCTGCAAGAACAATAACTACCCTTAGCCTCTGAGCCATCTCACCAGCCCTCTCCCTCTTTCTCAGACAAGGTCTCCCTGTGTAGCCATGGCTGGTCTAAAACTTACTATGTAGATCAGGCTGGACCCATTTGCCTCTGCCTCCCAAGTGCTGAGATTAAAGGCATGAGTCACAGTGCCTGGTAACACATACTACCTTAATAAGTTAAAAACATTAATTTTTAAGAAGACTAAACTCCAACAGTGAACTGTCTTGTGCAGTTACATATTACAATGGTAATCCTCTAGAGATGCTAAGGCCCCATGGCTGGAACTACCATTTTACTGTTTCTCTTGCTTTCGTTTTAGTTACCTATTTTTATGTTTTCACTTATGGTCTAAGAGAAAACCTAGGGCAGTGTGTATGATGGCTACACTCCCAGCCTTAGTTATTTATGGTTAATTGACAATACAGTGTTTTAAATTTTTACATTATATTTACTATTTATTATAGGTGTGTGTGTGTGTGTGTGTGTGTGTGTGTGTGTGTGTACCGCCACCATGCTTATATAAAGGTCAGAGGACATCTGGCAGGAGTTTGCAGGAATTAGGTTTTCTCCTTTCACCATGTAACCCCAAGAATGGAGCTCAGATTGGACTTGGTGCCAGGTACCTTTACCCCGTGAACCATCTCACCACTCCAACAATTCACAATTCTGACACTGAAGTCAAGAATAATTCAGTTACAATTTACTGCACCTACGAGACGCATAGGGATAGATGAAATACGATTCCCAAATTCTTTATTTAATTTGGCTTTTAAGTCTCTGATTCATCCTAAGTGAATGAAAATATAAGTGAAAATCCCACATGTGCTTTCAGGACAGACTGGTTCCCCTGGCGGAACTGTGTGCCTGGACACAGCATTTCTCCCTGTCTCATCCAAACACTTAAGTCTCACACTTACTCCCTCACAAAGCTGCAATCGACTTCACAGGGGAACAGCTTGAGATCTGACTGAAATGACTAAGAGGGAAAAGAACCGGCCAGTTGGCCAGTCGAGCCTTCTTAACATCCATCTTAACAGAAGGATCTCTGACAAAACAAAGGAGTCATATATCTAAGGAAGACTAATGACTGCCACCTTCCTGTGTGAAGTAATAAAGGACTGATTGCTCAGACTTCCCTAGTTGTTTCAGACTCCCTACTTTCTCAGAGTACAAAGAAATAAAGCAAAACTAAATGAGCACATGCGTGTCAGATCAGCTTAGCACATTAGTCAGACTTTGTGTTGTTTGTTCTTTGTTTCTCCAGACAGGGTTTCTCTGTGTGGCCCAGGTTGGCCTGGAACTCATTCTATAGACCATGCTGGCCTTGAACTCAGAAATCCACCTGCCTCTGCCTCCCAAGTGCTGGGCTTAAAGACGTGCACCACCACTGTCTGGCCAATTATTCAGATTTTGTTAAAGATTCTTTTTAGTTTATTAGATTATACAAAGCATACTTTTTAAATACTTAAGAAGTAGAATAATAAAAATGTCAGTAAATATTTCAAAATAAGACTTTGGGCTCATAGTATACTTTGGAGAAATACCTGTAATTGGGGTCTTAAATATTTTGAAAGCAATTTGTCTATAAAATACCATTCAAGAAATGAAAAATAACCAGTAAGTAGACAAAAAAAAAAAAGCAGAAGAAAACCTTTGACAGTATCATAGCAAGCTGATTGCAGTGAGGGTTACAGTATTAAAAGGATATGCTTTGGTTCTTTTAAGAGAGATATCTTTAGCCTCATGTCTCCAGTTCCAGAGAGATCTTAAATACCACTTGATTGTAGCCACTATAAAGATAAAAAGAAGACACACAGCAACATTAACAATGGTGCACATACACATGCACACAAATACACACACCAACATCCACTGCATCCTACGGAACACAACTGCATCTTCAATTCCTCTGATACCTGGAAAGAGGAGGAAAGCCAGTGGGTACGACAACGAAGCTAAGAATTGGTAGAGCCTTTGAACTGTTCTCTATAACACCCAATGTTCTCTATAACATGCCTACAACAGGCCTACTACAGAGCACCACTATATCTGGAGCTGAAGAGATGGCTCAGCAGTTCAGGGTATGTACCGCAGGGCACCCAAGTTCAGTTCCCAGCACCTTGAGTTGGTGGCTCACAAACACCTGTTACTCCAGGCTACAGGAGACCCTATCACCTCTGAGGGCATTTGTACTAGTATGCACACCCCCCTGCACAGACACACAAATATACATAATACAAACCCTTTAAAAAGAAACCTCAGTGGATAAGGAACTCCCAGGATCAGTTAGGACTCAGTGGGGAAAGGAGCTGCTGCCATCTGACAACCTGAGTTCAGTTCCCAGGACCTATGGTGGAAGGAGAGAGTCAACTCCCACAAGTTCTCCTCCAACTCCACATGTACACCATGGCATCCATGCACACATACAATAAATAAATGAATTCCTAAAATAAATTCCAAAGGCTTACTGATTTTGAGTGGTTTTTTTTTTTTGGTTTTTCGAGACAGGGTTTCTCTGTGGCTTTGGAGCCTGTCCTGGAACTAGCTCTTGTAGACCAGGCTGATCTCGAACTCACAGAGATCCACCTGCCTCTGCCTCCCGAGTGCTGGGATTAAAGGCGTGCGCCACCATCGCCCGGCTCAAATAAATTTTTTAAAAACATAATAAACACTCTCCAAATAAATGCATCATCAAAAGATTCACATGAAGAGAAACCTAAGTTGTCTGAGTCCAATTTACATTTATATTCCTTTTGAGCAGCATATCTAGACAATGTAGAAAAAAATCAAGTGAGATTGTAATTGAAAGGGCGAAAATCTCTTTACCAGGTCTAAAATTACAGGGAACTGCATCAAAGAAGGTGCTGGCTAGAGATTGAAAAAAAAAAAATCTCTGGGGCTCTCCAAGGCTATTTCTCACCTACCCCCCCCCCAGGAAGTATTCTAGGTGAGCAAGAGGTAAAGCACTCTTCACATCTCTCTTTGGGTGATTTCTCTTAAATTGTAAAAGTATACAACTGTGTGTGGCAGACAGGACACACATGACTTACTTCAGCACACTGCATAGGTACTAAGTACTCTAGCTTTCCCAAAACTCTTTCCATCCACCAGGACCTTCCAATTAGCATTAATCCCAAAGATGCCAGAAGAAAGACCACTGACCCAAATTATCATAGCCAAATCAATTAAAGCAAGCTTTTTTATTCACGTATATGGGTTGTTGCCCCCTAAAAGTAGGGGGGAGATAAGGGCTTTTATAGCTCAGGGTAGGGGAGTTCTTCATGGGGGTCTTGGTGGGAAAAGTAGGTGGAGTTACAGAACATAACAACAAGCAGTAAGCACAAGGTGGTCAGAGCAACTGCTGTTTTCTTTCAATTTAGTGGCTGCACCTGAATCTACTGATATTTTAACTATCATCTGTACCCCACATCCCCACAGTCAGCACCTTGTTGCTCAGACTGCGGCGTGGCAGGATTCCTGCTGGCACCGGCTTAAGCAGAGGCCACTAAGTCTTTATCATTCTATGTACCAATAAAGACTCAGAAGTCAGATGTTGGGATGAAAACCTGCTAGATCAGAGAAGCATTTTTGGCCAGAGACCCAGCAAGAGAAGCATTTCTCCAACCACCCCAAACCAAAAACACCACAAATCTTTAAGTCCCTCCCTGCTCCTTCCTGTGCCTCTCTCTGTCCATATTCCCAGGTCTTGTCAACTAGTTGCTGGTTCTGCACCCTGATCCTAGGTTAATTTTATTGACACAATCTTGGAGTTTCACAGTGCAATCAAATATCCCACAGCAAACAACTTTTTGAAACAAAAGTTGGACTGCAAGATAGTCATTACAACTTTTTGAAATATAGACATGGTTCTCATTTCCTGAACAGGCAGTACAGAACCATTTGTAGTTAAGGTTACAGGTGGGGCATAGTCCAATCCTTGAGTAACAAATTTAATCATAAACAGCAATGAGTCTAGTTTTGTTTTTATTATAAGATGGCTTTTAAACCTAAGATGAGGCAGGCTGGTTCATTGTTATGAGAAGGAGAAGGGGGATAATACTTTATAAAGACCTGGTTCTTCATATTTATTCAAATTAAAAGAGGTACAAAAGAATTACAGAATTGACAAACCATGGATAAGATATTTACATATTATACTACTACAACCAGAAATCCAAAAGATATTTGGAATGGCAAAATGTAATTACATCCATAATAGTTAGGATACTTCCTCACCAGAAGAAACCAAAATCAACCTTTACACAGAAAAAGCAGTATGTTTTTGTTAATGGTTCACCAGTCATTCAGAAATATGGTGTCAAAGAGTCAGAGGAGAACAACCTAAGACAGGGAAGAGTCTCCCTGGCTCAGAACGATTTTTCCATATATATTCCATTTAGCTGGAGGACATGTACACTTGGATACAGTATTGAATAAGAAAAGAAAGGAAATGAATATTAGTGAATAGCCTATTTGAAGAAGTGCAGAACAGTCTGGATGCTACACTGAGGTATTTTTTATCTGCTCACGTGTCTGGTAAATTTCAATAGTCAACTTGGCTGGAATAAGGAATACCTAGGGCATTAATGATTCACACCAAAAGGTGTCTGTGAGGATGTTTCCATGGATTTAGCTGAGGAAGGAAATCCTACCCTGAACACAGGCTTGAGGCACCTTGTTCTGGCTTGGATCCCAAACTGGTTAAAAAACAAAAATGCTGGAGAGAGTCAGCTGAGTCTGCACTCCCCTTTCTGTTTCCTGGCCATGGCGCAACAAAGCTGCTCTGCCATCATGTCTTCCAGACCAGGACGGAATGCACTTTCAATACGTAAAGGATCTGACCAACCAATGGTGTCTGGATAGTGGGGTAGGGAAGGATTTGACCAACCGGTGGTGTCTGGATAGTGGGGTAGGGAAGGATCTGACCAACCAATGGTGTCTGGATAGTGGGGTAGGGAAGGATCTGACCAATCAATGGTGTCTAAGTAGTGGTGTAGGGAGGCAGTAGAGAATTTCTAGAACACAACATTAAGCTCTACATAGGAAACACAGAACAACAATAGCAGTGCCTTTTTTTTTTTTGAAGCTTAAAATCATTTACAAGTTATTGGTTCAATGTGAGTCAACATTTATAAGGCTTGAGAAAGGAGAAAAAATGTGTTAAACAAAACTTGACCGTACCAGGTAGGAGTGGTGGCACATGCTTACAATCCCAGCATTTAGAATGTTAAAGCAGCAGAGAATAGCTTTAAACTGATCTACATTACACAGCAAGACCTCATCTAAAAAAAAAAAAAAAAGAGAGAGAGAGAGAGAGAAAGAATCCAACCATTCAACAACCAGCAGGGTGAACTCCCAATCCAGTCACTTCGCAGCAACATCATAATCGAAAGTCACCATCATCCCTGCCTCTACTGCTGCAGGCCAGGCAGAACTATCATTTTGCCCCTGATCTTTCCCCTTCAGAGCCTTCTAAACACACCAGCTACTATACTCTGTAGGCCAACTCAAAACACAAAAGCAGAAGTGACAGGACTAGCAGCCAATCAGGAAAGGATCAGCATCTGGAAAGTCAAAAGCTTCCATTTTCTCCTTGATGAACTGATTGAGTACAGGGGTTGTGACTGAAGGAATGGTATGATCTGACCTACACTTTTTTAAAAACTTATTTGCTTCATACTCTGACCTGAGTTCTATAAAGTAAATATGGATGCTATATAAAAAACAATGGGGGAGCAGGGCATGGTGGCACAGGTCTTTAATCCCAGCACTCGGGAGGCAGAGGCAGACAGATCTCTGTGAGTTCGAGGCCAGCCTGGTCTACAGAGCAAGTGCCAGGACAGGCTCCAAAGCTACAGAGAAACCTTGTCTCAGAAAAAAAAGAAAGAAAAAAAAAACTTAAGAAAGAAAAAGTAGGGGCAGGAGCGATGAATAGGACTGGGGCAAGAGAATGGATAGGATTTCCATAATCCAGAAGGAAAAGCAAGTATTTAGACTAGAAAGTTCCCAATAGTGTCCAGGCCAAAGAGAAGTGATGACTATTTCCCCCATTTTTGGTACCAGGCAAGTGTGTGTGTGGGGGGGGGTGTCTGTGTGTCGTGAGTAATAAGATTATGACCCAATAGCACCCCCTCTTTCCAAGGCTCAGGGAACATCAAAAAAGGAAGGCAGAAAGGTTGTAAGAGTCAGAGGTCAGAGGGAACTGGGGCAAAACAGTATCTTCCGGACTAGCAGCGCCACTGCACTCGTGAACTCAAAGCATCTGTGGTGGCCTGCAGAGACCTTCACAACATCAAGCAGTCAACATCCCAACATGGGGGCCCATGAGCCCTCACCCAGAGCCATTTGCAAGTGACTGCAGCAGGAGGACGGTCAGTTCCCTGAGGGCTGTGGTCCCTGGTAGACTTGACCACACTCTCTAGTAGATGGCCCCACACCCATGCAGCATTAGTCAATGCGTTATCAAAGGAGAGGAGGGCATGTATTTGGGAGGGTGAATGTGGGGATGGATCCAGTTGAAGTTGGAGAAAGATAGATAGCAGGGGATACAGATGATCAACAAAAAAGTAAGAAAGGAAGGGAGGGAGGAAAAAGAAATTTTTTTCATAAGATTACTAATCTCTGTACCTGATCCTTTTCATTTTCTAAAAATTATTGATTGGAGCTGGAGAGATTACTCATGGGTTAAGAGCACTGGCTGCTCTTCCACAGGTCCCAAATACAATTCCCAGCAACCACATGGTGGCTCACAACCATCTATAATGAGATCCAGTGCCTTCTTCTGGTGTACAAGCATACATGTGGGCAGAACATTTTATACATTAATAAATAAATCTTTTTTGAAACTATTTTATTTTCTTATTATTAATTTATTGGGGCACTTTGTTTGCAAAGTACATCTACCACCAGGAAAGGGCATCCAACCCATTACAGATAGACGGTTTTGAGCAGTCATTTGGGTGCTGGGGATTGAACTCAGGACCTCTGGAAGAGTGCTCAAGCTTAACCTACTCCATAAGCAGTTATAATGAGATGTTTATGAAGTGCCCAGCAGAACACCCGGCGTGTAGTAAGCACTTAGTAATTGCTATGTATCTGAAGAGAAACCACTGTTTTGGTCCCCCAGTCTATACTCACTCTTTTCTAGACAAAAAGAAATTACCTATACAAAACCCACTCAATGTGGGTGGAGTAGAGCCAGCAGGAGACCCACACTTAAGCCAACTGGAGCCTTCTAGTCTGTCTGTACAGACACTATTTCACAGGTGGCCCAGACTGCTTCTAAAATAAAAGATGGGAAGAAAAATTCAACTTACCTGGGTCTTCAGCTTTCAAGGTTTTCAGCTCTAGTAACTATACCTATCTTATCCCAGGAAGCAGAAGGCCTGGAGGTGCCAAACAGCACCATGAACATAATGCTAAAATGCCATAATAGAATGCAAAGCAAGTAAGAAACCAAACTTTGGTGTCTAATTGTTACAAAGGGGTGTGCGTATGTGTTACTGGCATGGAATCCATGGCCTTCTGGATACTAGAAAGTGGTATAGGGCTGGCTTACATAATTTTCTAATTATAGGATACAATTTTTTTTTTCTCAAGGACCTTCGATTGAGTCATCTGTCACTTACATCTAAGAAGGCCTGAGATATGACTTTGTTCTTTTTACATCCTAAAGATGGTATTTCCTCAGTTGTTCTGGTGGTACTAACCTCTCTGTATTTAAACCATAAAATCCTTATTATCTATTTTTCCTTTTCCATTGTTTTATTTCGTTTTTACTTTTGTTTCTGGGACAGAGCCTTATGTAGCCCAGGCTGGCCTCAAACTAGCTATGTAGGCAAGAATGATCTTGTGCCCCAATCGTCTTGCCTCTGCACTCTAGTGTTAAGATTACAGGCAAATGCCACCAGACTAGGCTAGTATTCCAATTATCTGATCCTAGTTTCTCTTCCTCGATATATCTTTCCATAATTAACACACAGGAAAAGACACAATTCTATTTTTGAGGCGATGAGATCTGTAAACATTTCAGTGTGATTACAATACTGTAAGGCTTTGTTAATCCCCTGTGCTAGGGATGTTGCAGACAAGCACGTCATCACCAAGCTACATCCTTCAGCAGACCGTTATTATCAACAGGATGGTCATTCCTATCTCTGTTAACAGTAACTTTGCACAATAGTCTCTAAATATGCATTATTCAAATAAATGTATGCTTATTAGCTGATATCTAGATGATTTAAAGTTTACAGTTACAAATTTTTAAAGATTTCGGACTATCTTTAAGGGTTAATACTCAACCATCAAACCATAAAAAAGCAATATTCTGTCTAGAAAAAAAATCTGCATAAAATAACTGAATTCTTTCCTTTCTATGGTATAGGCACTCCTTACCTGCCACATGAAGACTGTTTCATAACAATCTAACTAAAGCTATCACTGATCTCTTCCTTTAACTACCCCACTCCCACCTCAGATACTCTTTAATCATTTGTTTCCTTCTCATTTAATCATTTGTTCCCTCCCTCATCATTGTATAGCACTGGCTCCAACTCACTATGTAGACTAAACTCACAGCAAGCCTCCTGCCTCCTCTCCCAAGTGCTGGGATTACAGAAATGGCTACCACACCCAGTTTGTAGCTATACTCTTGACTGGCCTTTCAAGATAAGCTACTCTTCCTCAAATTTACTATGGCATTATTTATGATTAGCACACACTTTAAATATGTCATCACATTGCAGTATCAATTACTTATGTGTACTAGATGAACAATTACAAACAATTGGATGAGATAGACATTAGCTGTTGAGTTTTATAAATAAACTCTCCCAGAGATACTTTGTGAGGAAACTGCCCAATAATATAGCCAAAGAAATAATAGAATCTGGGGTTGTTTTCTATTTTTTAATGTATATAATGGGTGTATAATGAGTGCCTGCAATTAAGTATGTATGTATGTATGTGTGTATGTATGTGTGCCTAGTATTGATGGTGTCCAGAAGAGGGTATCAGGTCCCCTGGACTGGAATTACAGGAAGGTGTGAACTGCCCCATGTGGGTTCTGGGAACTAAAGCCAGGTCCTCTGCGAGAGCAGCCAGTGCTCCTATTGCTGAATCATCTCTCCAGTCTCCCTGTTTTCCATTTGCATTTTTCTACTAAATTCTGCTCTGACGAGCACACACACCTTTCAGTGTGGTCTAGTCTACCTTTGTATTATAGTGATTTTACTTGTATGACGTCTTATCTGCATGTGTGTACGTGTACTACATGCATGCCTCCTGCCTGAGGAGGCCAGAAGAGGACACTGGATCCCCTGGAACTGGAACTACAGATGGTTATAAGCAGCTGTGTGGGTGCTGGGACTGAACCTGGGTCCTCTGCGAGAACAGTACGTGCCTTTAACCACTGAACCATCCACCCTGGCCCAGTCTACCGTTCTCATAGTAGGTATCTTACAACACCCAAAAATACAAGCCCCTAACTATAATCCCTTTATCCTCTTGTCATCCCTACCAGTCCTCCACACACGCCCCAAAAACTCATTGAGTTTTTTGGTGACATTTGTTCTATGAAGACAATTTATTTTCAACTACAAATATAAAGGTACATTATAGTATTAAGTAAATGTGTATTCAAACCACACCAATCTCCAAACCCCAGCAAACGCTTACACTTGGGTGTGTGTGGGGGGGGGGGGTTCTCTCCAGTACTTTCTGAGAATCACTGCAACTAGGTTTTATGCATCTAAGAGCCATAATACATTTCAGAGCAACAATATAAATTTATTCATAAAACAGGCTTATTGCTGCTCTAATAGGCCAGACCCTGAATAGGTAAAGAGAAAAGGAGAGGCCAAGAGTTCTGAATTTAAAAGTTGCTGTATAAATATTGAAGGCAGTCAAACCAATCTGTGGTTCTTTAACATGGGGTAGGGTGAGTCGGATAGTTTTACAAGATTAAAGGAAAACTAACTCCAGAAAAACAAAGCACAAACACACAAAACTTTATATACAATTTTTGGAGAATTAGAAACGGAGTCCCCACCATCATTATCCTCAAACTCAGGTTAAAAGCCCATTAACGAAACTAGTTCTCAGGGAAAAGGAACTTTACATCTGTTTAATAATCCTGGCTATTCCTTTCAGAGTGCAAGGTACAGAAATGCAGTTTATGAACTAATTCCACCATAATGGTAACTAGTTAACACGAGCAAACCGTTTCTCCCATTAGGAGCCCCGTTGGCCAAATAATTACTTTAAATCCAAACCTTTCATTAGTGACACTAACACAAAACAGTTCACAAACCATTGCTCTTCATACGTGGACCACCAGATTACTCACTAACCCCGGTCTCCTCGCTTTCCCGGGAAACTCCACATCCCAAGACCTACACAGAGAGAGCCCTGCTGGCTGGAAGGAGATGGGAGACAACTGATCCTCCGCAAAGCTCGTGTCTTCGGCGTGAGGGAAGGTAGGTGCCAGTGGCCACCACGGCTTCCAAGCCCTTCCTTCAAAGGATCTGGAGGTGAAGAAATTTACCTCAAGTTCCCGGAAAGCGGCGGCGATTGCTCTCAGAGCTCTGACCAGTTACCAAGAAGCCTCCCGACCTTCCCGTCACCATAGTGATTTCTAAGCGCTGAAAGCGTTCCCCCCCTCCTTCCCTGTTCCCGCGATACTTGCCAGTTGCAGTCACCCGAGCGGGCCCTAGACCCCGCCCCCGAGTAAGCCCGCCCTCTCACCGAAGGCTGTCATTGGACATCAGTTGTGGGCGGGACCCTGCTGGGTGGGTTTTTTTTTTTCCTCGTTATCAAAATTCCTCAGTTTCCCAAATGTTGTCGTCCCAACGACGCAAAGGGCTGTAATTCCCACGGCTTTGTTTCTGGGGGCGACCCTAGGAGAGGCGTCACTCTCCTCGCTGTCCCTTCTCAGCCGCGACCTCCCCCCACCCCTCGCGCCACCGTCCTCCCCACCCCCCCTCCCCGGCCGGACCCGCGCATGCGCACGAACGGCCCGGCGACAGCGGTGGGACCCGCCGCACTTTTTTTTTTTTTCAAATTCGCGGGTCCCAGAAACCATTGCGCGCATTTGTAACGAATTTCCGTTCGAGTTTGGATTTTAGGCGCCATTTTCGAGTGAAGGACCCGGAGCCGAGACACCGGTAGGAGCGAGGCGGGGGGCGGGCGGGGGCGGCCGTCGCACGGTTTGCAGCCCTCTGCTCGGAGCACAGCCGCCGACAGGTAAAGGAGTTCCCTCCCGGATCGGGCTGTCACACTTTTCCGTGCTGTCCCCCGGTTCTGCCGGCGGCACAGGCCTGGAGCCCGAGCGGCCGAGTGCGGCGGAGGCGGTTGGGGGAGCTCCGCTGCCTGTCACCCCTCCCCCTCGGCCTCCGGGCGGCGGCTCCGGCGCCTCTTCCTGGGGGAGGCTGCGATCCCGTCGGGGCCCGGGCGTTCCCCCCCGGGCCTGCCCGTCACGCCTTCCGAGGGGGACCGCAGTCCCGCACAGCCTCTCCCGGGGACTTGGCACGGTTTCGACTGTTGGGCGGGACTCCGCCCCGAGCCCGGGAGGGATGGACCCCCGCTGGCGCGGAAAGTGACCCATCCCGGGCAGACGCTGCCCGAGTCTCCTTTAACAGACAGCGTGTGGCGGGGGACTCCAGCCTTTCCGCTGGGGCGGTGAGGAGAAGAGACCTCGACTCCCCCGACCGTCCGGGCGTCCGGACCTAAATGGCGGGGGTTGGGGGAGAGGAGAGCGGGTAACGGGTCCGCCGCTAGGCAGTCGCGGCTGCCCTAGAGACGAACTCTTCTCTGTAACTCGGAGCGCGAGCATCCCCAGCCCCGACGGCGTGGGAATGTCACCAGACGGCTTCCCGGGGCCGGGGGGCGCGTTTGCAGGCTTGAACTAGGTTTCCCCACTTCCCTGGGTGGTCGGAAACCCCGTCCCGCCCGGTCGCTCCCGCGGTGGTGGCGGTAGCCGCTCTCCAGAGGACCCGCTACCTGCTGCTAGCGGGGTCGGGGGACGCGCTGGCGGGTGGGGGTGGGACACGGGCGGAGCCCGTCCTGCGGCCGCGGGGCTGACCCGACTCCCGGCTCTCTCCTGCCGCAGCCACGATGCGGCGGAAGGGTACCCAGCCCTCCGTCTGCCGCCAGGAGGGAGAGCCTCCGCCCTCCCCGGACGGCGACCACCGGGATGAGGACCCGGAGCAACCGGACGGCGGAGCGGACGGCGCTGCAGCTGCAGGTGAGTGACCGGCGGGGACCCGCTGGGGTGGCCAGGGCGCGGGCGACAGGTTGACGTCGGAAGGTCGTTGTTGCCAGAAGTGCGGCTCCGGAAAGCCACTCTGCGGTTTTCAAAGGAATTCCAGGCAGTTTTGCAGTAACGGTTCTGGAAGGGATGAGGGTGAGCGGCAGGAGTGAGTTGTGGATTTCGGTGATGTTTGGGAGTAGCACTGACATCTTTATTGTATTTGGCTGAAAGCGGCACGGTCAGCCCAGAGTTGTTGAGCGCCTCTCTGCCCCTAAACTGAACTGGATGTGATGCAGAGTTTGTGCGCTCCAGCCTCTGCCTTGGATTGCCCTTTTTGGTACAATATTAATTTTTAGTTTTTAAAGTGCGTCGCGTGGGGGGGAGTATATGCACATAGGCGAGGCTCAGCAGTCGTGAGCCACTCATTGTGAGTGCTAGGAACCGAACGCCAATCCCCTGCAAGAAAAACAAAAAACAGCTGGGCCCCTTCGATTGCCTTTAAGAGAAAAATTAATTTGAGAGCGTGTAGCATTCCGAGTGTAGAAAATAAGAGTCATTGTGAAACTCCTGTGACCGTGTTACTGGAGCTTGTGAGTTGTCTGAAGTGCTCAGCCATGTGCATGCAGTTGGATTTGCTGTCGTTTGGGTTATGTCTCCTGTTTACTATAGGAAACAGGGACCCCTGCAATAGTCACAGGTTTGAATATTTATGGTGTGGTGTTTTTACTCCTCTAGGAAATATAGTGAATTTTATGACAGGGGGTATTTCTTTCACGAATTTTACTTTTCATAAAACTAAGCTAAAAGATTATCCATCCCCATGAGTTTAGGATATTTGTGTGGAAAATAGTTTCCTGAGTTTCATATGTAGCATCACTCGATTCCGTTCTTTCGCCTCTTTGCCTTTCCGTTAACCTAGAGACTCCAGGTGAGGAACTTGATAACAGAAGTTTAGAAGAGATTTTGAGTAGTATTCCTCCACCCCCACCTCCAGCAATGGCCAGTGAAGCTGGAGCTCCTCGTCTAATGATAACTCATATTGTAAACCAAAACTTCAAATCCTATGCTGGAGAGAAAATTCTGGGACCTTTCCATAAGGTATTTGCCCTTTTAAAGAACTTATAATACGTCTTTATTGCAAGATATTTCAACTTCCTATCTATCCTGACTCTTTACACTGCCACACACACCCTAGTAGACACACATACAATATGTTGCCTATGATTTCAACAGCAGGAATTAGTTTTTCTTTATCGGATATCTTTTCATCTCTTTAGTAATGACGTTTTCATGTTGAATCTGTGTTTTTATTAGAAGGGAATGTTTTCCCGTTGGCTGTTGTAATGCCTTCTGCAAAATGTTGGAATTAGACTTTGAATATGGTTTTATTGAAGATACTAAAGCTTGTGCTAGAGCAGAGCATGCTGTAAGAAAACTCAAAGTGTGTTTTTGGAGTTTCCGAGCACCAGCTCACTCTCATTCTTGAAGAGCTCTCCTTATGCTTAATTCTAAAGAGAAAGAAAGAAAAACTCATGTATATTCTAATAACTTTTAAGTGCCTCTAGTTTTTTTTTTTACTACAAATTAAGGTATTGGGTAGTTTAAAATTAATAGTTTTGATGTGATTATTTAAATTTAAACTTTTAAATTATTTTTATGCAGCGCTTTTCCTGTATTATTGGGCCAAATGGCAGTGGAAAATCCAATGTTATTGATTCCATGCTTTTTGTCTTTGGCTATCGAGCACAAAAAATAAGGTCTAAAAAGCTGTCAGTATTGATACATAATTCTGATGAACATAAGGATATTCAGAGTTGTACTGTAGAAGTTCATTTTCAAAAGATAATTGATAAGGTAAGAAATTATTTTCTATTTGCAACTTCAAGCAAGAAAAACAGCTGGGCACATTTTGTTATTGTAGTCCTGAATTGTTTCTTTACTATTTGTGTATAACTAAAGCAAAAGAAATATTGCTTCTGTGACCATATTTACTTCAGCTTTTTGGAAGAAAACAGTGATTTTGAGGAACCCTGAGTGCTAAATAAACATTCATTCACTATAAATACAGACTTGATTTTCAAAGTTACACTTTTTATTGCTTTAGAATAAACATTTTAATCTTTAAAATGTAATGGTTTACTGAGTTGCTATTCCCATTCTTTCAATGTACATTTGTTATTAATAGCAATGTGTGTATCTGTGTGATATAAAAGAACTTTTCTACGGTTTGAACTACTGTGATGCTTTTTTGTGAAATGGTAGGGGCCAAGCTAGCATTTTTGTTTTCTAGAAATGCAGACAATTATAAATAATGGCCAGATTATTTACATGGTTCTGTGGGTGTTTTTCTCATCTATTTACTTATTATATTAGACAGTTGATTCAAAAAGCAACTGAAAAGAACCTACAAATAAGGAAATGCACATGATGAAGTGGTTAGATAATTTAGGTGGTGGGGTTTTTTTTAACATAAAGAAATTACACAGAAGCATTTATCTTAATTTTGCTTCTTAATTCATTCTGTTGAGCACCTGAGTTAGAGAATAGAGAACTTATGCTAAAATAGATTAATTGCTTTCTTTTATTGGATATATAATTGTGAAGGTTTTTTTACGGTTTGTTTTGCTTTCAGTTGATGATAGGGGATGCTGTTCAGGAAGGTGCAAAGGGGTATCTTGTGTTGTACCACCCTACCCCCACTAAACCCGACTAACAGCCTGTACTCCCTGACAAGACCACCACCAAAAATGTATTTTCCCTTAATATGTTCCTTAAGTCATCTCTTTCTGTATAACTTTTTAACCAGTCAGCATAGTTATTAGTTTGAGTGAGGTCAGGTTGTTTTAGATATATCCGGACTTTTGTCCACCGTCCTTGGTTCTTATATATATTTTTTTGACTTGTTTGGAGCTAAAATTTTATTTGCTGGATTTTGGCTTTTTGGTTTTAGAGATCTTTGAGAAAGAAACCGAATGACTTGGAGAAGTATCTAGTCCTCGCTAAAGCAATGTTTTTGTTTTTATTTTTTTAATTTTAGAGCAATTGTCAGTTTGTGTACATACTTAATTCAGGGAAATAAGGACTAAATTCTTTATATACATGTATGACTGAATTTGTTAATTTAAGAAATGTTTCAGTATAAAGTAAATGAAATTTAGATCAAACCTGTGACTTTAATACCAACCGTTTTCTGGTTTTGTTTTTCCTAAAAACAGGAAGGGGATGATTATGAAGTCATCCCTAACAGTAACTTCTGTGTATCTAGAACAGCCTACAGAGATAACACTTCTGTCTATCATATCAGTGGGAAGAAGAGAACATTTAAGGATGTTGGAAATCTTCTGAGAAGCCATGGAATTGACTTGGACCATAATCGATTTTTAATCTTGCAGGTAAGTTTATAAACACTTCTAAGGTTCTTGGTTTTTAATTTTTGTTTTGTAATCAAACTTGAAAGCATGTTCTCTTTACTGAGTCCTGTGTTTGGAGCCTTAAAGTACTGTAGCAGCACATCATGGTTTACATGCTGTAGTCAAGATGCGAATCATTATTTGCTGCTCTAGAAATTTAAGGAAATTCATTCAGAATTTTATGGTTATCGTTGTATGTTCCTTTTATGTTTTGATATTGGACATACTTGTTCCGCTCTAGCAGCACGTAAATATTGGCGTAGTGAAATAAATATTAAACACCAATATTATTGTGCTGCTTTAGTGTGACAGGCATACAGCAACTATCACTTCTGTTTGTATTTCCCTTTAAAATAACATTTTAAATGAGATCTTTTAATAGTCTGCCCTTTTTGTTTATTCTCGTTTTTCTCTAACATAAAAACTATATATTTAACAAGTTTCCCTGAACTCCTAATATAGTACTTTTAACATCTATAGTGTTAATAAAGGTTTACTTAAAATGGGTCTTTTGTTTACAGTGGCCTGATTTTTAAACAGTAATGTTAGTATCATCTCTTAGAGAAGTCTTTTTTAAAAGAAAGTATTAAGTGTCTGGTATTAATTTGATTTTTAATTTGAAATTCCTGTTTTGATTTAAAGATAATTTTATTAAACCCTGTATTTTGTTGTTTGTTTCTTTACCCCCCCCCCCTTTTCTCTGGGAGTGTGTGTAAGTAAAAGTATGTCCTGCTAGTATAACTTGTTGCAAGGAAAATATTGTCACTGGGGAAAGGAGCTGTTGGTTGATTAGGTTTTTGTTTGTTTGTTTTTTCGTGGTGGTAGGGTTTTGGTTAGTTGGTTTGTTTGTTTTGGTAAAACTCTGCCTTTGTTAGGTATTATGAAATTCCTGTTTTTATTTAAAGATATCTTATTCTTTTGTCCTCTCCCAAGCTACTAAGAGCATATAAAATTTAGAGAGATGTTGCTTATGTAGAGGTAGCTACTGCTATGTTCTATTATATGCTACTGATTTTAAAATAAGTTAGGACTTTTGATTTGATATAAAATGTTTTATTGTGAGGACTAAGTGTTCCCATTAATAATAATTTTTCACACATTTTAAACTATATTCCTAAGGATTTTTTTTATTGTAAACATACATTGTATAGAAGGCAAATAATAATTTTCTGGAATAACTTTTACTACCCTTAACTATCAGAACAGTGCATTTACAATACTTCAATGAACCACTTAAAAATAAATATTGAAAATAATCACATGCATGTAAATAAAATTTGAATTTATATAGATGTGTCTTAAGCCATGGGTGTTTTTGCTTTCTTTTTGAAATGAATTGTTCTGTTTTGTGGATTTTCATATCTGGGAATTTAGCTTGATTATGAATAATAAGTTGTATTACTTTATAATACTAAATTTAATGATGGTAACATTTTTGTAAAGAATTATACTTACCATTTTTTTATTCTTTGCTATTTGCTTAACTTTATCCTGAAATAATCAGTTTTGTGCCAGTACAAAATAAACTATTTTAGGTAAAGTTTTTATGCAGCTTATACAATTTGATAATGAAAAAAGTGATAAAGCAACTTCCCAAAGACATAAATTACAAAGTGTCGAGTTTATATTTAAAAATATGCTTCTGAAGTCCTTAAGATGCTTATTTGTCATTATCTGAACCCTTTTATGTACCCTTACATTTTTATATTTACCAAACAATACTAACAGATTCAGTTTGATTTGGTTGGATTTAGATAAGAACTTTAGCAAGTTACCTTTTAGGAAGAAAAAACTGGACATTGAACTTAAATTTGAGGAAAAGTGGAAGTAGTGTTTGTGAGTTTTTCTTAGCTTTTTACCAAAATATTTGACTCTTAGACTAATAATAGACTTAAAGCTTGTGAAGGTAAGATTATAGCTTCTATTTCATTCTTCCAATCACTAACATTTATTTATCTTAAAAATTACCCCTGATTAGGATGGTGAGAAAATTGACACAGTATCATAAGATCAGCATCCAAGACATAAGTATACAGACTGGACAGTAATAATGATTGCATCACTTGTAATATAAATTTAGATAAAGCAAACTTTTTAATATTAAAATGCAATAAATTTTAGAAATCGTTTTTAAAAGCTCTTCTGGTGTTATGGATTTGTTTTTTTAAGTAAGCGTTTCTAGTATAAAAATCCATTTAAATTTTCAGTAACCGTTTTGATGTGTTTCTGGGGAGTGTGTGAAGGTTAATGTGAAGGTGGTTAAAGCCCTTTCTTTTCTCTGGATACTGGCAGACTGCTGGGCGTGTCCACTGCAGAAGTAGTCAATTACAGTCGCCTGGCCATTGGTTTGCTTAGTTTTATACCTTACTGGCAAAGTTTGTGACGTTTTAAGACTATTAGTCCAAACAGGAAAGGTTTTTATTAGTCTGTATTATTTCATAGGTGACTATTACTTAATTAGATTTGATTGGTTTGCTCCATTAGTTAATGCTTTTGCTCCATTCCTGTTAGAGAAATGGTAATCCTAGACTCGTTACCTTTCATGGTTACATTAATAAATGGGTGTATTGGGAGTGGTTTTGTAAATTCCTTAAAAAGCAGAAATTGGAGTTTGTCAAAAATTTCTGTATGTGTTTTGTCTTCATATTACAAAATAAAGCATTTTTGTTAATGTTTTCTACTCTGGAGAATTGATTAACCTAGATCTAAGTTATTACTCATGTTTTTTAATATACTTTTACAGTTGGCATGGCATATAAACTATTTGTTGTGATCTCTTAATCTGTAGAAATAAGAAATCTAAAATGGCAGATCTATGACTTAAGTTCCAAAAATATTTTTACTAACTAGTAATAACTTCAGTTTTCCAAAGGTGTCTGGCCCACTGTCTCAACTATGGAAAACAAGCTAGGAAGCTGCCCCTAAGCACCCAGAATAGATAGGAAAACTAACCACAAAGCATTCTTTTTTTGCTTCTGTACTTTGGACAGATATTAACCTTGGGGATTTGGTTACTTGTCCTCTTGTAAAAATAAATTAGGATAAACTACGTAAGGAAGATAGAAGTTAACTTATAGTGTAGCTATAAATAGCAGGGAAAATTAAAATGATTTAGGAAAAAAAATTTAAAGAGCCCAAGGGATTAGAATATTCTTTGGTAATAGTGATTGTCTAGCACACATGAGGCTCTGGTTTGATATCTAATGTGTATGA
Source organism: Alexandromys fortis (assembly GCF_014885135.2). Lineage (NCBI taxonomy): Eukaryota > Metazoa > Chordata > Mammalia > Rodentia > Cricetidae > Alexandromys > Alexandromys fortis. Next base: position 5,927,572 of record NW_026067939.1, read on the forward strand.
GTGTTTTGCCTATGTGTATGCATGTGTACTGTATATATGGTTAGGGCCAAGATGCTCAGGAGAGGCCATCAGAATCCCTAGAACTATTGTTATGGATGGTTGTGAGCCATAGTGTCAGGGCTGGGGATTGAGCCGGGGTCCTTTTAGAAGAGCAGTCAGTACTCTTAAATGCTAAGCCATCTCTCCAGCCCCCTCCCCATTTTAATGAAAGTAAAAGAAATAATTTCACTTCCAAGTCCTGGCATTTCAGGTGTGTGCTGCCATAGCCAACTTTCTCTTAGAGTCTTAAGTTCTAAGTGCCTGTAAGTAAGATTTTCAAAGAATGGTTTAACTGAATCACAATATCCTTGATACCCAGCAAAGCCTTCATTAAGTTAGGGCTTAAGCACCTTTCTAATTTATTTTTCCCCTTCTGTTGCTGGGGATCAAATGCAAGGCCTTCTTGCAAGCACTCTACCACTAAGCTGTATACCCATTCCCACTACTCTCATACAACAGTGGGGGGGGGGGGTAAAATTTTGTTCAGAACTGGGATGGTAGTGGCTGTGGCACATGCCTTTAATTCCAGAATGCAGACGGGCAGAGGCAGGAAGATCTCTGAGTTCAAGACCAGCCTTGTCTACACAGAAAAACCCTGTCTCAAAAAAGAAAACTTTGTTCAGGCACATGGGTTTATTCTCAGAAGTCAGAGGCAGACCGATCTCTGAGTTCTTGACCTATAGAGAGCGACCCTGTCTCCAAAAACAACAACAAAACCGAACTGTCCAGTATGCTTTTAAGCTATAGAAAGTAGCGATGACTAAGAGTGTGTGAAATTTTAACAGCTTCAGTTATAACAATTTGAAATGTCTTTTAGATATCACTATTGCACTATGAGATTTGTAACCTTGGTTTGAAAGAGTGGCCCTTTTAAGTTCAAGTGCTATAAACTTTTTCTGGGTAATGGGAAGAAAGATCTTAGGTGGTTATTCTTGTTGCAGAGAACCTGAGATTGATGCCTAGCATCCAGTTTACAACTGCCTGTTACTGGCTCCAGAGGATTCAGCATCTTCTTCTGAACTGTGTAGACAGACACCTGCACTAATGTGGGCACATAGGCATACAAGCCCAACTTAAAACCTTTTTAAAAACTATTTCAGAGTGGGGCTGTGGTGGCGCATGCCTGTAATCCCAATACTAGGGAGGAAGAGGCAGGTGGATCTCTGTGAGTTCAAGTTCAGCCTGGTCTACAGAGCGTATTTCAGCACAGCCAGGACTGTTACATATTGAAAACCTGTCTTGAAAATCAAAAAGAGAGAGAGAGAGAAAAGAGGCACTGGAGAGATGACTTAACAGTCAAGACAGAAGGGGGTACTACCTATTTGTGATACATAGACATATATGCCAGTACTACAACCTACACATAAAATAATAAAATGATATTTTTAAGCCACAACAGTCCTAAAAGAGATAAGTAAAAGCTTACTGGTTGTCCTTTATTCACTCATTAACTGGTCTTTAGGCTGAATGCAGTAGTAGGGTGTGGTCATGCTCTCCTTAAATCCTAAAACTCAGGAGGCAGAGGCAAGCAAATTTCTGTAAACTCAAGGCTAGCCAGTGCTGCATATAGAGGAGAGGCTCTTTCTCAAAGAAAAACAAAAGCAGTAATACAATATAATACAATCTAAAGCATACTGTTGCCTGAGACTTGACTTGGAACTGTTTGGATTCATAAATGAACTTGTCTTTAACTTTATTAGCATGAGAAGAAATCAGCTCCACATCCTCCATTTTATTTCAGAAGGAACAATAATAAAAATGACTACCATGCTTTCTCTGAAGCTAGGTTACTTCCTAATAACTATAGACACCTTCTAAGTAGTTTGGTCAGGAAACATGATACTACTTAAATGTGGGATGCTGGGAACCAATCTCAAGTTTCACTGGACCCCATTTTTTTTTTAATATATTTAATTATTATGTATACAATATTCTGTCTGTGTGTATGCCTGCAGGCCAGAAGAGGGCACCAGACCCCATTACAGATGGTTGTGAGCCACCATGTGGTTGCTGGGAATTGAAAGAGCAGCCCTCTCCCGTTTCTTTTAGAGTTACGACCTGCCCAACTCTAAGATGAGCTTGTNACCAGACCCCATTACAGATGGTTGTGAGCCACCATGTGGTTGCTGGGAATTGAACTCAGAACCTTTGGAAGAGCAGGCAATGCTCTTAACCTCTGAGCCATCTCTCCAGCCCCTGGACCCAATGTTTTGAATTTTTTGAAAAATATAGACTTAATATCTTGTGGTCATTTGACTCAAATGTGGGTTCTTTTGGCATTTTTTTCTTATTTTTCTTCATTTTTAAATAGACGTTTAGATAATTCAACTTGAGTCAGGTACTATATTTTATAAGTCATGGGTACTACTGAGCATTTTATAATGCGCAGCACTTATAACCACGGCAAAATCATTGTGCCCAGATACCAGCAGTGCAACTGTTGATAAACTTTGCCTAAATAACTCTGAGTAAGACTGAAGTTTGTACTATAATCCAAGCTTTGGGCATACTTCAGTATGGGTCCTGTCTAAACTTATAATTGTGTAGCACAAATAATAAAAATCTAGAGACAGATATTGGGGTTCAACCCGAAGACCAGAAAAGCAAAGCAGCCAACCACTGGCTCTTACCTCTGCCTCAGCTCAGACCAAAACTGGGCAATATTGTCTATCTTCAATTCTCAGATTGAGACTGGAAGTGAGACCTGTCTCCTCCCATCTTATATTCTTTTCTAGTGCTGGAATTAAAGACGTGTACCACCACTGCCCAGCCTGTACAGCTAACTAGTGTAGCTGCTGGGATTAATGGTATGTGCAAACCACTGCCTGGCCTGTATGGCTGACTAGTGTGACTGCTTTGCACTGATCTTCAGGCAAACTTTATTTATTAAAACAAGTAATATACCACTATATAATTGTTGATTAGGGTTAGATGGGAAAGTATTCTGCATAAGTACCTACATAATATAATAGTAGTATAAATACAGGCATTTTGGTTTACAGTTTCACTCTCTACTTGGTGATCATGTGGTGCTGGATCACCAAAGTTCCAACATTGTGGTGATGTATAAAAAAACTACCTGTTAGCCTTTAATCCCATAGCTCTTGGGAGGCAGTGACAGGTGGAACTCTTCACGTTCAAGGCCAGCCTGCACTACCTATTAAAATCCTGTCTTAAAAATCAGCAAACTGCAGTAGTGACTAGATCGTAAAATGTTAAACTACATTGTTTTCCTCCAATACATTTTAGTCTAGTTCTTAAGGTTTAGTCATAAGCTTATAAAAATGGGAATCACTAAAATATCTCAACATGTAATTCTTTTCTTGACCATTTAGCTAAAAATAGGATTTTTCCCCCACTTGCCTATTTATTTGCTATTGAGATGTTTAAAGAACAAATAGAATTTTCTACAGAATTTTCTTCACTTTCAGATTAATTGGTTACCTGGGAACCAACCTTAGGTGTTGATTATGGATTCTTCTTTTTAGGTAGTCAAGAGATTTTAATTATAGTTCAAGGTTCATATATTGATTACAAACAGTTTTCCTCTGTACCCTATAAGTAATAGACCTGTTTGCTCTCTGTAGTAAGGGTGCTTAGAGGAAAAGATAATTTCCTTTTCCATTTAAGACTCTCAGTTCAGGTTGGAGAGATGGCTCAGTGGTTAAGAGCACTGCCTGCTCTTCCAAAGGTCCTGGGTTCAATTCTCAGCAACCACATGGTGGCTCACAACCATCTGTAATGAGATCTGGTGCCCTCTTCTGGCTGGCATGCATGCGGACAGAACACTGTATACTTAATAAATAAAATTTAAAAAAAAAAAAGACTCTCAGTTGAGAAAAACCAGAACATTAAGTTTTAGTCATCTTTTATGAAGTGGGTCACTTGTTAGACTTACTGCTAGGGTTATAGAGAAGTTAGATAGCTACATAGATAGTGAAACTGTAAGCTTTCTGGCAGGTTTCCTTATATAGTATAACTATGAAGGGAATTTTTGAAAATTATTTTTCAATGAGCGATATTGATAATTGGTACCTTTTCAAATTTTGCTTAACAGAAAAATTTGTTTACTTAAGACTCCAGCACAGGGTGCCTTTGTCTTGGTATGTGCTGTCAGTCATTTTATAGGCTTATATGTGAAAGGGGTTTTAGACCCTTGCATAAAACATCCTTAACCTGCCTGAAGAATATCATTTTAGTTGAGATTACCCTCTTCTTTCGGGAGAAATTTAGCTGTTGTAAATGAGTGTGAATGTGACTCTCTTAAAGGGTGAAGTTGAACAGATCGCTATGATGAAACCAAAAGGCCAGACTGAACATGATGAGGGGATGCTTGAGTATTTGGAAGATATAATTGGCTGTGGACGGCTAAATGAACCTATTAAAGTCTTATGTCGGAGAGTTGAAATATTAAATGAAAACAGAGGAGAAAAGGTAAATGAATTTCCAGTAGACATTTATTGCCAATGAGAATGTCTTGTTTATGGATCAACTGTATTTATTGAGTTGAATACATACTTTTTATAATTCATGAAGAAATGTTTGGGGTTTTTTTTTTTGTTTTGTTTGTTTTACTGAACCTTCTATTTTTATACTAGCCTTTGGGTGAAATATTTTACTTGGTGTTTATGTTCCAAACTGATTTTACATATGAAATATGTTTTGACTCTTCAAATTTTGTAGTTAAACAGAGTTAAAATGGTGGAAAAGGAAAAGGATGCCCTAGAAGGAGAGAAAAACATAGCCATTGAGTTCCTTACCCTAGAAAATGAAATGTTTAAAAAAAAGAATCATGTCTGTCAATATTACATGTAAGTACTCTGGTCAACTTTGTATAAATTTCTAAGCATCAAAGCCTTCTTTTCTATAATACTGTGACGATGTAAATTTTTCTGAAAGTCACTAAGTACTAACTTTTTAATGTCATCTTTTAGTTGTGCCAGTTATGTATAATGATTGTGTGTTTGTGTGTGTGCACGTGTGCATTGCATACAGTAGCCCTGTCATTCAAGGATAGTATTCAGAACCTAACAGAAACCACAGGTAGTACTAAATCCTTATATATACTATTGGTGTCCTTCAGCAGTGCCACAACATCAGAGTAATCTGGGATGTGGTGCTGCTGTTTTAATTACTACTATTACTATGCAAGGGTAGGTGAGCACCAAACTCCCCATAGGAAGACTACTTTAGGGATCATTCTCTCCTTCCACTAGGTGGCTCCAGAGGTCGAATTCAGGTAGCAGTTATGTCCTACAAGCACCTTTACCTTCTGAGCCATGTCCCCAATCAATTGTGGGTTTTTTTTTTACAGTTTGGTGGGGGAGGGGTGCGTACATGCACAAGGGTGCACATATAGAAACCATAGCAAAATATGGAGTGTCTTCCTCTATCTCCACTTCATTCCCTTGCAGGGTGTTTCGCTAAAGCAGAAACTCACTGTTCAGCTAGGCAGGCTAGCTACCATGCTCTCCACCCCTCCCCCAATGATCATGTTAAACAGCCCACTTAGTCATGGTGCTGTACAGTTTACTTGGGTGCAGGAAGTTCATACTCAGGTCTTCATTCTTAAAAATCAAGTGTTCTCACTTAATTGAACCATCTCCTCCGCCCCTCCTTTCATGTTTTATGCTCTTTGCATTATTAAGAAGTATAAGGAGAGTTAGTGAACATAAGCATAATGATACCTTACAGTTGATAACCATTATGGCTACTAAGTGACTATAAGGTTGATATGCACCTGTTGGTATGCTGAATAAAACAAAGATTAATAATGATAGGCACTGTGCAGTTTAAAATTGTTTATTTCCGTAATTTATCATTTAATATATTCAGATGATAGTCTACCACAAGTAATTGAAGCTTTGAAAAGCAAAAACATGAAATACTACTATACACTGTTGAATGATAGATCTAATTTATTGACTGAACCAATTTTGTTCCTAAATTCTCTCTAGCCTTAACCCATTTTCATAGCCCTAGCTTGCCATAAATTGATGAATATTTTAGAAGCAGCTGATTTTACTAATGTTACTTTACATTCTCTAATTTTCCCCTTTAGTTATGATCTGCAAAAAAGAATTGCTGAAATGAAAACCCAAAAGGAAAAAATTCATGAAGATACTAAAGAAATCACTGAGAAGAGCAATAAGCTTTCAAATGAAATGAAAGCTAAGAATTCAGCTGTAAAGGATATAGAAAAGTAATAATCTTTGGGAAAATACCAAAAGTATTTAAATTCATTTTTTTCACTTGTGTCTGAATGTAATACATTTCTCAGTAAATAGCTCTTTTAGGCACCACCACCCCCTGTACCTAACTTAATGTTACAGAGTGCCCAACAGTCATACAATAAGAAATGCCTTTCCCCTTAAAAAACTAAGACACGCGCATTTTACCTGACCCATTAGCCCTAATAGTTTGCAAATTTGATTTTGAAATAGAATTTTGGTTTGTTTAGGTAGACTTTAAAAATTATCATCATGGCTCTATTTTGTGCCAGCTTTCAAATGACAGTAGTATCCTTAAGTAAGTTTCATTTATTTTTTATTTATTTATTTTCATTTATTTTTTGATCTCAAGATAAGGTTTCTCTGTAGCTTTGGAGCCTGTCATGGAACTAACTCCTGTAGACCAGGCTGGCCTCAAACTCACAGGAGGCCTCTGCCTCCCAAGTGCTGGGATTAAAGGTATGCACCATCACCACCAGGCACTCATTTCTGAATTTTTATGGGCAAATTCTTATATAGCTGGACATAAGGAACACAAGATGGCTCTCCTGGTCTAAAAAAAAAAAAAATGTAATGTCTTCAGCTATCAGGGAAAATCAGCTTGGAAGTTTTAGGATTTTAATTAATAAGAGTCTTGACATGTCTATAGATGAAATATACTAGAAAGACTTATTATAACTATGACTAATAATTTACTTTCTTTGATAGGAAACTTCATAAAGCTACAAAATTTATTGAAGAGAATAAAGAAAAATTTACACAGCTAGATTTAGAAGACGTTCAAGTTAGGGAAAAATTAAAACATGCTACAAGTAAAGCCAAAAAGTTGGAGAAACAACTTCAAAAAGATAAAGAAAAGGTAGGTATTGGAAGAAATCAATTATTCAAGTCTAAATACCAGATTTAATTTTTTTCCCCCAAGTTCGCTTGACTTTGGTTCCCTAAGAAAATAAATTGGGATATTTATATTTTGTCTGAACACAATTTTGTCCCAAGGGTTATGTTATACATTACAAGCTTTAGAGCTTACATTAATAACAGTCATCTACATAATCAACAGTTCTGTTTTGATGGTGGTAATAATTTTCTTTTCCCTCAAATAGTAGTTTAAAGGAGTTTTTAGGTGTTTTATCTTTTTTGTTTTTCTTTTTTTGGAGATAGTTCTTGTTATTTGACACTAGTTGGCCTGGAACTCACTGTATGGACCAGGCTGACCTCAATCTAACTTGGATTCTCATTGCACACATGTGCTGGATAGATAGCTAGTCAATAAACACTCCTACATCTAAAATTAGAAAAAAATCTCAACCCCCCCACCAAAAAAAAATGTTTAGACCAGAATGTAGAAATGCCTATTTGGGCTAATCTAGTGTCTCAAGCTCTAGTCATTGCTTTATCAGAGATTAATAGACAACACCCAAGACTCAGTTTCTACTTGACCCTTAAGTATTTTCCAAATACATTTGTATTGACTATAGCTTAACAAAGGTTTTTATGTAATAGTGAAAAACAAAAATAATGTGGAGTAATGCTCAAATTCTATAAAGACATTAGCTTTTTATTTTTTAAGATTTTTTTTTTATTATGTGTGAGTGTGACAGTGCCAGAAAAGGATATTGAAGCCCCTAGAGCTGGAGTTAACAGGCAGTTGTGAACAGCTGGGTAAGGCAACTGGACTTAGATCCAGAAAAGAAGAAAGTACTCTTAACTGCCAAGCCAGCTCTCCAGCCCTGAGGCATTAGTTTTTAGGAGTAAAATGTCGATGTATGATCACTATCTGAAGGTGTTTTAGATAAAATAGTACCTCTACATAGTACCTCTGGAAGGTTAAAGTTCGTAAAAATGTCTTACTATTGGGTTAAGGGAGCAAACAGATAATTTGTTGTGTTGTCTTCAGATAACTATAATAGAGATCCTAAGAAATACTTCTTCAGATAAATTTTAATAGTATTGGGTACCCTCAGGAATATATTTCCATAACCTTAATTTGTTTTATAATCCCAGGTTGAAGAGCTGAAAAGTATACCTGCCAAGAGTAAGACTATCATAAATGAAACAACAACTAAAAGTAGTTCTCTTGAGAAAGAAAAAGAGAAAGAAGAAAAGAAATTAAAAGAAGTTATGGATAGCCTCAAACAGGAAACACAAGGGCTTCAGAAAGAAAAGGAAGTAAGTCTTTGTCAGTGATGGTTTTGGTGTCTTTTCCTAACTTGACTGTTGTTGCGATAACATCCAAAGGTGAGCTTCTGGAAACAAGTTTAGGCCTAGTGCAGTGGTCCTTGCCTATATTATAACGTCAGCTATCTGGAGGGGAGTTAGAGGCAAAGTTACGTTAGGTAACAAGACTGTATCTCAAACTGTTGAACCTTTTAGGTTAACATTTTAAATTTCAATCTACACTGTTTTGCCTTTTCTGTTTTCTCTTTTTGAAAGATAAATGTTAAATGAAGAATTTATGATAGAAAATATGAAGTCAATACTTTGACATATAGCCATTCTGTGCAGCCATATTTTCTTATTTAACTTATTTTGAGTTTTTTTTTTTTTTCTGTGTATCTCTTACCCTTGTTACTGACAAGGCTATGAATGAAATTATAATGATACAAAACTTTTTCAACATAAATACATTTGAGGAAACTTTCTGATATCTGGTAATGTAGAAACAGTATGGAATCTAGACTTAAGTTCAAGGCTTTCCTTAGTTACTACCTTTTAATTTCTGAAATTAGCATGCTAATACCCACTTCACAAAGCTCATATGACATCAATTAGGAAAGAATTGAATAGTGTACAATGACAAGTAGACATGAACTGTGTTAATCTATTCCGCCTACAAGAATTATTGATGCCTACTATATTTATGGACTTTACTTTCATAAATTGATCTCAAGAAGAATAATTTTCATTTTGGTCTAAGCTTGAAAATAAAAATTTTTGTATTTAATGAACTCATTTTTATAGGATCAAGAAAAGGAACTTATGGGTTTTAACAAATCAGTAAATGAAGCACGTTCAAAGATGGAAGTCGCTCAGTCAGAACTTGATATCTATCTCAGTCGACATAATACAGCAGTGTCTCAACTAAGTAAAGCAAAGGAAACTTTAATTACAGCTTCTGAGACTCTCAAAGAAAGGAAAGCTGCCATTGGAGAAATAAACACAAAACTCCCTCAGACTCAGCAAGAATTAAAGGAGGTAAATTTTTGCTTCTATATTTCATCTAAACATTTTCAACCCAGTTATATGTGTAATTTTTGTTTTTGTTTGTTTGTAACATTGGGGTTTAAAGTGATTGGCATATAGAAATTTTTTTCAACATAATCTCCCAGGAGAAAGTATTTCAGTGTTTGAATAGACTGATAATTAACTCTGGTAGAGAGCTTCTGGAGCATGCATATGACCCCAGGTTCCATCCCTAATACATCCCCCAAAAAAGGGATGCAGGGAGACAAACTATACTGTCTCCAAAAGCAAGCAATAAATAGCCGCTGTCGCCGGGCGATGGTGGCGCACGCCTTTAATCCCAGCACTCGGGAGGCAGAGGCAGGCGGATCTCTGTGAGTTCGAGACCAGCCTGGTCTACAGAGCTAGTTCCAGGACAGGCTCCAAAGCCACAGAGAAACCCTGTCTCGAAAAACNAAAAAAAAAAAAAAAAAAATAAATAAATAAATAAATAAATAAATAAATAGCCGCTGTCACAATCCCATGGGAAAATTTTTTTTTTAAGATTTTATTTATTATGTACATAGTGTTTCCTTGCATGTTTGCCCACAGGCCAGAAGAGGGCATCAGATCTCAGTACAGATGGTTGTGAGCCACCATGTGGTTGCTGGGAATTGAACTGAGGACCTCTGGATGAACAGTCAGTGCTTTTAACCTCTGAGCCATCTCTCCAGCCCCCCCCCCATGGGAAAAATTTAAACAGATTTCTCAGACTGGGTATGTAGTTTAGTTGGTAGAATACTTGCCTTGGGAGCATGAAACCCTGGTTATGACCACCCAGCACCACTTAAAACTAGAAATGTTACTACACCTGTAACCTTAAAGTTTCTTAACAAAGTTTATCCTCATACTGCCAAGGTGATTATTTGAGGAACTGGAGAAATGGCTTAATGGATACCAGATTTGATGCTCTTAAAAAAGACTAGTCCCCATCACTCACATAGGGTGGTACATGACTGCCTGTGCCTCTAGGTTTAGGGGTCCAGGGGCACGCACGCACGCACATACACACACACACACACACACACACACGTATACATAATTAAAAACAAGTTGGGCTTGTTTGTTTTAAGATTTATCTATTTTATGTATATGAGTATTTCATGTGCATGTACATCTGCACATCAAAAAATCAAAAGTTTCCTGATGTGTAAATTTTAAGTGTAATTTAAATTGTATCTAGTGAGTATTTTTTGGATTGTTTTATCTAAAATTTGAGCTTTTACTTTATGCCTATCTAATAAGGAATGGGGAAAATAGTTAGATAAGATGGCTTCTAAATTGGAAGTTGAGATACTAAAGTATCTGAGTGTGTGGCTCCTCTGTTAGTAGCTATCCCAGTCATCTTTCCCACCTCTATTAGGAACTGTGCCTTTTTGTTCTGTTGTTTCTTAGCCAAACATCCGTAACATAACAATGGTACTGCCCAGCTACACGTACCTGGATCTGGTTTTGTTTAGGGCAGAACTTGAGAACTGGTAGAAATTCCACCTGTAGGGTGCCAGACTGGGGTTTTTATACCTGTAGCTACTTTAAGAGAAGCTGGATTCCCTCTTGCTGGCCCAAATAATTTTCATTTCTTTTAAAATAGGAAAGGTTCATCTGTATTTTCAAAACCAGGCCAAAATAGCAACATGAAAGCTGAGTGCCAGTTCTTATGCAATTTTTGAGCCTCTCTTATTGTTGAAGCATTATAAATAGTTTTCTGCTATTATTGGGTGTATCTAAGATTGAATGCTTATAGTTTTTTTTGGTTGTTGTTGTTGTTGTTTTTTTTTTTGCAGGGTAAGGTTGAATGTTTATTCAGGGGGTTATGGAGGAGGAAGGGTAAGGGGGGGAGAGAGAGAGAGAGAGGAGAAAGAGACAGAGAAGGGGGGAAAGCAGAGAAGTGGGGAGAGGCAGAAGCGAAGCTCGCTTATAGGTTTTATTTTGTTCTCACTTTTAGAAAGAAAAAGAACTTCAGAAGCTAACACAAGAAGAAATAAACTTGAAAAGTTTGGTTCATGATCTTTTCCAAAAAGTTGAAGAAGCAAAGAGTTCCTTAGCAATGAATCGAAGTCGAGGGAAAGTACTTGATGCGATAATTCAAGAAAAAAAATCTGGCAGGATCCCAGGAATATATGGAAGACTGGTAAAGTAGATTATATTTTACCCAGAAAAGACATTATAAATTATATTCTTAATTTGACTTCAGTATATATTGTTACTTTGCCTAAAATAACATTCAGTTTTTACTTGAAGGCATGACTGCACAGACAAAATATTTTGCCCTTACAGGTCTGTTGTCGTTATTTATGTAGTTTTGAGCTGTTTATATTCATGTTATACATTACTCTTCTGCCCCAGTCTTTCCAAAACTAACCTGAGAATATTTTTGAGTCAGGACTTCATGTAGCTTAGATGGACTTTAAAGTAACACTGTAGCTAAGGTTGACCTTGAACTTCTGATCTTCTGATCTTGCCTCAAATTCCTAAGAGCTGGGCATTTGCCATCATACAAGAAAAGTTTTTTTCAAAAATAATAATTTAGAAGTTGGTCTTGATGGTGGTGCATGTTTTAATATCAACACTTGAGAGGTAGAGGCAGTCAGATCTCTGAGATCAAGGCCAGCCTGATCTACATATTGAGTCCTAGACTGGCCAGAGTTGTATAGTGAGGCAGTATTGCTGAGATCTGTTGTCCCCTTCATCACCAGGGTTGGTTTGGCTGATCTTGCTGAACAGGCTTGTGCCTATTCTCTATTTCTCCCTCAGCATGCCAAGTATGTCCTTCCTAAAGCTGCACAAAACGATCTAATAGAATGACCATCCAAATAGAAGAGGACTGGGTTTTTTGGTTGAGGATAGCAGGGAGTAGTTGTACTTCCCTGCTAGAACCTCCAGACAAAAATAAGGATTTAATGTAAATATTAAATGTTTATTTAATATTTATTAAATACTTTGTTTGATTTTAGATTTTAATATAAAACCTAAAATTATAGGTCTTATAACATTTTATTTAACAATTTGTTTATGGTTTGGAAAGGTGAGCTAGCTAATTTAGAACTCTTCAACCATAACTGAGACTTCTTTACTTAAACTTCTTGAGCTCATATATCCAGTTGTTGAGTTCCCTACTCAGCCTTCTGGAAAGGGGGACAAATGGAATTTAACCAATATGGTTACTTCTATATCTAATATTAGATGACTTCTTTCTTAAACAGATTGGTCCTGTTTATTTGCTATGAAGAACTAAAGTTATTCAGTGAAAGCTGCTAGAGATCTTTTTCCTTCTTCCTCCTCCTTCCCCTTTTTTATTTTTTTTTTTTTTCAAGACAGTTTCTCTGTGGTAGTTAGTTCTTCATAGCAAATAAAAGATAGCTAAGAGATAAATTCATAACTACATACTTAATTCTAGGCAGCTTTCAATATGAAACTTTGACTCTCCACATTATATGCTTTCATGTCATAAAACAATTCTTATATCCTGTATCTATTAAAACTTCACATCACATAACCAAGAACACTCGAGGGTAGATTAGAAACTTTAGGACTTGGAATATAGCTCGGTGGTAGAATGCTTGCTTATAAGGCACACAGTAACTTCTGTATTGGTCCTGTAGAAAGGAAGGAAAAGTTGGGGTGAGAAGGAAACTTTATGGCCCCTTTTATGCTTCTGTAAATCAAGTATACTTATTTAATCTTCCATTAAGAATAGTTTAAAAGCCAGGCAATGGCAAATGCCTTTAGTACAGCAGTCTGAGACAGGCTGACCTCTCTGTGAGTTCAAGGCCAACCTAGTTCACCCAACAAGTTCCAGGACAGCCTAGACTACCACAGAGAAACTTTGTCTTGAAAAAGAAGGGGAAGGAGGAGGAAGAAGAAGAAGGAGGAAGAAGAAGAAGAAAGAAAAAAATAGTTTAAGAATAGCATTCAAGGGCTTGGGGGCTTAGCTCAGTTCAGTGGGACAAGATCCTGTGTTTAGTCTTCAGCTACAGAAACCAGAAAAGAAGAATGTTCAGGGAGCTGGAGAAATGGCTCAGTAGTTAAGAGCACTGACTGCTCTTCCAGAGAACCCCGGTTCGAGTCCCAGCACCCACATGGCAGCTCACAATTGTCTGTAACTCCTAAATCTAACACCCTCACACAGACATACATACAGGCCAAACACCAATGCACATAAGATAAAAATAAATTCTTAAAAAAAGAAAAAGAATGTTCAAAATCCAAATAGTAATGAAATGATTTGTACTTTTTTTTTTACCTAATTCTTTATAAATTAATTTTCTATTTTTTTTAATTATTAGGGAGACTTGGGAGCGATTGATGAAAAATATGACATTGCTATTTCATCCTGTTGCCATGCATTAGACTACATTGTTGTCGATTCTATTGATACAGCCCAAGAATGTGTAAACTTCCTTAAAAGACATAATATTGGCGTTGCAACTTTTATAGGTTTGGATAAGGTAAGCATTTATAATAAGTTTCCTATACTTTAACTTTGAAGTGCCATATTTTTCCCTTAGAATACTAGATTTTTCTTAGCCATTATTTAATTACTCCCTGATAAGTTTTGAAATTTATATTCTGTGTGTACGTGATTATGGAGGTTAAAAAAATAAGTTTCGTGATGCCTGTACTAAAGAAATTCCAGTGTTAAAGTGATGTCCAGTGAATGAATAAGTATGATGTTTCTTGTGGGGAGTGGAGGAGTTTGAGACAGGGTTTCTCTGCACGGCTATCCTATAACTCACTCCGTAGAACAGACCAGTCTCTAGCTCACAGAGGTCAGTCTGCCTCCCAGTACAGGGATTATTGCATGCACCACCACCTGTTAGTATGTTTCTAAACTGCATCAGTGACCACTGTTTTCTTAATAGAACCTTTATTGAGGTATGTTATGTAATTCTATTGTGAAGTATAGATTTAAGTTATTTTTACTTTATTCACAACTTGCTAGACTATGGCCATTAATATAATTCCAGACCATTTTCATTGCTCCATAAGCATTAACAATCAGTTCACCCACCCTCAACAAAACCATTGATTTGCTTTTGGTTTCTATGGATGTATTCTGAGCATTGGTTGAATGGGATCATAATATGAGGTCTTTTACACATACATGCATTTACATAATTTTTCAGACTCATCTATTTTATAGCTTGTACCTATCTCTTTTTTTTTTTGCCTTCTGTTGCTTGTTTATACTTTTTTGGCTGACTTAGCAATAATGCCGTGGTGAAGATTCGTGTACAAGATTTTGTGTGAATGTGGGTTGGGATACCTAAGAATAGCAGTGTTTGCTACTGTGCCTTGTTTATTACAGCACATCTTGATAGATGGGAAGTGGTATCTAACTGCTTTTATTTGTGTTTCCCTAATGTTGAACATATTTTGTGTGCTTATTAATCATTTGTTTATCTTTCTTGGGGAAAAAAAAGACTGTCTGAAATCTTTGCCTGTTTTCATTGGTTTGTCTTATTGAATTGTTAAAAACTCTTAAAATAGTGTATACAAGTCTCTTGTTGGATACCTACTTTTAAATTTTTTTAAATTTAAATCTGCTATTTGGTGGGTTATATTTTCACTTTCTTGAATGTGTACTTTGAAGCACAAAAGGCCCAGTTAACAATATTTTTCTTTAGCTTCTTGGGTGTGTTTAGACAAGATCTTGCTTTGTATCCCAGAATGACTTTGTGTCTAGACCAGACTGACTTTGAACTTGAAGCAGTCCTCCTCTCTCTGCCTTCCAAGTGGTTTGATTATATGAGAGCTCTGTTTGTGAGCATTTTATAGATTTTAGCTCTTAAATTTAGGTGTCTAATTCATTTTGATGTTTTAGCTGAATGGTAAGTTTATGTTATCAAGTTGCTCATTGCTACTGTATAGAAATAAAATTAATACTTGCGAATTTTATGTAGAAGCATGATAAGATTTTATTTAGGGTTATAATGCATAAATAAATTATAAGACTACACAATTTTTTTTCCAACTTTTAGATGACTGTGTGGGCCAAAAAAATGGCCAAAATTCAAACTCCTGAAAATACTCCTCGGTTATTTGACTTAGTTAAAGTAAAAAATGAGGAAATTCGCCAGGCTTTTTACTTTGCTTTACGTGATACCTTAGTGGCTGACAATTTGGATCAAGCTACAAGAGTAGCATATCAAAAAGATAAACGATGGAGAGTTGTAACTCTGCAGGGGCAAATCATAGAACAGTCGGGTAAGATGGAATTTTTTTTATTTCTACCGATCTTTTTTCTTTTTTTTTTTTAAATCTTTGGTAAGACATTTAAAACTGAATTCTCCATGTTCCCCAGGTACAATGACTGGCGGTGGAAGCAAAGTAATGAGAGGAAGAATGGGTTCATCAGTTATCGTGGAAATCTCTGAAGAAGAGGTCAGTCAGTACAGTGTAAAACAGACAGAATTTACCTTCTGTAAACTGTACCCAGTATTGATTTAACAGGTTTTCTGTTATGTAAATGTCAGCTGTTTTGTTGAGTGCTTTCTGGGGTGCAAAACACATTAATTCAAAAGCAGGTAGTAGAGCATTGACTTAGCATGCCCAAGGCCCTAGGTTTGATCCCTAGCATCCCATTAAAAATAAAAATAAGTGCATATCTTTTTAATCTTTTTATATCAGAGATTTTTCATAACTTAGTCAATTACTTAATATCATTTACTTTGCAGAATTACTGTTTTTTTGTTTTTCAATTTCAAAATACTTCAAGTATTTCAAAGACTTCTTATCCATGTTTCTAAATTTTATTTTAAACACTTTGGGGATGTGGAGGTACAGATTAGTGGTAAGGTAATTTGTGTTGTGTATGTAGCCTTTGTGAGGTATGAACTCAGCCACCAAAATGTGCTCTTAGCCTGGATTTCTTTTTCCAAAACGTGCATTAATTTCTCCCCATATTTTGAAATTGTTTGAATGCTATGTTTTCATTAAAATATAGGTGACTATGTCTCAAGCTTTGGTATTGGGGGTTGTTTGGTTACATGTCTCATTTTGTTAGGCTAGGCTGGCCTCAAGCTCATAATCTTCCTCTCAACCTTCTGAGTATCTGGGAATCCAGTTCTGTACCACTACTTCTGACTTTTATTCTAGTCTTTAAGATTAGAAGTTTGGGGGAGGTAAACAAATGACACAGCAGTTAAGAGCACTGCCTGCTGTTCTAAAGGTCCTGAGTTCAATTCCCAGCAATCACATGGTGGCTCACAGCCATCTGTAATGAGATCAGGTGCCTTCTAGCCATAAAATGTAAATATATTTGTTTATATATTATGTATACAATATTCTGTTTTGTTTTGTTTTGTTTTTCCAGACAGGGTTTCTCTGTGGCTTTGGAGCCTGTCCTGGAACTGGCTCTATAGACCAGGCTGGTCTCAAACTCACAGAGATCCGCCTGCCTCTGCCTCCCGGGTGCTGGAATGTATACAATATTCTGAACATGTATACTGTTGAAGTAGCGGCAGGGCTGCATCCCCGGCACCCGGACTGCCTGGCTCACCAGTTCCAAGCCTCTTATTGGCTAGCTCTTACTGTGTCCAGTAGGAGAATCATGGTGACTCCTCAACTCAGCTTCTTTCTCCCAGCATTTTGTTCTGTTTACTCCACCCACCTAAGGGTTGGCCTATCAAGGGGCCTAGGCAGTTTCTTTATTAATAAGAAATCACTCCCACATCAGTATACTGTGGGGGGCCAGCCATGATAATCTAAGTTTGGGCAGGTCACCCAAAGGAAATTCTTTACTTCCAACCATTATCACCTAGGACTCTGGCCATGAATTTGAATAAGAGGTCTGAGTCTCAGTAGTTTACCCTGAAGCAATACCTGGTATCAGGAAAACACCACAAACTGAGATTACCCAAACCCCACCCAAGAGCAGACCATTCAAAGGAAATGCCTGACATTCCAACTACTGTAGATAGGATCACCTGCCAGCACACCTCACCAATGACACCCCTAGATAAATGTCAGCCAATCAGAGACCCCTCACTACTATAAAAACCCAGTTCTAATTGGGCTCAGGGCTCTCTGGTTATTCCAATATGTTGGACATGCAGAGAGACCGAGTTTGCAAACTTGATTAAAATAAAGGCTCTTTGTTTTTACATATGGGGATCTGTCCCTTTGTTGGCTTTTGTGGGGACCCCACGAATTTGGGCATAACATATACAAAATAATTTTTTACAAAAAAGATTGGAATTTGGGGTATTTTCTTTTTGTTTGTTTGTTTGTGAATATGGTTGTTGCTGTCTGTTTACCATGTGGGTGCCTGGTGTCCCAGCAGGCCACAGGAGGGTATAGGGTCCTCTGGAACTGGAGTTAAAGAAGATTGTGAGCCATTAAATAGTGACTGAGAATTAAACTCTAGCTCACAGGAAGTGCTCTTAACTGCTGTGCCATCTCTCTCCAGCCCTGTGTTTTGTTTGTTTCATTTTGTGAGTAAACTAACTTTAAACTGCCTCTTAAGAGGGCAGGCAAAATGGTTGAGAGGGTAAGTTCTCTTTCTGCAGAGCCTGACTTCATGAATTCAAGCCCTAGATGAACCAACTCCCACAGGTTGACTTCTGATATTAGATATGCATGCCAATGCATACATACGTCTGTATAAATATCACTCTGTTAAAAATGACCCTTGAATTTTTTTTTGAAGGTAAAAAAGATGGAATCTCAGTTGGAAAGGCATTCTAAACAAGCAAAGCAAATTCAAGAACAGAAAGTACAACATGAAGAAGCAGTAGTTAAGTTAAGGCATAGTGAACGAGAAATGAGAAATACACTAGAAAAGTTTGCTGCAAGCATCCAGGTACTGTGTTTATGTTCGTGTTCGAGTATTAGCTGAGACTGTTAGACTTCATCAGCAAGTGGGAAGGTGCATTTTGAACTATAAAGGATGATTATTATTTTCCACTCTAGAATTACAATGTAATTTTAGCAACTTCATTACCAGTTATAGCTTCACTCCTTGAAAAGTGGCTTGTTTTCTTAATTATAAAAAGTAGTATATACCAGTTGTTTTTTTTTTCTCTCTCTTTTGGTTTTTATCAAGATAGAGTCTCTCACTATGTATTTGTGGCTGTCCTGCAACTCACTGTGCAGTCCAGGCTGACCTTGAACCCACAGAGATCCATCTGCCTCTGCTGCCCAAGTGCTAGTATTTAAGGTGTGCACCCTCATGTCCAGCAGCCAGTTGTTTCTATTTTTAAAGCAGCATTCAGAAAATACCTAAATTACAGCTCTTTACGATGATGCATAACCTTCAATTTTTATAATTTAATTGCATGCAATGTATTTATATATTTGTATAAAGAGTAATATACATCTTTTTAGTGCCATTAACTTTTCTTTGCTTAATATCTAAATTTACTTGATTTCTCTGCCATGATTCATGTTTTTCCTTTTCTCTTTTTTGGGAGGTGGATGGAGGGGAGCTCAAGACAGGGTTTCTTTGTGTAGCCCTGGCTGTTCTAGAACTAGCTCTGTAGACCAGGCTGGCCTCACTCACAGAGCTCTCTCTCTCGAATGCTGGGATTATAGTTAGGTCTTTACACACACATTTGATTATTTCCTTAAAGTGGCTCCTGAAATTGTCATTAGCTGTGTTTCATTGTTTTGAAGCACCTCTTGCCTCATACCAAATTGTCTAAATATTGATTCTAACTCATTTTTGTGATGAGTTTGTACACATTTTATTTACTGATCATTTTAGGTTTTTTATTGTTTTCTATCACTTTCTTGATAGTTTAAATGTCTTTTTAAAAATTAGTGTTCAAAGAAATATTTACTCTTACAAATTTAAAATACCATATAATTGCTAAATTATTTATATAGGGTTTATCAGAGCAAGAAGAGTATTTGACTGTACAAATTAAAGAACTGGAAGCTAATGTGCTTACTACAGCCCCTGATAAAAAGAAACAGAAACTGCTAGAAGAAAATGTCAGTGCTTTCAAAAAAGGTACGTTTTTAAAAATTTTTTTAATTTGCAGTAATCAAACAATTTGTAGAATAATAAATTATAGTTAAATCTCTTGCATGGCAGTATGCTGGCTTAAGTTAGCTTTTGGTGTTGTTTAATTCATTCAAGTCTAAATTCCTGTGAGATAAGGAAACTAATGCATTAAGTGGTTTGTGTAATTTGCCTACGGTCAGCCACATGATATGTGGCGATAAGGAAGTAGGTAGCATGCTCTGGAGCCAGTCGGTGTCCTTATGTTTCTGCTCAGTTTCTTCAGGATCGGCACGATTAGATTAATAGGTGTGGGCTAGAGAGGTGGTCTAGTGATTTGAGCACTGATTGTTCTTCCAGGGGACCTGCGCTCAATTCTCGTAACTCTAGTTTCAGAGGGCCCAGTACCCTCTTCTGACCTCTGAAGGCATACACAGTATATTTAGGTACATGCCAGGAAAAGACGCATCCACAAAATAAAGGAAAAAATACATTTAGAAATGAGAATTTGAAGAAAATAAATTACTCAAGAAGAACACACAGCAAGTAAACAGTAAAGCTACTTACTTGAAGACTTAGCTAATGCTTTCCTCGACTTTTTATTAGAACTCGTAGCTGTCAGAATAGAAGCTGAAGAAAGCAACGTGCAGTTGTCTTTGTACCTCACTTAGAGCCTTTGAGCATGTATTTCAGTGTATTCTGTTACTGCTCTTACTACACTTGAAATTCCATCTGTCGAACTGAGAAAGTGTCACTGCAATTGTCAACAGCTTGTATTCCACCTAATAAAGTCCACACCGTCAGGCTCAGTCACTGCCAGCAAAAGCCAATCAGTTCATCATTTATGCCTTCTACATTGCACAGCTAACTTTAGCTTATTTGACCTAAATAAACCTGGGCTGTGTTTTTGGAACAGGGGAGACCCACCAATTCATCTTGTTTCTTAACTTTGTAATAATGTGGAGGACTACTTAACCCAAAGAAAATACCCAGTTTCTCCAAACCTGAGAAAGATCTTAGGGCAAATATACATCCAACAAGTGATAATTACTAACAAAATGAATTCAGCTGTGTCATTTTTTAATTTTAGAATATGATGCTGTGGCTGAGAAAGCTGGTAAAGTAGAAGCCGAGGTTAAACGACTACATGATACCATCATAGAAATCAACAACCGAAAACTCAAGGCCCAACAAAACAAACTTGATATGATAAATAAACAGCTGGATGAATGTGCTTCTGCTATCACTAAAGCCCAAGTAGCAATCAAGACTGCTGACAGGTAGAATGTGTACCTCCCCAGCCTGCCCCCACCCCTGTCTAGACACTTTGAGAAAGGGAAAAAACTGAAAATGAAGATTTATTGTTTGTCTAATTCAAAAAGAACAAGTTGGTTAACAGTTGTATGCCTTAGAAAAGTTGGAGTTATGATTCATAACCCAGTTGTTCAAGGATAGACATTAAGTTACTCTGGCATAGAGAAGTAGAGCTAGGTCTTAATAAACAAGAAGTGGTGAGGAAAAGCTCTAAAGAAAATCTTTTTTTTTTTTATTTCTATATTGATCTATTTGACTAAAAGTAAGAAGCTAGAAAAAAATAATTTGTTAGGAGCAGAAAGTCTGTTTAAAAGATAGATCCTTTGGTTTCGTTTTTGTTTGTTTTGGCTTTTTGTTGCTGTTGTTTCCTTTTAAACCAACTGAACATGGTGACATACCTTGTAATCCCGAGAAGACAGGGTCAGGCAAATTGCTGTATTTCTGTGTGTTCATAGACACTTTTACATGAAGCCAGGTAGTGGTGGCACACGCCTTTAATCCCAGCACTCAGGAGGCAGAGGCAGGTGCAGGCAGACCTCTGTGAGTTTGAGGCCAGCCTGGTCTACAGAGCAAGTTCCAGGACAGCCAAGCTACACAGAGAAACCCTGTCTCAAAACAAAACAAAAATGCAGCTTACATGAACAGACCTTATGGAAATCTTTAATAAAACATACAACACCGTCTGTAAGTAGTTATATAAACAGAGAAACCTAAGATGGTTCAGTAAATCACATTGTCATAAATTGTGTTGTTTGCTTTTTTAGAAATCTTATAAAGGCGCAAGATTCTGTTGTCCGCACAGAGAAAGAAATAAAAGACACTGAGAAAGAAACAAATGACTTAAAAGCAGAACTAAAAGCTATTGAAGACAAAGCAGAAGAAGTCATAAAAAAAACAAATGCTGCTGAGGTAAGGTCTATTTCTGCCTTACAGGATAGAAGTCATTTGAAGCAATTAAAGTGTCGTGTATGTTAAATTTTTTGTGACTATTAAAAGTGTATAACAAAATAATGAGAACTTTCTGTGAATCAAATTTTACTAAAGTGAGACATGAAGAAAAATTGCTAACAATGTCTATGTAATATTAAAAAAAAAAAAAAAACCTATTTCACTTGTAAAGATGGTATTTGTCACAGTTGTTCTTGGTTTTTAGGAGTCATTGCCGGAAATCCAGAAAGAGCATCGTAATCTACTTCAGGAACTTAAAGTTATTCAAGAAAATGAACATGCTCTTCAGAAAGATGCTCTTAGTATTAAGTTGAAACTTGAGCAGATAGATGGCCACATTGCTGAACATAATTCTAAAATAAAATACTGGCAAAAAGAGGTGAGATTATTCCCATTTAATTGATTTTAAACCTTTTCTGTTGGCTCCAAAAATAGCTCAGTGATTAAGAGCACTCGCTCTTGTAGAAGACTCAGGTCAATTCCTAGCACTACATGGCAGATCACAACCATATAATTCTAGTTCCAGGGAATCTAATATCCTTTCCTATCCTCCAGGGACACCAGGCACATAAGTGGTCTATATATAAATAAACAAACACGCGTGCACACATGCAGATGAAACACTGGTACCATTTTTTTTAATTGCTTTTTGTTTTGTGGGGGCAGGTGTTTCTCTGGTTTTAAGTGTATGCTGTGATTCTTAATTCTATAATCACTTTTTATAAGGGATCTAATAGACAATTTAGAATTATTTAATACATAGAAATTAGTAATCATTAGAAGAGAGCAAGTACCTTCTCAGCCCAGACCTTATGTGCAAAGTAGTCATGGTTCATTCCGATATTGTTTTTATAGCTGTCATTGTTCATGTTTTGACTTAATAAACTTGTAGCTAGAGAGAGCCCACTGGTTACTAGTCCTTGCAGCTTTTGCAGAGGACTCACAGCTTGCTTCCTCAAACCAATATCAAATGGCTTAAAACCAACTCCACAGGATCTGATACCCTCTTCTGGGATCTATGGCATCTACAAACGTGGTATACACACATGCACACGCACACACACCCATACACAAGTAAAAGTAAATTTATCCTGTTTTGTCTTCTTAATTCTCTTTAGATTTCAAAAATAAAATTGCATCCTATAGAAGATAATCCTGTCGAAACAGTATCAGTTCTAAGCCCAGAAGATCTTGAAGCAATCAAGAATCCAGATTCTATAACAAATCAAATTGCAATTTTAGAAGCTCAGTGTCATGAAATGAAACCAAATCTTGGTGCCATAGCAGAATATAAAAAAAAGGTATGAGTGAATTGAATTTTGCTTAGTTTAAATTAAGACCTTTGGCTTTTGCATAATGAGCAATGCTAATTCTCAGATTTGTGTAAACTTTTTTTTATAATCTTCACAGGAAGAATTATATTTGCAAAGAGTAGCAGAATTGGACAAAATTACTTCTGAAAGAGATAATTTTAGACAGGCATATGAAGATCTTCGGAAACAAAGACTCAATGAATTTATGGCAGGATTCTATGTAATAACAAATAAGTTAAAGGAAAACTACCAGATGCTTACTTTGGGAGGGGACGCTGAACTCGAGCTTGTGGATAGTTTGGATCCTTTTTCTGAAGGAATCATGTTCAGGTTTGTAAGATTTGAATCCTCCATGTTTCCTGAATTAATATTTCTTGTGAGGGAAGTGTGAAGGTTGAAACTATAACTTCTTTTATTTGGTGATAAATACTAACTTGTTTATGTACCTTACGAGTTTACATCATAAAATATGTACAAATTATGTTATACAATGACTAGTTCATTAATTCATCTTTTAAAAATATTTTCTTCAATGCTAGATTCAATAATGCCAACATTTATAATCCTGGCTTATTACTACAGGGAGATGGGAGAAAAACAGAAACTCACAGGCCAGGTAGCCAGGTTTATACAGCAGTGAAATGACAAAGTAGAAAGGCTTTCTTTTAAACCCCTCCCCAATAGTTTTATTTATTACAAAATTGGTTAAGAGAAAATAACAAATAGTAGTTTACTGTTTTAATCTTAAAATTCTGGTAGATAAGTGGTGGCACATGGCTCTAATATTAGGCAGAGGCAGGCAGATCTTTGTGAGTTCAGGGCCAGTGTGATCTACAGACTGAGTTCCAGGACAGCCAGGATTATATAGAGAAACCCTGTGTCCAAAAACTTTAAAAATTCTGGTAGGTGTTTCTAACATGTTTGTCTTCCAATAACATTTCTGTAAACTAGGAATAAAAGACCAGCAGCCAGGCCATGGGGTGGGTGTGTACATGTAATCCCAGCACTCATTTGGTTTAGGCAGGAGGATCAGAAGTTTAAAGAAAAATAAAAGGCCATTACATACTGAGGTCACCCTGTTCAAAAAGCCAAAATCTAAATAATAGTATTTATGAAATGCAGCATGCGGATTTAGCAGGAAAAGTAGTTGTTAGTTATAGGAAACACTTCAGGAGTTTTACAAGGCAGTTCAGTAACATTTCTTCATTATTTTAGTGTTCGACCACCTAAGAAAAGTTGGAAGAAGATCTTTAACCTTTCAGGAGGAGAGAAAACCCTTAGTTCGTTGGCCTTAGTGTTTGCTCTTCACCACTACAAACCCACTCCCCTCTACTTCATGGATGAGATTGATGCAGCCCTGGATTTTAAAAATGTGTCGATTGTTGCATTTTACATATATGTGAGTAAATCTTTGGAAATTGTTTTATTTTTTGCTATCAGGATTTTCATTTTTACCCAAATTATTAAAATCAGCTTTCATGAATTAGCCATTGTCCCATGTTAATCATATCGTAATTACTGCCCACAAACTTTATGGAATAATATTTGCCTATTTATTATATAATTTGTCTTTTTCTTTTTTTTTTAGGAGCAAACCAAAAATGCCCAGTTCATAATAATTTCTCTCCGGAATAATATGTTTGAGATTTCAGATAGACTTATTGGAATTTACAAAACATACAATATTACAAAAAGTGTTGCGGTGAACCCAAAAGAAATTGCATCTAAAGGGCTTTGTTGAACTTGTTTATATTTAAGATTGTTCACAGTTAAATTGCCTAGATTATTTCTAGGTTTCTGTCTGTAACGAATTTTAAGTTGTACATTTTTCTACATTGTGTGATAATTGATTTTTGTTTTACTACTGATAATGTCTAAAACAAATTGTATCCATTTCTATATTATAAAAGTGAGTCTGGCTGGGTTTTTTTTTTTTTAACAATTCTTTGATTCCTTGGCAAATTGACAGCATGCCCCCAAGAATTAAAACAAAAGTAACCATCTCGCCTCTCCATCTTTCCAACACTTATTCAAAATTCATTCTTGTAGCATCAGGAAGGTGTGTCAGGAGTCTGCTCCACCCACAAAACGTTGATTGCTAGGAGTCACTAGCTCAAGGTCTCTGGCACACCATCATCAATGCCTCGCTGGAATGCCTTTTAGACATCCTGCTATTGTCAGGGAAGGGGGGCCTGATCCCGTGGTTCTTCTGCTGTACCAGTCCCTTCTAGCACTCCAGAAGGTCACAGTCAATCCAAGGCCAAGGATGTGAGTCTTGGCTGTAGCTGAGTCTTTAGCCACTGGGACTAACTCCTCAGGCTAGAAGCAGAGCTAGCTCTGGGTACAAGATATCAAGGCCAAGTACCATGCCTTTGGCGAGGGGTGGGACCATCCCAAGGGGGACAGGATCAACTCTCCTGCTGCAGGTTCTTTTTGTTTTGATTGGTAAGAGTGCGGTGGTGGCACTTGCCTTTAATCCCAGTTCAAGTTTAATCTGAGTTCAAGCCTAGGCTGTCTACAAGAGGTAGTTCCAGGACAGGCTCCAAAGATACAGAGAAACCCTGTCTTGAAAACACAAAAGTATATTACCCTGCAATCCCAGGGTAATGGTGGCAGGCCAGATTATGACTGAGGGTTGTGGGCTGCCTACATAGGCTAACCCAAACATAAAAGCAAATGTTTCCATGTCTAATGCTCATAAAGCCACCATGTACTCACTGTATTGCCTAAAGAATGTTATGCTACTAGAAATAAATTGGAATTTAGAAATAAATTGGAATTTAAAGTCAGCTATCATCAGGTGTGGTGGTATGCTATACAACACCTTTAATCCCAGCAGTCAGAGCCTGGTCTACTTAGTGAGTTCCTGTCTCCAAGTATTTGCCTTATTCAGTTTTTAAGGAATTAGTCAAATGCTTCCTATCATTATTCGTAATAAAGCACTACAAGTCGGCAGCATGCTACAAATATAAAAGTGAATGAAATTTGAGAGCTAACTTCTGTATAAAAATTCCAAAGCCAATTCCTAAGCCATTCAATAAAATATCAAGTTTATTCAAATATATTGTTACACATAAAACCCAGAATTTCCAAATGTGTTTTTTTGTACAATCTCAGCCAAATAGTAAAGATATAAAACAGTATATAATAACTTACCAGAAAACACTAAAAATTGTCAAGCCTTTAAGGTAATACTCGGCATATGCTTGTTTAGTTTGGAACGTACGTAAGTTTTGGTTAATAACTGATGAGAACATTCTCCTACCTAATATGGCACTGCATTACTTTGGTTTGTTGATCATCTGGACAAAGAAGTTAGTAGCCCCTTGAAAAACGTCTTAGCTAACATTCTTTGCTAATATTTACATTTAAAAATAGCACTCAGTGTGACCTATGTGTCTGTTAAAAACTGAACACTGTACCCCCTTCACCTCCATTCCATCTTCCAGATGGCCTCTATATATAATAATAATGCTGGATAAAATCTGATCTGTTAAGTGGACCTAATGATTAAACTTTTTTGCATACAGCATCCTGCTGGCATGTATGCCTACATGCCAGAAGAGAGCACCAGATCTCATGCATGGTCATGGAATCACACCATATGGTTGCTGGGAACTAAACACAGAACCTCTGGGAGAGCCATCTCTCCAGGCCCTAATGATCCCCAGAGCTAGGGATTCAAGAATAGCCCATTTGGGTATTTTAGTGACAGTGATCCAAAGTTACACTGCAAACATTCTAGTCCTTATTAAGGGAATTAAAGTTTGCCTTACTGAGATCTTTTAAGATCATCTAATTTATGGCAAATCATAATTCCCAGTACTTGGGCTATAGAGACCATTTTAAGATATAGTTTACGTGATTGTCATACATGTTTAATATACTTTTTATGTAAGAACAAGATTAAAACACTACAAAAGCAAAATAATTATTTTGCTTTCTGGTGCTGGAAACAAGGCAAGGGCTCCGCCTCGTTTTTAACCTGTTTGGTTTAGAGATGTCAATACAATACCCAGACTGACCCTGACTGAAGAGATTCTCTAGCCATTAAACTCAAATTCTAAACACAATCAAAGTTTCTATAAAATAAGTACTAGACACTTGGCATTATCCAAAAGCTCTATTTGGAATGAATGTTCTTGATTTATGTTTGACCAAAAAGATGTTTAAGCAATCCTAGCCTGAATCTTAAAACTTTTCCCACCTACATCTATACACTGAAAAGCTTCAAATAACATCAAGATAGATATGTGGGTCAAGGATCTTGTCAATTTTTTCTAATCTAATATCTACATATACAAAGAACTGCAAAGCTACTGTAGCATGTTATAGTTAAAAAAAAAAGATATGCTTGTTAAATTTAAAACTTAGACTATCAAGCCAAAAAATATTCAAATCAAAAATAATTTTCTAATTTGATTTGAATAATCTTTCAGATAATATATCATTTCTGGCACCATTTCTATCCAACCATGGAAGGTTTACCATATTTCTATGTAAGTTTGCTACTTATACTACCCAACTTCCATCTATCAATGGTTAGCCTCTGCTAAACAGGAGAAGCCCACTTAAAACTGTTCATTTGGGTTTTCAACGAGAAACTATTTTCAACATGATTTCCTTTAACAAATATAAAGTGTAGCATACCATATTTTTTAAGTCATTTAAGTTATTAGATAAACTTTGGTAAACAGACAAAGAGACCTCAGAGAAACATATTGAAGTGATTTCATTTAGGAAGGTGATTATGTGTTGGTTGAAAAAGAGTATCAACATTAATATCACTGAAATCAGTGAAACTACAGCAATATTTAAAATTTTAAAGAATTCGAGTTCTTTTTCATCCTTGTCAGGCCAGGAACATGGCATCCTTTTTGAAGAAATTCTCATTTCAGGAATGACAGCTTTCTTGATATGTCCAATTTCTGTTCTACTCCACTCTTCCTTTAATACTTTGCTTACTCGAGGATAAATTTCAACAGGCTGGACCTCGGGGAGTGGTCTCCGTTTCAACATGTGCACACGCTGGCGGACATCATCAATTTTTTCTAGGAATTTAAGTGGAGCCTCGTCTTGTAAAGATGTGGTCACTGTCATTAACTCCAGCTGCTGTTCTCTGATCTCCTTCACCCTTTCAATCTGCGGAGTGTATTCTTGATTGATCAGCTTGCCAACGTCATGGAGAGCTGCCAAAAACAATTTCTTTTTCTGTTCTAATGCATCACTAAGCTCCTTGAAATACTGAAGAACAAATTCCTTATCACCTTGAACCATTTTTTCAGAATGACACTTCTGTTCTTCAAGCTTTTCAATAAGACGGGTGATGTCTGTCCAGTGTGTGTCGGTTAACTGTTTAAACAGCTTCTGAGGTGTATCTTTTTCTTTCAGATAGGCACTTTGAAGGTCATCTATAGGGTGACCATGATGTTGGCCTATAGTAAGACAATGGCCACAAACTAATTTTTTATCTAGTAGGCAATAAACATTTAATGGTTGCCTGTAGTGTTCAGGGCAGGTGACAACATCTGGGTGGTCTTCTTGCTGGTACTTTTCAATAATTGCTCTCAATGCAAAATTTACAGGTAAGGATTCTATACCAGTTGAAGAAATTTCAATAATACTTCTGCAGTTAGGACACTTGAGTGGAATTCGCAAAGGCCTCCATATATAAAAGTTTCCAGTTGCCTGAAGAACATTTTCCAAACAATTTCTACAAAATGTATGAGAGCATGGTAGGACTCGAGGATCTTCGAAAATACTGTAACAAATGGGACATGTTAACTCGTCCTCAAAATTGTGCATTTCCTGTCAAGACAAAAAAAAAAGTATATGTAGCATACATGTGGTATTCTATGTAAGGTTTTAGGCATGACCTTCAAATTAAATGCAGTATTTGCCATTTAAAAGAAAAGCATTTTTAGATGACTCTTTGCAGTTCAACTCCTAATACATACTGAATAAGAGGACCATCTTAAAAGTATTCCACTGCTGGGCAGAGGTGGTGGACACCTTTAGTCCCAGCAATTGAGAGGCAGAGGCAGCAAATCTCTGAGTTCTAGGCTAGCCTGGTTTACAGAGCTAGTTTCAGGAAAGCCAAAGCTGTTACACAGAGAAACCCTGCCCCCCCAAAAAAAGAAAAAAAGGAAAAAAAAAACCCTTGAAATTAGTGAAACTGACTTTATGTACCAACTTAATAATTACAACTACTATATGCAAGTCTTTACATTATAAGATACTAAAGTAAAACGGCACTGTGTAATGTATAAAAAACTAATGACTAAGCAAGACTAAATAGATATTATATAGCATTAGGCTTAGCGAAATTATTCAATTTAAAGGGGAAAAAGTGTGGTTTTTTTTTTTTTGGTCTAAGATAAATGCTAGGGCTGAAGGCACAAGGCATCACAACTGGTTCAGTAATTCTTACAAACTCTTAACTTTTCTAGAAATTACTATTAAGATCAGCATACGGCAATTCCTATTTTTCTCTCTTTTCCTTTTGTCCTTTTGTGGTGCTAATAATCAAACTCAAGGCCTTGTACATGCTAGGCAGAGACTCAACCATGAGTTAACACAGCCCCAGATCCAAACATTTACTGCGGTTTTCTAAAGCAGTAATTTTTAACTTGAAAATTTTAAAGGGAAAAGTTCATTGGCAATAAAAATAGATTTGAAAAATGGGAGTTGATGATGGTGACAAGTACTGACTGAAAAATGAGAATCTAAAATAAATGAGAAAAGAAAACAAAGGATACCATTCATCTCTTTCCTCATTTAAAATTTTTGAGAGGCTTGGTGGTTATGACTGCAAACTTGTTCTTCCAGAGGATCAGAACTCAGCTCCCAGCACATCAGCTCACAACCACATACAAAACCAGTTCCAGAGTATCCACTTTCCTAGTACCTCTATATTCCTGCCCCACAACATACACATACACACACACATAACTAAAAATAACTTTTTAAAAATGTATTTCAAGAATATCCATGAAACAGAAAAAGGAATCCAGCAATAGTTCAGAAACTCATTTGATAGAGGGTGGACATCCATAAGCTGTTAATATTGCCAACAGAAGCTGGAAGATCTGCAGCCTGCTTTATAGTTTTACTTTTTGTTCTCAGCAGCAATAAACCTTAAAACTGCCTAGCCTCTGACAGGGAAAAATCAAGTACATCGCTGTTTAAAGAACCTTAAAGAAATCCTAGATTTGTTTTTTTGTTTTTGAGATGGAGTTTCTCTATGTAGGCTTGGCTGTCCTGGAACTCACTGTGTAGACCAAGTTGGACCAGGCTGGCCTTGAACTCACAGAGATCCACTTGCCTCTGCCTCCTGAGTCCTAGGTGTTCTTTACAAAGACTACAAAAGCTGACAAAACCTATATAAAACTAGTTCCAGATCAGAAGTTTTTAAGAACAGGGCTAGCATGCATTGAGGTCTGGCATTCTGTCATCACCAAGGAAAGTTTGTAGCCATAGCATTTGAAAGTACCTTTTATCTGTTTTAGCCTTAGCTCTAACATCAGTGAGACTACTGAGACTGCTAATACCCTAGAGTGAGTGTCTTTTTAACTTAATTTAACTACGGAGGCATTTTTACCTCGAGCACTTTACGAGATTTTAGAAGAATTTCTGTAACATATTATATATTAGAATGTAAGCCTCCCATTAGGTCAGAAATAGTACCTTAACAGCAGTCTTAAAAGCAATCTGGGCTTTTTAATAATAAACTGTTAGAGTATATATAAAGAGCCCATCAGGAAATATATCCTGTATTGTCTGGCTGACAATATTCAGGATCCATAATTACCAAGTTGTGGCATGTAGAGACTAAGTCTTGACCTGCACAGGATTCCAGGAAACTAATGATTGGGCAACAGTACAGAGATGACAGCCACTGAAGAGAAATACAAATAAATGGATGCCTAGAAGCCTTTACAACTTTACCCCACACCCACAGAGAGCGCTTAAGTCATACAAAAATTACCAAGAATAACAAACATGTTTCTCAGAGTACCAGTGATGTCAAAATACACAATGAAGGAATACAGAATAGTTCTTTGAAAGGAATAAAATTTAAGCAATGGACACATTTGATCCAGATTTAGTATCATTGGCTATTTGGTGTGTAGGTAGCAAAACTGGAAGACATTAGATTTTAGGACTAATTTGCTTACACATTAGATAGCGTCTAGTATTATTAAATCTTCAAAGTTCTATTTTATATCTCACAGAAATCTACGAAGGGGGCTGGAACATGATTCAGTGGGTAAACCATTTACCAATGTAAGCTCGAGGACCTGAGTTTGGATCCCCAGAAGCCATGCAAAGCTGAACACAGTACTTATCAATAAACCAAGCAAGCACCAGACACCAAGATGGAGGTAGAAGTGAAAAAAAGACCAACTCTACAAGAATTAGAAGGAGGGTTGCGTACATAGTTTACAAACATAAAACAAAGATCTCTGAGAATCCATTTGATGACCCAATAGCTCAACCTTTAAATTGTTAAG
The DNA here is from genome assembly GCF_014885135.2 of Alexandromys fortis. Taxonomy (NCBI): domain Eukaryota; kingdom Metazoa; phylum Chordata; class Mammalia; order Rodentia; family Cricetidae; genus Alexandromys; species Alexandromys fortis. The sequence continues at coordinate 5,959,097 of NW_026067939.1, forward strand.
AAGTTTCCAAGCAAAGTATCAATGGTTTAACACAGGACTCTACATTCAGAAAATGAAGCAATACCAAATATTGATCTACAGACTGACATTATACTGGGGGTGACCGGGGGTTGGGGGAAACACTAAAATTTCCCTTAGTAAAGTCAAAGCTGGGTGTAGTGGTGCCCACTTGTAATCCTAGCACCCAGGAGGCAGAGGCAGGGGATCTCTGACTTCAAGGCCAGCCTGGCTGTCAGAGTGAATTCCAGGGCAGCCAGGGCTACAGAAAAACCTTGCCTCGAAAAGAAAAGAAAGAAGAAAAAGAAGCCAATACTCGATAAAAAATGTCAACTGTTTATTATCTTGAATGTGAGTCAGATGTGAGGATGTGCATCTCAGTAAGCATGGGATCAGAGGATAGCTTTCGGAAATGAGCTGTCGACTTCTTCCATGGGTTCCAATAATTAAATTCTGGTAATTAGGTTTATGTGACAAGCACTCAGTCACTGAACCATCTTGGGGGAAGAAACTTACATACATTATTTAGAAATTCAGACGTGAAGGTGGGCAGAGTCAGCTGCATGCCTTTCATCCCAAGCGCTTGGGGAACAGAAGCAGCTGGACTCTGCGAGTTCAAGGCAAGCCTGGAAGCACAGTGAGTTCCAGAGCAGGCAGAGACACACAGTAAGAACAGGCAGAGACACACAGTAAGAACAGGCAGAGACACACAGTAAGAACAGGCAGAGACACACAGTAAGAACAGGCAGAGACACAGTAAGAACAGGCAGACACACAGTAAGAACAGGCAGACACACAGTAAGAACAGGCAGAGACACACAGTAAGAACAGGCAGAGACACACAGTAAGAACAGGCAGAGACACAGTAAGAACAGGCAGAGACACAGTAAGAACAGGCAGAGACACAGTAAGAACAGGCAGAGACACACAGTAAGAACAGGCAGAGACACACAGTAAGAACAGGCAGAGACACACAGTAAGAACAGGCAGAGACACACAGTAAGAACCTATCTCAAAAAAAAAAAAAAGTGAAAACTAAAAAACAATGTTAGAAGATGAATATGATAGGTTTTAAAGAATAAGAACAGGGAGTAGAAAAAAGTATCCACCAACTTTTAATGCTAAGTTATTTTATTTAATCAGCATACAGCTAAAATGTAACAAACGATTAAAAGAAGAGAGTCAATCCTACAAGTGGCCAGGCAGAGATGTACCATGCAAACCAAGAAAATATCAACAATGCGATATGGCAGAAGAATTAAAAGTTTGAGGCCAGCCTGAGCTATATAAATGGGACCCTGAAGAACACAATTTCTGAAAAATAAAATAAAAACCCTGTAAGATCATAGTTACCCTTTATACATGCTGTTCTGTATATAACCTAGCTGCTACTCCTTTTATCAAGAGATAAAATCTGTGTACCACTACCACCACCCCCAGGAAATTTGTATAGGTCAAACGACTGCTTTGAGCACCGCTCTGACTTCTGGATATACGCCTCAAGAAGCCTATCAGTTCCTTTCCTGTTGTTATAAAACACTATGAGAAGACAGTTTACCATGGCTTACAGTTCCAGAGGGTTAGAGTCCACACCAGTGGGACAGAGCACAGCAGCGGGCGGCTGGAGTAGAAAACCAAGGGATCTTGAACAGCAGCAGGCATGGGATAGAGCAAACTGAAAAGTGAGGCAAGGCAAACCTTTCAACTCTCAAAGCCAGCTCCATTAACACAGTCTCCAGCAAGGCTACAACAGCGCCACCAACTGGGGACCAAGTGTCATGTCAAATGCCTAATCCCATTCAAACCACACTTACCAACTAGCAGCTATGCAACAAGTCTAGGCTACCTGGACTTTCAAAAACAGCACTAAGATGCCAGACATATTAGTACAAAGGCCGTCTTGGAAATAGCTAGCCAAGCTTTCAAGTGTTGTACAAAAACAGATAGCTAGCATACACACAAAGCAACAAGGAATGCTACTGTTAAAACATATTACAAAGCATCCATAAATTAAAGAAAAAAAAAAGTTTTACCCCAGAATCTGGTACCTGTGTGACTTATTCACATCTAACTATAAAAAACATTAGCAAAATCTCTAGTTAAAAAACAAAGCAGGTAGCCAGGTGGTGGTGGCACACACCTTTAATCCCAGCACTTGGGAGGTAGAGGCAGGCAGATCTCTGTGAGTTCGAGGCCAGCCTGGTCTACAGGAGCTAGTTCCAGGACAGGCTCCAAAGCCACAGAGAAACCCTGTCTCGAAAAAAACAAACAAACAAACAAACAAACAAAAAACAAAAGTAGGTATTGCCAAGTAAAAAGAGAGAATAACAGACCCATTAAAAAGAAGCTATAGCTAAGCACAGTAGACCACTCCAGCTACCCCAGAGGCCAAGATAGGAACAACATTTCCTAGGCCAGCCTAGGGTAATCGAGCCAGAACTCATTAAAAAAAAAATCAGGAAAAGCAGAATAAAATAAGTGGAGAAAATTTTAAGAAAAACTTACTAAAGTTAAAAAAAAAAAAACAAGTTACAGGTCAGGTGGTGGCCGGGCGGTGGTGGCGCACGCCTTTAATCCCAGCACTCGGGAGGCAGAGGCAGGCGGATCTCTGTGAGTTCGAGACCAGCCTGGTCTACAGAGCTAGTTCCAGGACAGGCTCCAAAGCCACAGAGAAACCCTGTCTCGAAAAACAAAAAAAAAAAAACAAAAAAAAAAATGCAACAGGTCAGGTGGTGGTGGCGCACACCTTTAATCCCAGCACTTGGGAGGCAGAGGCAGGCGGATCTCTGTGAGTTCGAGACCAGCCTGGTCTACAGAGCTAGTTCCAGGACAGGCTCCAAAGCCACAGAGAAACCCTGTCTCGAAAAACAAAAAAAAAAAAACAAAAAAAAAAATGCAACAGGTCAGGTGGTGGTGGCGCACACCTTTAATCCCAGCACTTGGGAGGCAGAGGCAGGCGGACCTCTGGGTTCGAGGCCAGCCTGGTCTACAAGAGCTAGTTCCGGGACAGGCTCCAAAAACTACAGAGAAACCCTGTCTTGGAAGAAAAAAAAAAGTCACTGTGTTAGTAATCTCTTTGGGATGACCAACAATCTCTAGCCCCTTGGGTACCCAATTCCCCTCCTCTTGAATGTGAATTAGATACAGTGACTCCTGCCATACAAAATGCAGAAAGAACTTCTCAGAGTTCCCACTACCTAAACATTCCAAGCTCATCTGGTACTGTCAGGAGCCAGCACATTTAAACCTAATGCTTAACAAGGAATAAAAACCAGTAAACAAATATGTGAAGATGCTTCAGGCCCTGAACGCCACAACTGCAGCGGGGGCAACTTCACAGCAAGCACGACCCTCAGACACCTAACAGCCACTCTGCATTCCTGAATTGGGGGTAAGTCGTGATGAAGCAATACTTTAACAAAGGATCCTAACCAAGAGAGCCACACATGATGGCAATATAGAGAGCTGTGTGGAGCCACCTGATGGTACTGGCTCCCGCCCTCCGCGATCCCGAAAGCGAGTGCTCTCTGTGATAACGCAATGATTGTCAGCAGCTTGCATATGCGTGGACCTATGGGCAATGCCCACCTGGCAATCCGGGGTTGGTAGCCCATGCCTGCTTAAGGGCTGGGAGAGGTTTGCCCAGGGGGAAAGAGGAAAGAGGGGAAGAGAAAGAGAGTTACAATTGTTAAAAAAGGTCCTGAATAAAACTGCTAGCAACAAGAGCTCCGGCTGGACGTGACACCTAACCAAGAGAGAAAGAACACTGCATGCACTGAGAAGAGGAAAAATACATAGAAAAAGAACAAAAGCAGGGAGAGCCCAGAGTAGAGAGCATCTTGCATCGCTCTGCACGAATACATCTCACAGTCTACGCAAATTCAGCGTTCAAACCCTGAACAAACCCATTCAAATGACTGAAACTGACCCAGGACAATAATGCAAACCATGTGGGGAATTTTACAGGTTAGAATGGGGAGGGAGGGGCAAGGCAAGCTCTCTAAGTTCTTCAAGTCATGAAACAATTTCTCGCTCATATGTACCAGAATACAAATAAGTATGCAAATTTCAAGACAATGTAGTACGATCCCCAAAACCTGCAAAGATAGTACAAACTAAAAAGAAACTAATTTCCAAAAATGAAGACTTTATAAACTCCTGAGCCCTGGGCTGTACTCCAGCACAGCGCCACATTACACTTCACAGTCTCTGAAGAAATACAGTTAGCACTCCAGAGCTCAGTGACTTACTTGCCACAGGCCTTCTGGTGAGTCAGCCAGAAGTCTGGGAAAAAGTGCGGTGGTGCCATCACCCTGCCAGGGCCTCACAGCACTGTGGCCCTAACTGATAAAATCTCTCCGTGAAACTACAAATTTAATTCAGAGCTGCTTCGATTAACCAGTACACACCTTTAACCCTAACACCTGGGGTGCCGAAGTGGGCAGGCCTCTGTGAGTTTGGGGTCAGCCTGGTCTACAGAGCTAATTCTAGGACAGCCAAGGCTACACAAAGAACCCAGTCCTGAAAACCAAAACAAAAAAACAAACAAAAAAAAAACTTCAAAGTGAAAATATATTTGATGGAAAACACTTGCTGAAAAACAAACTCCATATATACACTACCTAAAGTCAAACTTTTACTTTACCAAGCTAAATTCAGTACCTTGGGTCACAAGAAATGGATGTAGACGGATGTTAATGCTGGCAGGAAGGAACTGGAATAATAAATCCAGTCTGCAAATGTATAAATGATAAAGTACACACACCATTTGTGTGCATGCCTTCAGATGCAGTCTTGTAAAACTTTACATAAAAGTGAAAATTTTGCAGGGCAGTGGTGATGGCACGTGCCTTTTTCCCAGCAGAGGCGGGAGAATTTCTACGAGTTCAAGGACACCCTGAACTACAAAGCAAGTTCCAAGACGGCTAGGGCTGTTACACAGAGAAACCCTGTCTCAAATCCACCCTGCCCACACATACACCAAAGAAGAAAATCTTTTAGGAAGAGGAACTGGTGGCACCTTTAATCCCAGCACTCCAGAAGGCAGAAGCAGGTGGAGCTCTAAATTTGAGGCTAAACTGGTCTACAGTAAAAGTTCTGGGACAGCCAGGGCTACACAAGAAACCCTGCCTTGGAAAAAAAAAAAAATAAGCCCAAGGGGTTGGAGAGATGACTCAGAGGTTAAGAGCACTGACTGCTCTTCCAGAGGTCCTGAATTTCCAGCAACCAAATGGTGGCTCAAAAACTGTATGTAATAAGATCTGGTGCCCCCTTCTGGCCTGCAGGGAGACATGCAGGTAGAACATTGTATATATAATAAATAGGGGGGGGGGAGGTGAAAGTCTTTGAAGTCAAATGACAGTTGTTTCTCGCATTACACCTCCTCCATAAGATGGTTAGAATTTTATACACCACCAATATACATCTTTTTTCAGGATATTTTAAATTTTACATCATAGCCCAGACCACACACTGTAAAAATGTACACCTAACTTATCGGAGCTTACCTGGCTTGTTGATTGATCTCCTGATCTGGATACTGAATATATTTTATCTTCTCCAACTTTTCCAGGTTCTTTTGTTATTCTAAAATCAAAACAATTAATGTTTCAGATTTTGTAAGAAAAAAAAGGAGAGGAAAATTGCATCGGGAAGGTTGTTCACGAATTCTGCGGCTTATCTACACTAGAGCCCGATGGTTGGTTGGCTATTTCTTGTTTAGTAGAAAAGTAGTGACGCCAACAGCCACAACAGCCTGCAGGGAACACAACTTTCATCTGGAAAACCCCAACAATTTTGCCACACAAAAGGACTTTTTTCAACGTAAGGCATCTGTGAGTCTGGACCGTTTTAACCAATGGAATGACGGGTACTAAACACTCACGGTTCGGCTTGGTGGCTTGGCTGAGACCGTTTGCCCTCGCCGAGGACCTGGCCTCGACAGTTTACCAGGATGGCCTTGAACTCACAAGGACCCTGGCTCTGCGCTGGGACTACCGGCGTCCACTACAGTGCGCAGCTAGCTACAAAGTCTGGGCTGTTGAACCACGAAAAACACCCGCGCGCACCGACTTCCCCAGTTCGCAACTAAGAACCGAAGTTATCCGCATCAACGCGCCTCCCCCGCCTGTCTCTGCGAGGCCGTGGGACTCCGTTCCACCTACGCGGGTGCCCATCTGTAAAATGGGCAGAAGCTCTACGCGAACCCCAAACAAAGAAGCAGCTCAAGATGGCAGTCGTCCCCGCCCCTCCTCCGGGATGTCCCGGCTTCAACCGTCCCGCCTGGTCCTGCGGGGTCCGCTCGCCTCACCCACCGGCCGCCACCGGCCGCCAAGAGTCCGCCTGCAGCTCCGCGCCGCCGCTCCCCACGGCGCGCGTGGGACGAAAGCCACGGCCGCGGCGCCCAGCCCCGCCTCCCGCTCCTCCGGTCCCGGGCGGATGCAGTCGGGCAGCCGGGCTCGCAGCCACCCCGTCGGGGCCCGACCGCAGCCGGCGCGTACTCACCGCGAGGCTGGCGACGGCGCGCGCGGCGGAGGCTCTGGGGCAGCCTGGAGCGACGGTGCGAGCCGCTCCCCCGAGTCTTCAGCGGCCCGGGAGGGGCGGAGCCTGCGGGCGCCGCCGCCGCCTCCGAGCGGCTTTCGCCCGCGCCGCCTCGGCCAATGAGAGGGCGCGGGCGGCCTTTGAAAGTCAACGGCCGCGGGCCGGGCGCCTGCGCCCTGGGCGCCGCGGAGGAGCTCGGGGGTCGCGGCTCGGAGCGGGAGGGCCGGGGGGTGGGGCGAGCGGCCCGGGACGCCCGCGGCTTCTGGAGGCGGCTCGGCCCGACTGCTTATTACTGGCGACCACGCCCGCGCGCGCTGGCCCGGGCCACGCGGAGCCTTCCATTGTTACCTCACAGTTCCAGGCTCCCGCCGGCCGCTGAAGTCACCGCCTGGAGGGCACGTCCTCCGCCCGCCCCGCCGAGGCCTCGGGCCCCCCTTCCCTGGTGTCCCCTCCCGCCACCACCCCCAGTTGGGGCGCGCTCGGCGGGACTGGCGCCTGCTCCCCGCCCTGTCCCCGCAGGCTGTCCCTGGCCGCCCACCCTCGCCTCTCCAGCACGGGGGACCAGGGAGCGCAGCCGTCGTCTTCCCGCTCGCTCCCGGCCCCGGCTCCTCTCCCGAGTGCCCTTCGAAGTCGCACTCACTCCCGAGTTACGTGCGCGGGGCTCCACTCCGTGCATCGCTGGACGCCCAAGTTTTAAGCTTCTATTCGGGAGACCTCAGAAATCAGTAAGAACAGAAACCAAGATAAGATTAACGGAGGCCTGAGGCGCTCTCAGCAGTCCTCACCGATTCAGTTACCTAAGAAGGTGGAAGTTGTGGGTCCCGGGGACACCCGCAGATAGCTCCGCGGTTCCGCTTTACAGATCTGTTCCAAACTTTGAAGTCAGCCTGATGGCTTTTTAACTTCGCCATCATTCTAGGCTGCGACTGTCTTTCCAGAGCGATACATGCACTGCACGTACATGTTTGTTTCTCTTAAGAAATTGTGACTTGGAGAGGTGGCCCAGCAATGAACCGCTCTTCCTTCTCTTGATGAGGACCGGGGTTAGGGTCCCCGTACCCACACGGCAGCTCACAGCCGTCAGCAACCCCAGTTACAGGGTATCCCGTGCAGTCTTCTGCCCACCCACTCCGCTGGCAACAGGCGTGCATTTGGAGCATCCACACATATGCAGGTCAACACGCGCGCAGATTTTTAAGATTTTAAAATCATTTAAACGTGTAATCACCTCTAGGATTAATGGCGAGTATTGAGGAGTAGTGATGTTTTGAGTTACTATTTACGCCACCGGCTTTCACCTCCGTGCTTCCTTACTTCAAGAAGACAGAAGCTGCACTCACGGGTTGTTGTTTTCCCAAAAGCTCTAACACATGAAGGAGTAAGAAGCAGAAGGGGGAAAGTATGTTAGTCCCCAAAACTGAGGCGCACAGAGATCGGACAGATGCCCTGATGGAAGAAGGTCACATTATCAAAGAAGGGCAGGGTCCTTAGTGGCAGTGTTAGCCTGAGATTCCAACTCCTGGAAGACGGAGGCAGGAAGAGTCCTAGTTACCCGCGCGTGTGGGCTGCGTAGCTAATTCCAAGCCAACCTATGATACACAGCAAGACAGACCTTATCTCGGAGACAGGATGGAAGACGGGGAGGAGAAGGAGGGCAGAGAAAGGAAGAAAACGCCATAGCTGCGCCTTCAAAGAACATGCCTTAGAGGTTCATAAAGTTCTCCACGCGGCCAAAGATTTCTGCAACCAGACGTGGGGGAAGGGCAGAGAGGTCGAGGAAAGGAGCCTTAGAAACAATGAGGCTCCACAATGGCCAGCGTGACGTACTGACATATATGTGAATCATGACATGCTCTCCATAGAGGGTAGTGCTGGCCTGGGAAAGAGAGAACAGAGAATTAAACTAATTAAGAAATTCAAACAAATTAAGATCAAGGCTTAAAAGCAATAAACCAAAAGATCCCATGTGGAGGTGCTTGGTCCTCCCAAAAACTTAGTCTGCAAAAAAATGGTCAGCTGCTTTGGGTCTCTTCCTAGATAATATTTCCATTATGATATATGCACTCCCAACAATCCCTTTGTGATCTAATTTAAAAGAACAGAATAAAGGTAATGAATATTCGCATTTGTTACAGGTATAGCATGGGAGAGCTGGTGACATAAAGCGTGAATTCTGGGCTGGGCGTGCGGCCCGTGCTCACCTGGAACGGTCAGTCCTCAGCCCTGAAAGCTAATCAGCTGTGTGTGCTGACTTCTTGGCGCTCCACAGAGGCCTTGCTCGACACATTCTGACTTGAGCCCTGAAGCAGGAGGTCTCAGCACTGGCTGCTCACCCAGGATCCAGTCCCATCCCCCACAGGGCAGCTCACAACCATCACAGGGAATCTGGCTCTTCTGAGATCATCAGGCTTGCATGTGGCTCACACATACATGCATGTTACAAAGCACACCCGGTCACATTAAATAAACAGGTAGGCTTGGGTTTTTTGTTTCGTTTGTTTTGTTGCTGCTGTTTTGCTTGACCCTAAGCAACTCAGCAGTTGGAGCACTTTACTCTTCTTCCATCACAAGCGCCTGAGTTCAGTGCCCAGGATGGAAGTGGACCCTACACAACACCCTGTGACTCTAATGCTGTCGCCTGGCTCTGTGGACACCCCCACGTGTCTGGTAATCACTCATAAACATAAAGAATAGAAACGGGAGGAAGCCCGCATCCTTTCTTAGAAGAACAGTACATTTCTGAAGGAATGACAACCAGCATAGATTTGTATAAGGCACAAATTCTAGGGCAGTTACTAAAAGATAACAGGGAAAAGCCAGTAGAAGCTAAGGCTTCCCTCAAAGATCTTGTTGGTCTGAATTCATTGTAGCCCCAACTAGTCTCAGGCTAGCAAGGTCACTTTCCAGTCTTCATACCTGAAGGAGATCCTTCCCACAAGAATCTCTCCTTTTTCACACAGGAAAATACAGGCCCATTGGCCCTGTTTAAGTCAGAGTTCCTCAAGAGATTTCATCTTGCGGTCATCAACACACCAGCCCAGCCTAACTGGAGAAGGCACTTAACACCGTGGGAGTCGGCAAGTCAGCGTGCACAACTGTGTGGTTAGGAGTGGACTCCAGGTCAAATGTGGTGGTTCATATCTGTAATCACAGTATTTGGGAAGCTAGGCAGGAAGATTGCTGCAAGTTAGAGGCCAGCATGAACTATAGGATGAGTTTGAGGACAACCTGGACTACACGGTTGGGACCTTATCTCAAAACAACACAAGTAAAAAGAACATTCTCTGTCTGTAATGCTTTTCATCGCGGTGGGAAGACAGATTTAATAGTATATGCCTGTAATGTCAGCACTGGGGAAACTGAGGCAAGAGGACAGCCATTAATTAAAGAACAGCCTGGATACTGATGAGCCCCTGACTCTAAATTGATAAATAAATACCCTTGGTTAATCAAAATTGTCCTTGTGTCTTTGTAACCTATTTAAGATTTCAGGCCCAGGGAAAATGTTTCTTTTGCTTGTTTTGTTCTCTAAGAAGCCATGAATGTCACAGGATGATAACTTTGTTGCCACCAGCTAAGGAATTGGGTAGGAATCTCACAAGTTCTTCCTTTCTAGCATGTATTGCTTTAAACAATGTTAGCCACAGCTTCAAGATAGATGATTTCTAACACCAGGTGCATTGTGAGGCTGATCATGGTTTACAAGTAGAACCCAGGCACTCAGAGAGTGGTGAGGGAGGGGGCCTAGACTCTCATCAAAGAGTGGTGAGGGAGGGGGCCTAGACTCTCATCCTCAGGTATTCAGGGTTGACAGAAGACTAGAGCGAACTCTCTAGGAAAGGGCTGAGGGGCTGCCTTCAGTACTCCCCTTTTTCCTAGTATCTGCCCTTCACCTAAAACCTAGAAAAAGGTCAGCCTAAGACTGTGGCATCCACTAGATCCTTGGTTAATCCAAGAGGAAAACCATCATTGCACTGGTGGGTGCTAAGGTGGGTGCCAAAGGTCCTACCCAGTTGTGCCAACTAGGGGGCCAAATAAGCCTCTGCAGAGGCATACTAAGAGTCAATGTCAGAGGCAGAGACGGACAGATCTCTGTGAGTTAAAGGCCTACAGAGCGAGTTCCAGGACGTAATGAGCCTACAGTACTGCTCAGTCACTAGGTTGGGTAATGTTCAGGTGTGATGCCCCCGGTGGTACACTACCTGGAAAGTAATAGGTTTTCTATAGCCCAAATAATAGGCTTCTCTGCCCACGCAGTAAGCCAGATCAAGCCTAATTGAAAAAGTAGAATAGGTTTATTTGAGCAAATCAACGCCCAGGTAATAGTCCAGAGATAGTCCAGAGACAGAGACTGGAGAAGTCACACACCCAAACTAAAGCAGGGAGGTTATATAGCTTTGTAGGCAGGGGATGGTGACTTGTCTACCACAAGCTGGGTTTGTGCCCAAGTATGTTATAAAAAATTGAATGCTTTAGGTGGGAACTTGGGCTGCTGGTAACTTAGGGGAGGAGCTGCCATAGCCACCAAGAATGCAGAAAGGCAGGAATGGGGCTTCTCAGACCATGCAGGAGCTGCAGGAGAGCTGGAGGTTCCAACAGAACAGGAAGAAGCAATGACTCCAAAAGTCATGAACCTGACTTCATCTCCTCCAGGGAAAATCTTTCTCTACTAAGTAGGTTTTCTGAGCAGTCGTTCCCCCTAGAACTTCATAGATGAGCACCGAAGCTACCCATCCCTTTACCTCTCCAGCCCCTCCCTTGCCCCTCCCAAATCAATATCTCTTCTTTAAATATATGTAAATATAGATAATGTGCAAAATCTCTTTACCTTGGCCCATGTGCACACGAGTCCTGGGCTGACCACGTGGAATTATGGGTAGGTGTGTGGGAACTCTTCCCTGGAGAAAACTGACTCTTCCTATCTCAGCAGTCATGGCCCTCCTGTAGCTCGTTATGTTGGAGTGGAACCACGTGGAATTTCCCTGTCTGCATTGGCATTTCAATCCGTGTCGTTATTTGCCATTGTTGCTCAGGCAACTACATTGCTGCAAGTTCATGGGTGTGCTGTCCCTGCTATGTCTAGGGGACAGAATCTCACAGCTGACTTCCAGGACCTCTGGCTCCTATAATCTTTCTGCCCCTGAGCCTTAAGTGTAGGTGCTACATTGCAGATGTATCAGTTGGGATGAGGGACCCCACAGTTCTTTCTGCATTTTGGGTTTTTTTTATTTATTTATTAAAGATTTCTGTCTCTTCCCCACCGCCGCCTCCCCTTTCCCAATCAAGTCCCCCTCCCTCATCAGCCCAAAGAGCAATCAGGGTTCCCTGCCCTGTGGGAAGTCCAAGGACCACCCACCTCCATCCAGGTCTAGTAAGGTGAGCATCCACGAAACTGCCTAGGCTCCCACGAAACCAATAGGTCCAGTAGAATCAAAAACCCGTTGCCATTGTTCTTGAGGTCTCAGTAGTCCTCCTTGTCCGCTATGTTCAGCGAGACCAGTTTTGACCCAGGCTTTTTCAGACCCAGGCCAGCTGGCCTTGGTGAGTTCCTGATAGAACATCCCCATTGTCTCAGTGTATGGGTGCACCCCTCGCGGTCCTGAGTTCCTTGCTTGTGCTCTCTCTCCTTCTGCTCCTGATTTGGACCTTGAGATTTCAGTCCGGTGCTCCAATGTGGGTCTCTGTCTCTGTCTCCTTTCATCGCCTGATGAAGTTTAATATTCAGGAGGATGCCTATATGATTTTCTTTGGGTTCTCCTTCTTATTTAGCTTCTCTAAGAACCCGACTTATAGGTTCAATGTCCTTTATTTATGGCTAGAAACCAAATATGAGTGAGAACATCCCATGTTCCTCTTTTTGGGTCTGGCTTACCTCACTCAGGATGGTGTTTTCTATTTCCATCCATTTGCCTGCAAACTTCAAGAAGTCCTTGTTTTTTACTGCTGAGTAGTACTCTAATATGTATATATTCCATACTTTCTTCATCCATTCTTCAATTGAAGGGCATCTAGGTTGTTTCTAGGTTCTGGCTATTACAAACAATGCTGCTATGAACATACTTTTGTTGTGTGATAAGGCCTCTCTTGGGTATATTCCCAAGAGTGGTATTGCTGGGTCCATGGGTAGGTTGATCCCGAATTTTCTGAGAAACCGCCACACTGCTTTCCAGAGTGTTTGCACAAGTTTGTATTCCCACCAGCAATGGATGAGTGTACCCATTTCTCCACAACCTCTCCAGCAAAGGCTATCATTGGTGTTTTTTATTTTCGCCATTCTGACAGGTGTAAGATGGTATCTTAAAGTTGTCTTGATTTGCATTTCCCCGATCGCTAAGGAAGTTGAGCATTTCCTTAAGTGTCTTTGGCCATTTGAACTTCTTCTGTTGAGAGATCTCTGTTCAGCTCGGTGCCCCCATTTTATAATTGGGTTGATTAGCCTTTTCGGTCTAGTTTCTTGAGTTCTTTATATATTTTGGAGATCAGACCTTTGCCAGATCCGTAATTTTGATTTTTTTCAACAGCAATTTCAGATTTGGGATAGGATCATCACAGATTTACTCTCTGCATTTTGAACTTGTAGATCTCTACTGTGGTCTCCATCCACTGCAAAAAGCAGCTTCTTTGAGGGTTGAGAGCTACACTTATGTGTGGGTATGAGGATAAATATTTAGAAAACAGTTGGAAATCATATTGGCTTAGGAAAATGGTAGAAAGGTCTCCTCTGGGGTCTATGGCCTCCGCAGTCATGAGTAGTTTGATCGGTTTCCGGTACCAGGCATGCAATTCTCCCCCGTTAAGTGGGACTTAAATCCAGGTAAAACTACCAATTGCTCCTCTTCCTTGGTAGCTGACCTAGCATCTTCTGAAACCGGAAGAACCAGGCCTCGGGAAGGCAGCTTCCAGGGCAGTGTCAGTTCTGTTCCTCTAAGGCCTGTATATGGTGTCTTCAGCAAGAGGCTCCTACCTTAAAATTCTGGGAGGCAACCACATTAGGTTGTATTGTTTTGTGGGTCTCTTAGACGCCCTTGTCGCCCTTGTCCGGGAGCTCAAGAACAGGATCCTCATGCTTGGCACTTGGGATTTTGTTGATAGTCTATGGTTCCTGGCATAAAGTAATTTAAGCTATATAACTAGGTATACACACACACATATATTATATGTATATAATATAAATATAAATATTATTTATATTTAAGGATAAATATAAATTATATTCCTTATGTCCTTTTCAAATATCAATGTCTTATAGCCTTCCTCTCTCCTCTTCCTCTCTTACCTATACAGGCTTTAAGGGGACAGCGAAAGGACAAAATCAGCTTGCTGTGTAATTGGTATGTTGTTCTTCAAATGACCAGTTACTGTGTTGAAAACAAGTCATGATTTCAGCCACCTGCCAAAGAACAATCGCAGGTCTATTACCCTTAAACAAAAAGATGTTTGTTACAGCCAGACAATGCTGGCAGAGATGAGTCCGCCTTGTGACGGCTTCATCACCACACACGGCCATTCCTTCCTCCTCCCCCACATTTCCAGAGGAAAGCGAGGTCTATTTGCTTTTCCATATAGAGCAGCTCAGCATTTCTTGAACCAGCTCCTGACTTCCTTATTCATAGACTCAAGCTGTTCTCACTAAAACAAACGCAGTTCCTTCTCTAGTAAGAATTGCAGTGTGGGAGAGACGCTGTGTTTGCTTAATCGTAACAAAAAGATGGCCTTGGCAGTTTGTGTGTTTACAACTCTCCTTTGCAGTAAAAACTGATAACTGTCAGAACATTGAAACCCCCACGACTCCTACAACTGCTCCACCGCAGCTTCGCTCTGGATCCTGGAGCTTCCAGTTCACTCGCGCTTAGGAATTCTCATGCGTAAAGTCCGCTCGATCCAACTCAAAACTGGGGGAACAAACAATGCCAAGTTCAAAGCAAGACTGTTGTCTGATTCAAAGATCCGAGAGTAGGTCTAGGAAGATGGCTTAGTGGGCAACTGTGGTTGCTATCAAGTCTGATGGCCGGAGTCTGATCCCCCGAATCCCCTGGTAGAAAAGAGAACCAGCTCCCAAAAGTGGTGCCTTCACCTCCCCTGTGCTTCCCAACATGCCATGCCCACTAAATTTTAAAAAATTATACCCCAGAATTACTTTTAAGGTTCCCAAAGTTACTGTAAAATTTCAAAATATTTCTCGGCATATTTTAATAATTTCGGTTTCTTTATAAAATATACATGAGCAAGTTGTAATTACAAGGTAAGCAAGATTTAGCTTTGTGTCACCCTTCCAAATTGTAATTCATCTGAAAATTCAGCAATCAATACTGTTTAAACCATGTTGACTCTTCCTCGGAAATTATGTTTAGAGTTAGTCCATGAACCAGACCTCCAAATAAAAATAAGAATCACTAATTTCATGGGCCTATTTATAATTATAAAACAGAAAGCAGATCCTGGGGCTAGAGAGATGGCCCAGAGGTCCTGAGTTCAATTCCCAGCAACCGCACGCACAGTGGCTCATAACTATCTATAATGAGATTTGGTGCCCTACATGGCAGAACACTGTATATATAATGAAGAAAGAAATCTTTTATAAAAAATGGCCAATTTATGGGACTGATCTATAAATAAAGAGAAAGAAGAGGTTTTAGTAGGCAACTTTCTAAAGAATTACTTGTTTATTTCCTGGGCATTGGTGTTTTGCCTGCATATATATGAATACATTGTATATAGTGCATATATATATGCATATAATGTGTGTGAGACAGTGACAGGTCCTCTGTGAACTGGAGCTACAGACAGTTGTAAGCCATCGCGTGGGTGCTGGGAATTGAACCAGCGTCCTCTGGAAGAATAGCCAGTGTTCTTAACTGCTGAGCCATCTCTCCAGGCCCTAGTATAAAACTTTTCATTTGTACAAAAAGAAACAGGAAATGGATGCCAAACCCATAAGGTGACTGCTCGGCAGAGGACGGCTGAGACCCTGATGAAGGAGACATTTGTATAGCTTAATGATAAGGAAGCAAAAGATCAGAGCGAGTGTGGATACTTACAAGATAATTCTGAAAAGTTGTATTTGAAAGAGCTGGAACTCTGCACACCAGTTTTAGCTTTAGTCCCTGGTTGAGCTGTATTTGTGTGTGTTAACTGACCCTGGGGCCCTACGTCGTGAACAGCTTGGAATGGCACTCAGTGTCCTACCCTTTGTTAGCCGGCTGTCCACGGTGCCATTGAAGTCCACGCATGCGCCGTAGAGGGGAACCATCACGTGATGGGTAATTTCGGATGTCAGCTTGGCAGGGCCTAGAATCACCTGGGTAGAGTTTCGGTGAGGGATTGTCTGGATCAGGTTGGACTGCAGGCATGCCTGTGAGGGATTGCCTTAATGAGGATAACTGGAGTGGAAAGACCAACCCCAAACGTGGGTGACGGCATTCCCCGGGCTGCGCCCTGGCCTGGATGAGAACAGAGCAGCGCGGCCTGTGGTGTCACGCTTTGCTTTTGACTAGGATGCAGTGTGCCCAGCCTCCTCCCAAGGTCCGGGTGCCCTTGACTTCCTCGCCGGGATGAGCTACACGCTTGAACTGCGAGCTGGAAGAAGGCCTTTCTCCCCGTGTTGCTTCTCGTTGGGATATTTTATCATAACAGCTGGGGGGAAACGTAAGACACGTCACCAAGTGAAGTCTGTCCACCCACACAGCGGAATCCATCACAAACTTGTGCTTGAAGCTTGTTAAAATAAACTTGTTACAAGACAGGTTAGTTCAGTTCAGTTTCAAACAACACACTAGCAAGGTTATGGTCTCTGTTCCCTGCCAGCGCAGTAAAGTTAAACTTCATTTCTATTTTTAATCTGTAAACATTTTATTTAAATTTTATTTATTGGGCGGGGGGTAACATGGGCCACAGCACCCTTGTGGAGGCCGGAGGAAAATACACAGGAGTTGGTTCTCTTCTTCTGCCTTGTGCTACTTGGATTAAACTCAGTCCTTAGGCCTGACAACGTGAACCTTTACCTGCTGGGCGGGTTCAGCGGGACTGTGTTTTCATCTTTACTACACAGCCCTGATAACCTTGTCCCCTTTACACACACACACACACACACACACACACACACACACACACACACACACAATAAATTCATGAAGCAGTTGAAACTAAAGTATAAAATAAAACCTGTCTTTGAAAAGTGTTTTTTGATTTAAGAAGTAATGAGTATAGTGTCCCTGGCATCTGCACCTGGGAAGCAGAGGCAGGCCAATCTCTGAGTTCAAGGACGGCCTGATCTACAAACTGAATTCTAGAGCAGCCAGGTCTTATGTAGAGAGAGCCTGTCTCAAAAGGGGGGGGGGGAGGAAGGAAGGAAGGAAGGAAGGAAGGAAGGAAGGAAGGAAGGAAGGAAGGAAGGAGTCACAATGGAACTTAAAAAAAGCCATCGGTTTAGATGGAGATTTCAATAGTCCTCCTTCTTAGAGACAACCACTGCTCCTGGTGAGATGTGCCCTAGGGTAAGATGGGAGAAGCTGGACCAAAGAGCTAGGGGCTAGCCTGGAAAACAAAGACTTTGCCCTAAAGGAGTGGGCACTGTAAGAGGACTTGGTGGGTAAGACACCTGCTGCCAAGCCTGATGCTCTGAGTCTTGAAATCCACATGGTAGAGGAGAACTAACTCCTGCGAGTTGTTCTCGGATCTCCACACGTGCTGCACATGCAAGCAACCATCCACATGCGCAGACATGAAACAAATAACTACATTCAAAAAAGGACGTTTAAAGCTGGGCAGTGGTGGCGCAAGCCTTTAACCCCAGCACTCAGGAGGCAGAGGCAGGTGGACCTTTGTGAGTTCAAGCCCAGCCTGGTCTACAGAGTGAGTTCCAGGACAGCCAGGACTACACTGAGAAACCCTGCTCTCACACACACACCCTCAAAAAAGGTTTTTTTTTTTTAAAGTGTTTTGGGGGAAAATAAAACCATGATGCACACAGAAACTACCTTTGGAAAACACAGGAAGAGGAACAGGACAGTGGGCTGTATTTCTGGTCTCCCAGTCACGGCTTGTCCCCCTAGACTTAGGAACACATGTACCACACACACGTACTTCAAGCCCCTGTTCTGTCTTCCCAGCGTTCCCCTGTGGATTGCTGATGTCTGTGAGATGTAGAGCTGCTCAGCTGTATCTCATCTCACTAAAGAGCGATGGGAACATTTGTCTTCACCAGCTCCTGGGGACGGTGACAAGAGCACAGAAATCAGCAGAGGCACACAAACCCCACTTAGTCCATCTATCCATCCATGTATCCATCTGTCTATTTATTTATCATCTATCCATCCATCTATCATCTATCTATCATTTATTTACTATTCCTTGACTTTTATTCATTTTGGTTTTGTTGTTGTTTTGAGACAGGGTCTCTCTACATATCCCTGGCTGTCCTGGAACTACCTCCTGTAGATTAGGCTGGCCTCGAACTCACAGAGATCCACCCACCGGCCTCTGCCTCCTGGCTGCTGGGATTAAAGGTGTGCACCACTGCTGCCTGGTTTATCCCCTGGATTTTAAAGTGCATCTCTTCTGTCTTGACGCTTTTGGAATAGAATCTCACTGTGTAACCCAGTGGGGGCTCACACTTAGAATCCTTCTGCCTTCTTTTCCTTGCTGTTGGAATTGTAGGCACATTCCACCAACTGGCTGAAATTCTTGTAACACAACCTCCATCCAAATTGGTGAACGTTCACTCCCCGAAGAGTTCTGAAGATGCCCGTGAGTCTCAGTTTCATTTGTGGCGTATCTGTTTCACCCTTGTGTCATCCCGGAAGGCAGAGTTCAAGCCCATGTCTAGACTCCGTGAACAATCCCTTCATCCCAAGTGTCACCTATTTCAAACTGCAGCCAAAGCCTGGGGATCATATTTCTGGCATCTAGCATTCCCGTTGCTTTCGGCTTTGTCTCCAGGACACCCTTTCTGGAATACCAAAGTCTTCCCATCGCTTGCTCAGGCAGTACCCTCCTTTATGTAAGCAGGGAGTTCTCAAAATGCAATCTCGAAACCTGCAGCATCTGCTCCAACCAGAAGGTGTGTGCAGACTCTTGGGTTGTACCCAAACCCAGTGAGTCAGGAACTCTGGGGGATGGTGGGCAGTGATATGTCTTCATGGGTTAGCCAGAGCGGTTCTGATGTGTACTAAGGTTCAAAATCTTCGGCACTAACACCCAGACTTAATCTCTACCCCACGGCTGTCAAGATGGCTCAGCAGGCAAAGGTGATGATTGCCTTCAAGCATCATGTTCTGAGTTTGAGGGACAGGCTCCACATGGTAGAGAGCAAGAACCGACCCCCAGAGTGACACGTGGGGCCCAGCCATCCGAGTTCTGACCCAGATGCACGCAGCTCCTCACACTCACACCACACACATACAAAGTTAGATAAATAAATGAATACATGCAATGAAAATTTTTACTCCATATCTGCCAAAGAAACCTTCCCAAAAAGGAATGTTAGCAACACCTACAAAGAGAATATACCTCTAGCTTGCTTTGCTTCCTTTGTCCATTTGTTTCTTGCTTTTCTTATTCCTTTTCTCTGACCAAACACTTTCTCTTCCTTGCTATGGAATGCAGAGGAGGAGCCAGCACCTAACCATCCCCTTAGCCACACCCTGATCGACAGGGTTGCCAAGCCACTCTCGGAAACCTGGGTGGACCCAGCCTGTGGGTACCTGATAGGCAGGGAAGTCGCGATAACACAGCTAGGTCTGCACGGGCAACAGCATGGGAGGAGAGCGAGTGTGCTATGAACTAGCAAACGCTGGAAGCTAAGAAGACAAGATGAATAAAGACGGTTGCTCTGCACCTGGAGATTTCTGACTTACCTTAGAGAAGAAGGGAAGAAGCAGGAAAGGCAGTGCTGGCAACACAGCACCCACACTGGATGCTAGCAGACTCGGGCCATGGATACAGTCTCCATTCCACAGAAGAGCCTCCACCCCGTGGAACCTTCTGCTCTCCCAAGACTGAGCAAGGTCTGGGACTTCTTAGGCTCAGGTTCCCTTAAAGCACAGCAGGTTCTGCTTAGTTCTTCTGCCGCTCCTAATCCCTCTCTTCCTCCGAGTCCCTATGCCCCTTGGTGACTGCAGAGACAGGCTCAGCCTCTAATTCCCCTGGCTTTCTTTCTCTGACAATATTCTAACAATTCCGATTTCCTCTCAAACTTCCTTTCCAGCCGAGACCTTGGACTTCTATTTCCAAGAAAGCAAAACCATCTCTTCTTGAAGCTTTCCTCTACTTCCCAGAAGTGGGCTTTACCCCGTGAGGAGCCCAGTCTCCTCCAAAATACACACTACTCTTTCTCCCACACCCAAGTGGCCCAGTCCCACCAGCTGTGGACACAGGCGCTGCCCAGCAATTTGACTGTGTTCCTTAGTTCCTATCACCAGCAACACCTTATCCCTAACCTTACTCCAGGATGACTTGTGGCCACAGGAAGTGACCACATATGCCCTTGGTCCCCTGTAGAAATTCTAAAGAGAACACGACTCCTGTAAGCCAAGGGAGGCTGGTACTGATGCTGACTGGTTGCCCAGGGGTCCTAGGTGTTGCTTGAAATGAGACCTAGCTTGGGCCTATTTGTGGTGCAAGACTTTAATTTCAGCACTCAGGAGGCAGAGGGGGGCAGACCTCTGTGAGTTCAAGGCCAGTCTGGTCTGCACAGCTAGTTTCAAGACAGTCAAGGCTGTTACACAGTAAAACCCTGTCTCCAAAAGCCAAAAAAGAAAAGAGAGAAAGAAAGAGAGGAAGGAGGAGGAGGAGGAGGAGGAGAAGGAGGAAGAGGAGGAGGGAGGGAGGGAAGAAGGAAGGAAAGATTTAAGGAAGGAAAAAAGGAAGGAAAGATGGAAAGAAGGAAGGAAGTGTAGTGATAGGAGCGGCGAGGCTGCGTTCCCTGGCACCCGGCTGCCCGCATGGCTAGCTTATGCCCCAAAATAATTACACGGAAACTGTATTCTTTTAAACACTGCCTGACCCGGCTAGTTCCAGCCTCTTATTGGCTAGCTCTTACATATTGACCCAACCCATTTCTAATAATCTGTGTAGCCCACGAGGTGGCTTACCAGAAAAGATCTTAACCTGTGTCTGTCTGGAGTGGGAGAATCATGGCGACTCTCTGACTTGGCTTCTTTCTCCCAGCATTCTGTTCTGTCTACTCCGCCTACCTAATTTTCTGTCCTATGAGGGCCAAGGCAGTTTCTTTATTAGTTAACCAATGAAAGCAACAGATAAGATACAAGACCCACCTCCATCAAGGAAGGAAGGAAGAAGGAAGGAAGGAAGGAAGGAAGGAAGGAAGGAAGGAAGGAAGGAAGGAAGGAAGGAAGGAAGGAAGGAAAGAAGGAAGGAAGAAAACCTCAAGAAGCCATGGGTTCATGCCCCAGGACACACGTCTGTCCTTCTGTCCTTCAGACCTCCAAGTCTCAAGTCCATCCTTAGCCAGGCTCTATGGCTTCTATCTAAATCTGTTTCCTTTCCTTTATCTTCATCTGTTTAGTACACCCACGTGGCAAGGCCTGCTTTCTTGTTCAGACCCAGACAGCTGGCACTGTGTGTGCCCTTCAGCAATGTGAATGGGTTCCAGAGGCTGGGGCTACTGAGCTCCACTAACTGTCCATCTCTAACCATCTCGGGCCTTACAAAGGTTTTAGCCAGCTCAGTTAGACACTCAGCATTTGGGAGATCTCCAGGATCTTCCTCTTTCCTCTTTGGGACCTGAAGGGAGGCTTGGCTTGCTCAGTGGTGGAGTTATCAGCTTAGCATGTGCAAGGCTCGCACTGGTTTAAATGCACTGTGAGAGAGGGCGTGTGAGGTAATGCAATGTTGCCTAGGCTCAAGTCATCCTCCTGCTTCAGCCCCCAAGCAGCTGCTTCACGACGCACACACACCACCATTCTGTGTGCAAGTCCCCATAGTGATGCTCCTCTCCGTGGCCCTGTCTTCCTTTTACCCTGTGCATTCCCCTTGGCCAATTACTCGGGAGCCCTGGAGCTTCAGCTACTGGATATGTGGAAGTCTCAATTCGTAGCTGTAGTTCACACCTCTCTCTTTTCCTTCAGAGCCGTGTAGGAACCCGCTCTCTACACATCACATTCGTTATGAGTGTCTCCAGGTACCTGCTTAAGTGTGTCCTAACTCCTAGTTCCTCCCACCAACTCGATCTTCACCTATGGCCTCCATTCATAGTGAGCGACATCATCACCCTTCATCATTTTTACCCAAGAATTGAGCTCGCTCTCTCTCTCTCTCTCTCTCTCTCTCTCTCTCTCTCTCCCCCCCCCCCCAGCACCAGTAAACTAACAAGATCCAGAATCAGGTCCTGGTCTTGTGGTTTGTGCGGAGGACTGGCCTGGAGTTCCTGTGTAGCCAGTTTTCTCACCTGCTGTTTCGCTTCCCCTCGAGACTGTTCCACTCTGTTTCTCATATAGCAATCCAGAAGGTGACAGCTTCACCCCTCAAATGGACAGCCACTTGAAGCTGAGGAGGCCATTAAGTTTAGCCAGTGACCCCAGAGGCTAGCTTGGCTCCAAGTCACACTAGTGACATTTTTCACCTCCCTGTAGTCAGGGTGGTCTGCTCCCCTTTCTTTCTTCCAGCCCCCAGTGCTGGGGATCACACTCAAGGCGTTGTCCAAGTTAGGCAAGTGTTCAACCACCACATCCACCCAACCCCAAGAGCAGCCTTCCTAAAGCACAGAATTTGTCAGGTCTCTGTCTTGCTCTGAATCTTCTTCCGGCTCCCAATCAGCTAAAACATCTCTTCAAGTCCTAACTCCACATCCCTCTCTAGTCTCCATACTCTTTCTTGCCTTCACACCCCACCTTCTCTCCATGTTCTAACTACACCACAAAGGCGTTCCTCTGTGACTGCCTGGAGGTCGACCAGATGTCCTTGCCCTTCTGCTAGCACCCTGCACCTTTCCTGCACTGTGCCAGAAGCCTGAGAACAGAACTGGGCCTGAACTGTGTGTGCACAGAGTGACACCCTAAATGGTTTATTAAGAATGGCCAAGAGAATTCATCAGCATTGGTGGCAGCACACAAAACTAGAGAGAATGAACTGGTCCTCTGTGCTGCACTAACCTGATCTGTTCACCCGACAAATGGGAGCACCCATCCCTGAATCCTTTCCAGTCCAAGGGACCCGCTCTGCCAGCCTCTGGAGACCCTGGAAGTTCTCTAGGAATCAGTGAGGTTGATATGTGTGAGGACTGCTGCGCATATTCATCTGCACACAGAGACAGCTATCTTTTGGTTACTTTAAAAACCTCTTCATTTAGAGACTGAAGAGCTCCTCCTCTCCTGCCATGAGAGGTCAGGGACATCTCTCTGGAGGACGGAGGGTGTGTGAAACCCTATGCCTCCCTTCTCCCTGCCTTCCTCCTGTGTTCTCCCTCCTCCATCCCCACTCATTAGCCTCCAGAACAGAACAGATACAGTGTTTATTTCAAGGCTGGAAAAGAAGGCGGGAAGGTGCTGGAGAGGTCGGCACATGAGGCCTGACAGGCCAGCTCTTGAATCCGTCCTTTCAAGATTGTACTGATCTTCCCAGACCACAGTCACCAAGCAAAAATTGGTTTAGTCATCGTGAGGAAAATGGGTTATGTGACTGCTGTACTTTATACTGCATAGTGACTCCAAATGGAAGCGATGCTAATAAATGACCCGATCCAAGAAGAAAGAGGACAATTTTCCCACTGAAAAGAGCATAAGGGAACGTAGTCAGCGTTACACACTTCTCATCCTGGAACTCTGCTGCTGTGTTCAGGTTTTAAAGGAAGCCTCACACCAAAGTGATTGCTCCAATTAAGGTTCTTGTGAGGAAGAGGGTTTTGCAGTTCAAAGTCCTGCTAATAACTGGTGGTCATATTAAAGTGAGCCATCAGTTGCTGACCTATTAAGGTGTTGTATACTTTGTGGGCAGAGGAAAGCCTATGCTAGTGAACCCTCTTCCATGCACCTGCTTGTTCTTCAGTTTGAGGGAAGCTATCATGAAAGTAAGCACACACACATACACACCCCTTCCCTGTATATGATCTAAATAACATAACCATTGCTGTTTTTGTTTCTGTGGTTCTTTCCCTTCTGTAAAAATCTATTTTTTTCTTAAAAAGGAAATATTTAAAGAATCTGTTATTATTTTAATTTAATTTAACCTATTTAACTTCTTTTCCATGCACTGACTTCTTAAGAATACCTCAGTAAACATTGTAAGCAAGGGAGTGGAGAGAACTATTAATGAGCTCAATCTTTATGCCTTTTGTTGTTCATGCTACAGTTAGAGCATAATATCCAAAGTTGGTAAAAAAAATCAGAAGCATAAAAAGTAAAAAAAAAAAAAAAAAAGCCAGGTGTGGTGACGTGTCTTCAATCCCAGCACTTGGGAGGGAGGGGCAGTCTGATCTACAGAGTGAGTTTCAAGACAGCTGGAACTACACAGAGAAACCCTATCTCAAAACAAAACAAAACAACAAAACAAAAACAAAACAACAACAAAAACCCCAAACAACAAACTAAGAAAAGTAAAGCTACCAGGTATGGTGGTACATACCTTTAACCCCAGCATAGGAGGCAGGGGCAGAGGCAGGTGGATCTCTTGTGTTCTCTTGTGTTTGAGGTCAGCCTGGGCTACAGAGTGAGTTTCAGACCAGCCAGGGATACACAATGAGACTCAGACCAAAAACAAGGACGCAAACAACTACAGAGAGATGGTGGTAAATCATCTAAAGTTTTGGATGTAGCCTTGTAGGCGACGAGAGTGGGAGGAGAGGAAGGAAGGTGGAGACATTTCATGACCCACCTTTCAAGCTATTTCTCTTTCCTCACATGGGTCTGGAGTTCTTTAGTGGAAGAAAACAAAGGCAATAACACAGAGAACAAAGATACAAAGAAATAAAGAGAAAATATGTGGCTCCCCCAAGATGCTATCATGTATGAAAATATATTTCACGTTTTCAATCCTCAGTTGTGTTCTTAGAAAATACAAACAACACTGGGTGGTGGTGGCGATTGCCGCAGGTGGATCTTTGTGAGTTAGAGGCCAGCTTGGTCTACAAGAGCTAGTTCCAGGACAGCCAGGACTGTGACACAGAGAAACCCTGTCTCAAAAAACAAAAACAAAATACAAGCACGGGACATTATAAATTTGCAAAGTAGGTTTCTATATAAAGCCTTTACTACTGCCACCTTGTGGTGGCAAAATAACTATGGAGGCAAACACTGGCATGAGCCAAACTTTAAAAACTTCGTGCTGTGTAGTAATGCAAGCCTGTTATCACAGCAGCAGGGAGGCAGGAGGAGGCGGGTGGTTTCAGGTTAGAGGCCAGTGTGGTGTACATAATGCATTTCAAGCCAATGTAGAGACTCTGTCTCAAAAAATCAAAACCCAGTAAGATTTAATAGTCCGTCTTCACAATTCCTGTTTCTTCTTAAACATCTATGTAAAACTGACCTATTTATTACATTTCTCTAAAAAGCTGTTTAACTTTCAATTTAAACCCCGTTTCTGTTCACCTCCCCCCCCAATATCCATCCGAGGGCAAGTGATCTACCATCGAGTTACCCTTCAGTTCCCAGCAGCTGCATTTTAATAAGAAAAGTATAAATCATGCTGGCATTGCAGCACATGATGGGGCAGGTCTGAAGCCAGCTTGGGATATCAGGTGAAGCCTTGTCTCAAAAAACAACAAAAAAGTAACAGTACAATTAGCTTCTCACTTTTCAGATGTAGTTCTGTGAATTTTACAAGAAAACATAACAATCGAAATTTACTTATCCATTCTCCCTGGAGGTCCTATAGGCCCCCTACAGTCATCTGCTTCTGCCTTTCTGCTGCATGGAAACGCTGCTCAGTGGCTTTCCACATCATCCTATTACAGTGTGGCATGCAATCAGCACAGTGTGATGCCTTTGGACCCGCTGCCTCCACTGCATAACCTTTCTTGAAATGTACTCACGTGTATCCCTTTCTTCTTACAGGAGCGTGCTGGTCCATCATGTCGATGGGCCACCTGAATGCACTGCCTCCAGTTAGACCAACTGACGTACACAACTGCAAGGATTCGAGCACTGTTTTATTTTTTGGCTAAAGATTTATTATAAATCTTTAAATATATATATATATATTTATTTACTATGTATACAGCGTTCTGCCTGCATGTAAGCCTGCGTGCCAGAAGAGGGTGTCAAAGGTTGGGCACAAAGTATTTTATGTGGAATGTTTTCAATACTCTTGAGCATATTATCTAGGAGTGGGGTTGCATGATTGCAAAGTGAAGTGCACATATAATTTCCTAAGAAACTGCAATACTACTTTCAAAACAAGTGGTATGTAGTATTCCTTCAGGCATCTTTAGCAGCAGCAAGCAGATTTAATGGCGGGAGTGTCTAAACATTTTTTTACACATTTCTTGTGTTGGACATCGCTGGGAGGTGGTGGCGTTGCATGGCTCTAATCCCAGCACTCATGAGGAAGAGGCAGGCAGATCTCAGTGAGTTTGAGGTCAGCCTGGTCTACAAGAGCTAGTTCCAGGACAGCCAGGGCTGCTACCACAGAGACCCTCTCTTGAAAACAAAACAAAACAAAACCAACCAACCAAAACAAAACAAAAAAGAGAAACATCAGCTACAATACACGAAATATGTATTTTCTGCTCCCATCTTTTATGAGGAGTCTATGTGGTGTTGGTCATTTTAAATTGGTTTTCTAGTTGAGTGTATATATTGCCATTTCACTGATTTCCTGCTTCATTTAAAATTTTCTCTGCCTTAACTTGGAAAATCAAGTTAGTTAGTCCTTGGACAAAGTCTGTAAATATCTTCATTACTTCTCTGTGACATCCACACAAGAATTTTTTTTTTTTTTTTTTTTTTTTTTTTTTTTTTTTTTTACTGCTCTGTAGAGAAAGCATGTCCTGAAAGCACAAGATAATCCCCAGGGCTACTTGGTTCTGCGACCAAATGGTCCTGTACTGTTAAAGCGAGGATAAAGCGTAACACTGAGCTGGCTTATGAAGGACCAAGTGTTGATACAGTGTCAAAGCAGGACAAACTGGATTTGGAGCTTTGAGACAAAACTTGCTGACCCTCCCCGGCCCCCATGTTGTAGGTCGTTCCACTTCACCTCACAACTTCATACTGCCATACTTGGGAGCACCTTTACGACCAACTGCTCTCAGTTGCCTCTCTAGGGTTCTTGTCTCAATAGTGCCCTACACCCAAGATGACAGGTTTAAAGGACCAAATCGACATCCCTTCACTTAAAACTCCCAAAGGATCATGTATTCCTCAGCCTAGGTCCATCCCACTGCTCCTGCTGCCGGCTTTTAGGCTCACTCCTGAGTCCTCCGCTTCCTCGTAACTCTTCTACTTCGTGTCTGGGCTAACTATTCAACCTCTCCTCTCCATACATTAGTTCATTAGAGGATGTGTAGGGATGGAGGTTTGGATAAGTGGTAGAGCACTTGTTAGCAGGTAGAAGGCCCTGGTTTGTTTTGCAACCCTAATGAAGACCGAAAAAAAAAATCAAAGAATGTTTTATGTTCCTGGCAATAGCCTACACTCTATTATCAGCAATATCAACACTACCCCCAACCGAGACAGAGTCTCATGTAGCTTTGTCTGTCCTGGAACTCACCATGTAGACCAGATTGGTCTGGAACTCAAGAGATCTGTTTGCCTCTGCCTCTAAAGTGCTGGATTAAAGGCATGTATACTCAAATATAAGAAATTCTGCATGACTCAGTTCCTATTTTTGGTAGAGGGTCCTGAATCCAGGGCCTTGTGCATATTAAGCAGTGCTCTATCATTGAAGTACAACTATATCATGTATTTCTTTTTGTTTTACAGAAAGCAGAGGGCAGAGGCTGGTTATAATAGAGCACACCTATAATCCTAGCACTTGGGAGGTGGAGGAAGGTTCTCAATTTGGGATCATGCTTAGTCACAAAGCAAATCCTCATCTAAGAAAAGAGTGGAAAGCCACAGACCTGAAGCAGGAGCAGTGCATTTAAGTGGCTAGAGGCAGAGTCTTTTTGATTACTGTGCACTGCCATCCAGGCAGACTTATAACTGTGTAGTGATGTGGTCAATCAGCATTCCACCATCAATCAGTTCCATACTATACCAACTACTCTCCTTTATGATTTGGGTTCTTTGTGCCAAATGTATTATAATGGAAAATTAAAAGGACACTTTAAAAAACTGAACTGTGCCATTAGTTTTAGAACACACAAGGTTGCCTGTTTCATGGCATAGAACCTGGTACTTGTAAAACACACAAGGATCCATTTCCATATCCTGTGAACACCAGACATCCAGTCTGGACATGAAGAAAAGCAAACAAGCAGTCACTTACTAAGGGATAATGTCTTTTTCCTTCCTAGACTGCAGACGTAGTGAGGCAAAGTTTAAAAATTCCAAGCTGAAAAGACTTTTAGGTAGTCATGTGACAAGTTGCATCATTATCACACACTTTTATTGAGTGCCCATAGAATTCCCGGCACGGCACGTTCATGGTGTTTACATAGCTTTGCTGATATGCTGACCTTGCCCTTAAGGAGCTTACAATCTAGCTGGAGAGACGAGAAACGCAGGTGTGAAAGCAATGAGTGAACAGACACTACAGACTGAAAATTCACCATCAACAGAAAACACATATTGCAAAATGAGTTAATGCAGGATGGCAAGGATGGTAGATAGCCTTGGCTGTATTCCTGACTTCCTGAAGGACAGATTTAAAATAGGCAAGGGACAAGAGTGAAGTTAAAAAACCCAGGATACAAACGAGGTAAGTTCTCCCTTCCTTCCTGTACCTGGGGCACAAGGACTACAGGGGTAGTGGTAACGGGGAGACAGTTTGCAGGACTCTTAGCACCTCCAACCAGTGGAGCTGGATGACAACAAAGCTACCATGTAGATGACAATCCTAAACTGGTTCAAAGGAGAATACAAAAGCTTTTCTGCGTCAGCTCTATTACATATATAATGCTTCAGGTTAAATGTTTAGGATGGCTAGAGATGCCACCATGTCCAAGACCAGTAGGCCAGTTATGAAAATACACATGTGGCAGAGTTACATGGGTGGCGTAGCTCCAATACTGGAAGTTACTGGATTTGTTGAAGACTTCATCCGTTTATGAAGGAAGTACATTGGCAAATCAAAAGGGAAACAGCTAGAGGTAGAAGCTATTCAGAATAACCTGATGGCTATGTTTCATGTGGAACTGAACAGAGGCAAAACCCTTAACACTGTAAGAGATGATATCTAGTACAGCCAGTACATCCCCACTGACTGTGAGTTAAATTATGGAAACTTCCCATTATTCTTTGGAAAAAGACTCTTTGTAGCCAAGTTGGAGAGTTAAATAGTGTTACTGTATCCCCAAACAGTAAAAAGGCAGGCTTGGGATGTAGCTCAGCATGCTCAACACACATACACCCAAGCAAACACACACTAAAATGGCAGCTGTATACTAATGAGAAAGGGCTCAGCAGGATGGAGAGGCACTGAGGAAACTATCTGGAAGGCAAATCACTACGGGCTGATTCCAAGATAAAATCATGGAGATTATTAGATATTATTAACAGCTTTTTCAAATTAGGAGCAAAAGCAGATTGGAGCAATCTTTGGGTAAAATTAGCAACTATAGTCAAAGAGTTCATTAGCTACAGATGTTTGTGTCCTACTAAGTCTTTTTCCCATTCAGAGGCGACAACTTAATCCAGTGGTATTTATCCGTGGGGCATTTGGTACGTGGTAAGATTAGACAAGGTCATTAGAGCCTCCAAGATGACGTGTTTGTGGGCCAAGAAGATACCCAGCAAAAGGACATATATATTCATATAAGCACCCTACTTCTTGTCATGTGATTGCCAGAGGACAGCAAACACTAGATGCAGCCCCTTGGATCCAAGGTGAATGTCTTTAAAACTTACTCAGCCCGACGTATTCAATTATTAAGAGAAAATAAAAACCAGACTAACAGCTATCCAGAAGTCAAACACAGTTAGGCAATAAAGACACAGGCTTTAAGGTTTTTTGGAGTGTGTGGACATACATGGAGGTCAGAGGCCCAACTCAGGTCATCAGGCTTGGAGTTAAGTACCTTTACCCTGTGAGCCACACTACCAGGCCAAAACTGCTTCACAAAAATTACAAGCAGAAGAACCAAGAGTTTGAAAAAGCTAAGTAACTTGGGGTGGGCAGGATAGTTTCAGATATAAGGGAGATGAAAGCTGTGGAGAAAAGGCAAGAAACAGAGCAGAGAGAATCAGCAACAAGGGACCGCTGCAGCCCCATGGTGGGAGGCACTCTCCTGTATACTCAGCTGGCCTCGCAAAGCAGAAGCTATTATGCCAGGAAAAAAAAAAGGCAACTTGATACAGACATCGGGAGCAAAATTTCTGTTATTTCAAAGGCCCTGTTATTTTTTATAACTATTCAAGTTTAATGAAATTTCTAGGTTAAGTCTCCAGGGGAAAACCTGTTAATTCTATTTTTTCCATGACTATTGCAATATTTAATAATAATAATAAAAAGTTCAGTAGACAACTACTTCTGATCACAGTGCTTGGCTTTACAGCATTCTTCCCCCCACCCCCCTTTTTTTGGTTTTTCGAGACAGGGTTTCTCTGTAGCTTTGAAACCTATCCTGGAACTCACTGTGTAGACCAGGCTGGCCTCGAACTCACGGAGATCCACCTTCCCCTGCCTCTCAAGTGCTGGGATTAAAGGGTTGCGGCATCACAGCACAGCTACAGCATTCTTTACAGAGTTAGTGTGCACTACACAGGAAAACGCAGTGCATGTGCCTGTAAGCTCAGCTTCCATGAAGGCTGAGGCATGAAGAGGGTTATGAGCAGAGAAAGGAGACAGAGACTTGTCTCAGCAACACAGGAAGAACTCGTTTTTAAAAAGGGTTGCATTATTGCCTCCAATGTGCACTGTGATTTAGACACCTGTGCAACATTTACCTATGTATTTTAAAAAAAAGCACACGACTACTCGTGTAAACACACACACACACACAGTCTTTCTCTCGTACATATATTTGCAGTGCTAGGATAATATCCAAGGCTCTTCACATTCCAGGCAAGTGTCATAAAACTGAACTGTATCCTCAAGCCTAAAAAGAACATGTTTTAGTAATGGGTTATTTAAGAAGCTTAACATCAAAGTGTTCAAATTTTTAGGCATCGATTTGCTAGTAAAGTATTTGGATAATACTGAATAGCTACCTGGATTTTCTAATATTAAATTATTGGGTGACATTTAATAAATCTTGCCAATAAGAAACCAAGTAAAAAGGGTGTAAGAGTACGCAGATATTTAGGATTCTAATATAGCAAAAATTTAAAAATAAATTTTACACATTAAAAAGTTTGATTAAAGATGTGCTTATTTGCATAAACTTTTTTCTTGCAGTGGTTTACAAATTTAAATAATAACTGAAAACATTACATGACAGTGGAAGTAAAAGTCTAGGCCTTAACTCAGTCCTTAACATGTAACTTTGGACTAATCCTCTTTTCATAACTCTAAGTCTAAGAGGGTTAGGACAGATCAATTTATTCTGTAATTTAGGAACTCTTACTAATTCCAACACTACTACATGTAAACTGCATGTATATGTACTTTGAGGGTAAACTAAACTAGAAGTTTTGATGGGTTCTTACAGGTAATCTTAATGAGAATCTTAGCTTATACTGTGTGGGAGTAATCATTTTTAAATTATCCCCATTCTGGTATTTGGTAGTTTCATGACGTGTAGAAAGTACAACGGCCCCCAACACTATCTGGCATACGTACACACAGAGGACAGGACCTGCCAATCTAACAGATGAATCCTTCTGGAATGGACCAGAATGCACCAAATGGGAAAGAATTTTGCAACTGTAATAAGTGTACCTATTTAGCTTGAAGTTTAATCAAAGGGAACTTACCCTGGGGTATGAGGGACCTAACCTCATCAAGCCAGCCCTTTAAAAGAGGGCACCGGCCTCCCCTGAGATCCCAAAGTTTCCTGGTAGTCTTGAAGAAACAAGTGGCCAGGAAAGGATTGTGTTGCACAAGCGCAGAGAGCAAGAGCCCCCACTTCAGATAAAACGGTAGCCTTGTAAGGCCCTGAGTAGAGGATCTAGCCAAACTTTAACTAGATTCCTGACTCACAGAAACTGTGAAACAGCAAACACATGTCATGTTCTAGGGCAACAAACGTGAGGTAATTAGTTATTAGTCTTAAAAGACAAAACTTCATTTATTTCTAACTTTTTGTTGGAAAAGAGTGTTCTGTAAGTTATACTGATGTTACAACAAACGCACGTTCATCCTATGAAGTATAGTCAAGGTAAACCTAACTAGACCCTCCCAGGTACATTTTAATGATGTGTAGATAGTTCCAAATATAGAAATGCTTTAGATTTGGCCAAGCACAATGTGGAAAATACCAGTTCCACCATACCACATGGCTACTGATGCCTTTCAAAATTACAAAATGAAACATAAATGAAATTGAGGCAGGATTTCTCTGTGCAGTCCTGACTATCTTGCACTCATTCTTTACACCAGGCTGGCCTCTAGAGGTCCTCCACCTGCCTCTGCCGGGATTAGCGGCATGCACCACCATGGTCCGCTATGATGAACAGTGTATTCTAGACAAGGTCTACTCACACATCTTAACACAGTATTTTTATTTTTGTAGCACTTGAGAAGGGCTTGGTGTTAAACATGGCAGTTTAAGAACATGAAAAATAATAACAGTTAGCTTATTAGACTTATTACCCTATTTCCCCCTTATCAGATATAATGGTTTTTGTTAAAATTCCGTTTCCTAGGTCACTGAAGAATTTAAAAAAAGTTGTTATTTGGGACACATTTTAGATATAGAAAAGCACACCTTAGAATTATAGAAAAAAAAATCAATGTCCCATAGTGATCATAGTTAGAAACAAGTATTTAGACATTCAGGTAGCCCTTAGAGATATGAATATTGTTCCCACACATTTTTTTTTTTAATTCCTGAAGCAGGGTCTCATGACAATATAACCAAGGCTGTATTTGAACGAGGTGACTCTCCTGCCTCAGCTTTCTGAGAGCTAGGATCACAGGCATATGACACCATGCTAAGCTACCTGCCAGAATTCTTTATATACAGGTACCTATTACAAGCTCACTGATTACTGTTTAATTAAAAAATAGTAATCATATAAGGGAGTATATGCTCACCTTCCCAGAATCCACACTTTCTGCAATAAATAGGCCTTGTATGCAATCTATCATTTGGAGCTACATGTTGGCTACGACAGTATTTAAAATATAGCTCAAGCTGTTTCTTAATCCTACTGACTTGGGAAAGTGAAGGAAGGTCAAAACCTTGGTGTCAACTGGGAGAAGGTGCAAGTGTAGATGGTGTCAACCGCACAAATCCTGTGGACGGCAATGCTAACATGCCCAGAACCAAGTTACAGCTTTTATGACGTCTTATGCTGGTTCTAGAAAAAGGCTTAAGGCAGACAAGAAGCTAACAGAAGCCACAGAGGTATGTTCTAACTTAATATTAGATAGAAAAAGAAATCCACACATCACACACACACCCCATGTAAAACATTGCTTTAAGTTTTAATGTTTATTTCCCCAAGACAGCCTAGCCTGTATTCTACTTGGATAAATTTTACAAGCTAGTTTCCTGCTGCTTCTAGTTTTAAACTTTAACCATGTTTTTGATGACAAGGAATGCTGCAAAAATACTCTAGTTCAACAAAGAGTTATGATCACAAAATAATTTTTATCCATTCTACAGTGTTTCAGAATTACCAGTTGATTTTTAAACACAAAGTAGATATAGATGCTAATGGTGGCTAACCTGGTATGTTTTTTATAGCAAACTGTTGTTCATGCAACACTTGTGCTCAAAGGGGAAGGCACAGGAGTTCCTACAATGAGCCACCTTATAAAGAGTTCCTTTTGTACAAATTAATTTATGACATATTTAATTTAGTGTGCGTAACCTCACAACTGAGGCATTATTCCAATCTATAAAAACCACTTGCATAACTTTTATGCAAGTTTTAAAAATACAAAGTTTTCTCCCTAAAGTGGCTCAAAATAGATTGTTCATGGCTGCCTACATCTAAGATAAAAAGATTCTAAAACAATTCAACAGATTAGGCATATTATTGAAGGTGTTCAAACCATTACTTGATTTGTACATCTACTCAAACCCCTTCATCGGTCTTTATTCAGCAGTACATATGCACCAAATTCCATTTCAGAAGCTTCCATATCATTTTCATAGAAAACAAAGTCTGAAAACAAGTTAACATTTCAACACAGCACGGTATTCTATCACAACTGAAACTTCTCTTCTTTACAGGACTCAACAAAATCTAAAAATGAACTATGCTGTAGATTTACCTCATGCAAAGATCTTTATGTTATCTCTGAAAATGAAAAGAATGGCTTTTAAAGCACATTTTATACTATTATGGCAACTTGTGTACTGCAACACAGTCTACTGTGAGGGAAATTTATGATTTTTTTTCATGCAAAAATCTACACAAATTAGTTTTGATGATATGGAAAGCTTTTCATAACATCAAACACTCATCTGGTGCAAATGCACACGGAAACCTTCCTGAAGTTTTCTGACTTGAGAAGCAACTAAAAAAGCCATACTAGGTAAATAAAAACTAAATTAAAATAAAAGGGGGGGGGAGGGTAGAGGGAGAATAGAAAACACAGGCTGCAGAGTAAACCAATGTCTGCTGCTAAACCGGTCTTTGTTTTCATGTCCAGTGTACATTAACACTTGTGATCTCACTTTGATGATCTACTAGGTTTGTTATCAGCCCCCTGAAGGCGAATCAAGCTTGCATGCGTCCACATACAGCACCACAACCACACTCTCGACACAGTCACTCCAGGACGGCATGCGTGAAGAGCCCTAGATTGGAAAGATGAACCTGGCTCTCTACCACGGAGCCAGACACTCACTCACCACTGTCCACTCACACTGCTTCTCAGCAAGCCTGGGCTCATTTCCCTTGACTTCCATGGGCATCGCTTTCATGCTTACAAGGCTTGATGACGACAGCACTTCACTTCCCTCCATTGACAGAGGGAGTCAATGCTCCTTCTCAGGCACCAATACCTGTGACCTGTAGCCCCTTTACTTTCAACCTAAATAAGCATTCATGTCAACTTTTCCTTACATTGCCACTCATTCTCACTCGCACCCACTCGCCACCCTGACCTCATTTGGGCATATTCTGCGATTCCAAATGAAATCTTCACATTTTCTCTCCCGATTTAATGCAGCAGCAGATCCCATGAGCCAAGCTTGATGGATCAAACCTTTTTATATATATGTGTATATATATATATATGTCTCAGTGCTGCATTGTACCTAGCTTCCACAACATCTTTCTAAAACTGGAACCCCTCAGTTGGTACATTGGCAGATGAATTGAAACCAAATGTTCCACCTTGAACTGCCTCTGGAACAAGGCTAGGATCTTCATCAATCTGAAAGAAAAGACAAAAAAAAATTAATGTGATGATTAGCTTTAAGGTATATAAAAACTGAAGAAAATAAGAATATACACGATAGAAACATTACAGAATAGTAAACTAGAAATGACCTCAGATTCCAAACTGAAAAAGTAAATGGTGGTACTTAATGTAATTTCTCTCGTACTTAGGAAAGCAAAGGTACTGGCATTAAATTAAAAAAATGAAGTTTCAGGCATGGTGGCACAGTCTGTGACCTTAGCACTTGGAAGGGAAGGCAGAAGGATTACTGTACACTTTCTGCTTCATCTACATAGTGAGTTCTAGGACAACCAGTGCCACAAAGTAAGAAAGACTCTTGGCTCAAAAACCAGAACCAGCCGGGCGGCGGTGGTGGCGCACGCCTTTAATCCCAGCACTGGGAGGCAGAGGCAGGCGGATCTCTGTGAGTTTGAGACCAGCCTGGTCTACATAGCTAGTTCCAGGACAGGCTCCAAAGCCACAGAGAAACCCTGCCTCGAAAAACAAAAAACAAAAACAAAACAAAACAAAACAAAAAAAACAGAACCAAAAACCTCAAACAAACAAACGACATTAGCAGAAAGTAAATGTTCTAATTATAGTTTTGGAATGTACAAGCTATGGCTATGTTATTCCTAATTACAAACTGAGACTTCCAAACTTTCAATTTAAGACACAATTAGCTGGGTGGCAGTGCACGCCTTTAATCCCAGCACTTGGAAGGCAGAGGTAGGTGGATCTGAGAGTCTGAGGCCAGCCTAGTCCACACAAAGAGAATCTGCCTACAAAACAACAACAACAACAACAAAAACCCCAAAAACATGATTACAGCTATTTATCCTTAAGGAATATGCTTTGTCTGGATTTTTTTTTCTGATGTATTTAACTTCATATTTAAATAGGATTTAGTGTGGGCATTTCTCTTTCTATTTTTCTATTTGTTTAGATTATCATGTGGGTGCTGGGTCCGCTCTAAGAGTAAGTACTCTTAACTGCTGAGTGAACTCTCCAGCCTATCTTCCTATACTTGTGTGTATTTATTTATTCACTTGTTCATTGTGTCTATGTGTGTGTGTGTGTGTGGAGGGGGTTATTTGCCAAATGGTACACACGTGGAGGTCAGAGTACAACTGGGAGAGTTAGTGCTTTCTTTCTGTCATGTAGGCTGATTCAGGGACTGAATTCAGACTGTCAGTCTTTCCCCTATGAGCCAATTTGCTCGTCCTAGTGAGGACATTTCTAGAGGCTTATGGTTTTCTTTCTCTAATACGTTACTCTTTTTGGTAATGTAAAATGTGGTATGAAACTTAGTTCTTGTTTAAAAAAAAAAAAAACAAAACTAAACTAAAACACCCTACTTTATGTTATATGCATGGGTATTTAGCCTGAATGTATGTTTGTGATCCACATGTGTGCTTAGCATGGAGTCCAGAACCAGGTGCCAGTGCCCTGGAACTGGAGTTACAGATGGTTGAGTCACTAAGTGGGAGCTGGGAGTTGAACCTGGGTCCTCTGCACGAGGAGCTACTGCTCTTAACCCCCTGAGCCATCTCTCCAGCCCCAAAATTTATTTCTTGAAAAGTTGGGGAAAAAATTCACATACAGTGTAGTGGTAACATGTCTTACAGCCTGAGCACTCGGAAAGCTAAGTAGGGAGACTGCATACAGTTCAAGGACAGCCAGGCACATATAGCAAAACATTTTCTAACAAAACCCAAACAAACAAACAACTCTTTAATTTTAACTACTATTTAGTGAAACTCTAAATATATTTTTGTGTACTGTTCCATATATTGCATAATACCTTATATTTTGAGGATATATTATGCTCATCTTGTCTCTACCTGATTTGCTTTTAACCAGCAATAAAAAAATGACATTTGAAAATATGGACTAATTAATTTAAGTCACAAAGGGTTTTTTGCAGGTTATACTACTATTAGTAGTTTTGCTTGCTTGTTTTTTTGTTTTTTAAATTTCTTACTTTTCCCCCAAAACAAGGTTTCTCTATAGCTTTAGGGTCTGTACTGGAACTAGCTCTTATAGACCAGGCAGGTATCACACTCAGAGATCCGCCTGCATCTGCCTCTTGAGTGCTGGGACTAAAGGCATGCACCACCACCACCCGGCTGCTTGCTTATTTTTTGACTTTTTTTTTTTTTTTTTTTTTTTGAGACCGGTCTCTCGTAGCCCTGGAAGACCTTGAATTCACTACGAAGCCAAAGACAGTCTCCAACTCCTGGTCTTCTGCATTAGCTTTGTAAACAGTGGGTTATAGTTGAGCACCATCACACTTAGTGCAACTGTTTTTTATTTTGTTTACAGACAGTGTTATTATTGCCAATTTAAAAGTGTGAGAACTTAGCTGGGCAGTAGTGGCATGCGCACTTAATCCCAGACCACGAGAGGCAGAGGTAAGCTGATCTTTGTAAATTCAAGGCCAGTCTAGTCTACACTACAGAACAAGTTCTAGGACAACCAGGGCTACAGAGAAACCAAAAAGAAAAACAACAACAAAACAGCAACAATAGTATGAGCACTAGAAATGAGCTTATCTAGTATAACAAAATTTCTTATCTTTTTGTTATTGAGTTAATATCTTAAAAGAATTTAAAAAAATACCAAAATTTGTTTTCAAAAAAGTAACATTACTATCACATCTATGTTAGCTGTATTGCATAAAATTATACACATGTATACATCCTAGTTTTCTGTACTCTGTCATCCACACTTGCTTTTAGCACAGGAAACTATAAACATATTATGTATAAGTACATCGTCTGAAGAGAAGAACTGGTCAATGATCTCATAGGCCAATTTGTAGATGTCTTCATTTTCATGATTCTGAAGTTGTTCAATTTTCTCCAGTCCTGCAAGAAATTTATGAAGTGAACAATGGTAATTAATGTGTAGAAGTTACAATAACTTTGAAACACATAATACAATCTTCATACTCTAAAATTGCTGGGTTATGTCTTTGGCACCTACTGTACTGATGAATCCTAACTAAGATTTCATAAAGAATACATTTACTTTAAAAAGACTAACAATCTGAGCAACAGCATGCAAATATGTAAATTAATAATGTAGCAAATAAGTAAATTATAGCTCCAGTGTTCACAAAAATAATGCAAAATTATTTCTGATTATTAAACATAGATAAGCACATTCTCCCCTTTCTAGCATCTGCCCAGCCTTTTCTGAGTTAATACATATGAAAAAAACCTGAAGATCCTGGCAATAAATACAATTATTCTATGACACTCACTGAAAACAATCTGGTCAAGCAGAGTATCTCAGGGGAAGGAAAACTGACCCTTAGAATGCTCATTAGATCTTAGGCAGGACTCACTCATCTGCTTTACAGAAGTCATTCGAGGACTGCTGCAACGAAGGGCAGTTACTTGTCCCATTTTGTTGGACATTTCTATTAGGGTAATTAGCACATTAAATCAGTTCATATTTCTATTTAAGACTAAACTACATGCCTGAGGGGCTGTTTTGTTTACCACTGTCTTCCTACTACCTTAGCAGGGTGCCTTCACTACATGGCAACAATCCAGTTACCTAAGAATATACAGAGGGTTAAACAGGGCTGAATGTATGTATAGAGTATGGTATACTTTATTGTTACTCCATTATCTATGACAGAAAAATACAGAAGAGCTATATTACTCAGAAAATAAACGTAGTTACAAAAAAAAAAAAAAAAAACCACTAATGTGTATATAACACTTCATAATAAACGTACCACCACACTCCTCTATGAGATTGGCTATGGTTTCCGCCTCATCTTCAGCCATTTTTAATATATTACTTAGCCCATCANCACAAAAAACCGTGTCTTTCCTAAGAAAAATGAGTAAAGGAAGTTAAGAATTACATTATTGAATCAGCCAAGAGGATGACTGATATTTTTTTACATACTATGATTACTCTAGTCACAGTATCTACTGGCCCCACGCTGTGCTGTTTTAGCATTCTCAAGCAAGATTAAGAGGCTATTTTTCAAGGCAACAGAGGAAAACACCAGGTGTGCTAGCTTCTCGCCCTACTCTTCCATCCCTTGGGACAGGGTCCGCAGTAAACTTGGAGCTCAACATTTCTCACCCAAGCTGGAAGATCCTCCTGCCTCCCCTGTCCACAGTGCTGGAATAACAGTGTAAGCAGCAATACCTGGCTTTTTACATGGGTACTGGGGGACTGAAATCAGGTCCTCATGCTGTGTAGCAAGTGTTCTTACCCACAAAGCTATCTCCGCAGTCCCATGTTTGCATTTAAATTCAGTTTTTTTTTTTAAAAAAAAAAAAGCATTATCAGGGGGCTGGAGAGATGGCTTAGTGGTTAAGAGCACTGGCTGTTCCTCCAGAGGACCCAGGTTCAATTCCCAGCACCCACACGACAGCTAACAACTATCTGATACCTTCACACCAATCCACATAAAATAAAGTTAAATAAATTGTTATCAGCTGCCACTTGGCTCTTTGTTTATCTTCATTATTATTTTTTGGATGAGCGGAGATGGTTAGTGTCAGTGTTGCTCCGCATATGCGCGCACTGCTAAGCTCCGCCACTGACTTTAATACCTCTGCCCCTAGCATTCTTCACCCTGCTTCCCAGTCCCAATTACGTGACTGAGTTTAACTTCTCCTTTGTTTTGTTGTTAGTGAATTTGTTTGCAGTTATTCATTATTAAGGAGAATCTCTAATGTGATTTCTTTCTGTCATATTAATTTTAAAAGCCTGTTATCTCTCAATACTGTTTTTAAAAAAGTTCCCTCATTGTAGGAGTTGATCTTATTCCAGATTAGAAAATTCTTTTTTTTTTTTTTTTTTTTTTTTTTGGTTTTCGAGACAGGGTTTCTCTGTGGTTTTTGGAGCCTGTCCTGGAACTAGCTCTTGTAGACCAGGCTGGTCTCGAGCTCACAGAGATCCGCCTGCCTCTGCCTCCCAAGTGCTAGGATTAAAGGCGAACTAACTTCTTTTTAATGTGGCAAGTTTATTTTCCTGAAAATTTGTGTGTGTGTGCGCACGCAGGGGATGACTAGAGTGAAACAGGAAAAACTCAACTCCATATTATACAATATTCTTTACTATAAAGCTACTTTTACCCAAGATCCTTTGCCTCTTAATCTTAGTCTTAAATCTTGATCTTATTCCAGATTAGAAAATTCTTGCATGGAGTCTAGAAATTTGATTTAGTGGGTAACACTTTGCCTGTATTCATAAAGGTCTAGGCTCAATGTCTAGCACTGTAACCACAAAAAACCGTGTCTTTCCTAAGAAAAATGAGTAAAGGAAGTTAAGAAGATACTTTTATGTATATATTAAGAAA
The DNA here is from genome assembly GCF_014885135.2 of Alexandromys fortis. Classification (NCBI taxonomy): domain Eukaryota; kingdom Metazoa; phylum Chordata; class Mammalia; order Rodentia; family Cricetidae; genus Alexandromys; species Alexandromys fortis. The sequence continues at coordinate 5,999,523 of NW_026067939.1, forward strand.
CAAAATCGCAGAGCTGTATCCATCTCAGTGGCAGAATACAGGCTGAGCACATGGGCTCAATCTCTGGCATGTGTGATGTGCATGAATACATGCACACATAGCTCACACACAGCCTAAAACCAAATCCAATCTACAAAATATAGTATTCTACTCACTTAAATATAAAGATATAATTACCCATATTGTCATTTTTACTGGTTTTGAGAAATAAAAGTTCAACTTACTTGGTCCTTCCTCCCACTAATTGTTAAGTTACTTATGGCCCAAGCAGCTTCTTTCTGGGTGCCAAAATCTCCCTTAAAAAAAAAAAAGAATACATGGTAAATTTGAAAAGACATTTTCTAAAATGATTTTCAGTTGTTTATTTCCAAGTTTCTCTGGTATGTTTATATACGTATAATTTTTATTTACTGGTAAGTCTTAAACCACAATCAATCTATTCTGAAGAAATAAAAATTATTTTCTATGAATTCTCTAGGTTGGGGGATATGACAATATCACTATTCAAAATCAGAGTAAATGAAAGTCTAATGCAATTTCATTAAACAAATACAAACTGAAAATATTTAAAAAGGCACATGTAGAATTCAATAATCTCATCTTGGAGATTTTGCCAGAAAAATAATTTAATAACGTACATTTCCCTACAAATGGCTATAGCACAGTAACAGACAAAAAGCAGACTCAGTTAACACACTCAGCAGGTACATAATACAGTAAAATTTTCAAAATCAAATAATAACCCAAGTCATTAAAAATCAAGACCACACGCCTGGAAACAATGTTATATTAAGAAAAATATTCATTGGGCTGGAGAGATGGCTCAGAGGTTAAGAGCATTGCCTGCTCTTCCAAAGGTCCTGAGTTCAATTCCCAGCAGCCACATGGTGGCTCACAACTATCTGTAATGGGGTCTGGTGCCATCTTCTGGCCTTCAGGCATACACACAGACAGAATATTGTATACATAATAAATACATAAATATTAAAGAAAAATATTCATAAACAAGAGCAACCTAAATTAGAATGGAAACGAGACACAAGGAAATGTAAATATCTATGAAGCAGATAAGGGTACAAATGGGTACAATCTTGCAGAGGCAAAAGGGAATTATGCAGAAACATTTTCTTATTTATCCAGTTATGCTAAATATAACCTGGGAAAAACCAGGGTCTCCATAGCTAGCACAGGCTAGCCTCAAACTCCATACTGGACTGTGTCTGCCTTTAGAGTACCACGGTGACGCTACCACGACTCACAAGTTATTCTTTAAAATGCCACTAATTTTTTTTTGAATTGGACATTTTATTTTTTTTCTTTTCAAACTTCTTTATTTATTAAAGATTTCTGTCTCTTCCCCACCGCCGCCTCCCCTTTTCCTCCCCCTCCCCCAATCAAGTCCCCCTCCCTCATCAGCCCAAAGAGCAATCAGGGTTCCCTGCCCTGTGGGAAGTCCAAGGACCACCCACCTCCATCCAGGTCTAGTAAGGTGAGCATCCACGAAACTGCCTAGGCTCCCACGAAACCAATAGGTACAGTAGGATCAAAAACCCATTGCCATTGTTCTTGAGGTCTCAGTAGTCCTCATTGTCTGCTATGTTCAGCGAGACCGGTTTTAACCCAGGCTTTTTCAGACCCAGGCCAGCTGGCCTTGGTGAGTTTCCGATAGAACATCCCCATTGCCTCAGTGTGTGGGTGCACCCCTCGCGGTCCTGAGTTCCTTGCTTGTGCTCTCTCTCCTTCGGCTCCAACAAAAGTATATGCTCTACTATGTTTATAGCAGCATTGTTTGTAATAGCCAGAACCTGGAAACTACCTAGATGCCCTTCAATGGAAGAATGGATGAAGAAAGTATGGAATATATACATATTAGAGTACTACTCAGCAGTAAAAAACAAGGACTTCTTGAAATTTGCAGGCAAATGGATGGAAACAGAAAACACTATCCTGAGTGAGGTAAGCCAGACCCAAAAAGAGGAACATGGGATGTACTCACTCATATTTGGTTTCTAGCCATAAATAAAGACATTGATTCTATAATTTGGGTTCCTAGAGAAGCTAAATAAGAAGGAGAACCCAAAGAAAATCATATAGGCATCCTCCTGAATATTAACCTTCATCAGGCGATGAAAGGAGACAAAGACAGAGACCCACATTGGAGCACCGGACTGAAATCTCAAGGTCAAAATGCCACTAATTTTAATAGTGAAATTCAGAAACAACTTAAATGTCATAATAGGTTGATTAACTATCAATCAATAGGCTAGGTGAATGGAATAAGAAACTAAATCTCTCATTCTGTTGCCTATAAAAAAACCTAGCTCTAAAGATAGGTACTACCCTAAAAACAAAGGATGTAAAAGGTATCCCAAACAAAGGGCGTTAGGAAGCAAATAGGTGCTGCCATTCTATTATCTCAGACTGAAACTAATCAGAAGAGACAATGAGGGCACTTTCACTGAATCAAGGGAACAACAAACCAACATGACATTACTTTCCAAAACATACATGTACCACAGCAAGCATACTACCGACAAAGATGCTAAAAACACTGGAGAAAAGATAGCATCTTCAACAGTGGTGCTAGAAAACCAGGTGTCTACATGCAGCAGAATGTAATAGACCCATTATCTATTACCCTGCACAAAAACTAACTCCAAGTGGATCAAAGACTTTAATTTGCAACCTGAAATGCTAAAACTGCTACAAGAAAATATAGACAGTACCCTACAACGTTTAGGTGTAGAAAAGGAATTTCTGAATAGGATTCCATTTGCTCAGGAATTCAAGCCAACAACTGACAAATGGGACCTAACAAAATTAAAAGGCTTCTATATAGCAGAGGAAACAAGAAACCCACTTTTGCCAGCAATCTATCTGACAGAGGATTAATATCCAGAATGAGCAAAGAACTAAAACAAAAACTTCAAATAAACAAAAACCTAGCAACCAAAAAAAAATAAAAAAAAAAAAATAACTAAGTCTAGAAAAAAACATGTCCCAATTAAGAACAGGTAGGGGTGTGAACAGAGTTCACAACAGAAGAAATGAAGATGTCTAAGAAACACCTCAAAATATATTCACTATCTTTACCGATTATGGAAAGATAAGATAAAGTAACTTTGAGATTTCATTTCAGGCCAGGAGGTGTGGCACAGGCCTTTAATCTCAGCACTTGGGAGGCAGAGGTAGGCGGATCTCAATGAATTTGAGGCCAGCCTGGTCTACAAAGCGAGTTCCAAGACAGCCAGGACTGTTACATAGAGAAACTGTCTCGAAAAACCAAAAAAAGATTTCATCTGATCCCAGTCAGAGTGGTTAAAAACAACAAAACAACTGGGGAGGACTAGGGAAGAAGGAGCCCTCTTTGACAAAAATGCAAACCAGGGTAGTCACTCTGGAAACACTACAGACAACCCTCAAAAAGCTAAAGATAAATCTAGCATAATTCTCAGCTATAACACTTTCGTCATAAGCCCAAAAAACTTGACATCCTCCTCCACAGATACTTGCTCACCTGTTCACTGATGCTCTATTCACAATAAATGGAAACAACCTAAATGTACTTCAACAGACAAATGGATAATGAAATGTGGTATACATACACTATGGAATTCTATGGAGCTATAAAAAAAATGAAATCATAAACTTTGCAGATAAGTGGATAAAACTAGAAAATATTATGTTAAATGAGGTAACCCAGTGTTGTATTCGGAGCGGCGGGGTTGTGTCCCCAGCACCCTGGTCGCCTGCTAGCTTATGCCCCGAAATAATTACACGGACACTGTATTCTTTTAAACACTGCTTGGCCCATTAACTCTAGCCCTTACAGGCTAATTCTTGCACCTGGACTAGCCCATTTCTAATAATCTTTGTAGCACCACAAGGTGCGCTTACCGGGAAGATTCTAGCCTACGTCCATCCTGGGTCGGAGCTTCATCGTGTGTCCCTGCCTCAGAGATCAGAGCTGTCGAGTCTGAGCTCACTTCCTCTTCCTCCCAGCATTCTGTTCTGTTTACTCCTCCCACCTATGTTTTAACCTATCAGGGCCAAGCAGTTTCTTTATTGCTTAACCAATGAAATCAACAGATTGATATATGACACTCCCACATCAACCCAGACCCAGAAAGACAAAAGCCATATGTTCTCTCTCATCTGTAGTTCCTATTCCAAATCTTCAGATGTGAGTATACAACATGGAGTAACCAGGAAATTATAAAGGCGCTGGGACAGGGGATGAGAGGAGAGTAACAGGGGAAATGGGAAAACTGGGGAGTAAGGACTTCATTACAGAAGGAGAAGCAATTAGGGAACAAGGACAAATAGCACTAATGTAGTTTAATAAAGCCTCAAGAAAATCGTATTTTAGATTTATTTAAAATTACATAATACATATATACAGCTATGTATTTAGACTTATCTAAATATACACATACATATAGAGTTTAATTACAGTTATAGCACGTGGGCCAGCAATGTTCACAGAAAGAGCCATAAACTATTTAGCAAAACCCCCAGTACCTGGCATAAGAAACCTCTGTCTGAGTTGTAGGTCAGAGGGGTTCAAGAGATTCCTAAACAATAGAGGCTATTGCTGTTACCTTTGGTTGCCTCTCAATGGCTGAAGGTAAGTCACTATTTCTGATGACACCTTACACTTAGGATACAAGACTAGGAAGTTTTAAGCTGGATCTAACCTGAATGCTTCCTTTCCTGTGCTTTAGCTTCCATAGTACTAGAGAGTATAAAAGCTTCCAAGAGAAGGAAGCAATCAACAGTCCTAACCAGCCATGTGATGCCTATGAACCATAACTAGCCTGGTAAGAGCTCCCTAAATATGCAATAATGGTACTTATATGTTGGCAGTAACCAGCAGCTATCTAATTATACTTAGGGCTGCTAATAGGAGGAAATCATCCTTGAAACTAGAAACCTAGCCTGGTGGTGCACGCCTTTACTCCCAGCACTCAGGAGGCAGAGGCAGGTGGATCTCTGTGAGTTCAAGGCCAGCCTGGCCTACAGAGTGAGTTCCAGGACAGGTAAGGCTGTTACACAGAGAAACCCTGTCTCAAGAAGAAGAAAAGAGAAGAGAGGAGAATAGAAGGAGGGGGGAGGGGAGGAGAGGAGAGAAGAGAAGAAAAAAGGGAACCTAGCCCACTACCCAGGACCAGTGAGGACATGAATCTTAAGAGAACTTACTACTGCCACTTTACTAGACCAACACAATTCTAATTATATTCTAAATCCTGTTTTTACACCCACAGGTGTAGAAATCTCTAATCAACGAAGCCTCTCTTCACAGCAAACGGAGAGCATCACAGAAAACCACAACTGGTCATAACGCAGAGATCAATAATAGATCATGGGTGTTTAGCTTCAACAGATACATCTACAACACAACCCCTGCACTTAAGGTTCAAGGAACATCACGGAAGTTAGGGTTAGAAAGACTATAAAAGCCAGAGAACCAGAAAGACAGCTGTGAAATTATGTCTCCTAGAGATGACAGGAAAGCTGTGCCCATGAAACCTCAACACTATGGCAGCCTGAATACACCCTAAATAATACCTCTATCAAGTTATATTAATGTCAAAGGTAGACAGCTACGGGGTCTCACCCCTAGACAAAGAGCTGCAGGTCATTAATGACTGCTAGAGACAGAAAATTAGCCTATCGCAGGGATGACCCTCCTAATTAGCTTTCAAATATAAAATGGTCAGTTCTTAAATGTATATACACAAGCAACAAAAATGGATTCCACATTCTGAATTTATATATTTATGCATTTATATATGTAACAATAATAAAGAGGTCATCAATTTGTGATAGTGGTCAAGAGGCACAGGAGGAATTGGAGAGGACATGGAACATTGGAAGGGAGGAAAGAGGAAAGATGATGTAATTATATTGTAATTAAAAAAAAGAGAAAAGCTGAAAAAAAAGTGAGAATATATGTAGAATGGGAGAATTGGAAAGTCACCATTTTGTCACTCTTTAAATAAGGAATCAAAACAATAATCAATAACTATCTGAAAGCAAAATAGTCTTTTCTCCAAATCTCAGTGAGTGTAAGGAATGATATGCTACACAATAGCACACTCACTGGCCCCTGTATCTTGGGCAAGTGATTTGCTCATGCAATCATTTCACCTGCCAAGTGGAGATAACCCTTGTGTTGGACAATCTGTGGGGAGGAGGTTCTTCCTTTCCTTTCTCTACCTGGGTCCCCGGAATAAACCTCAGGACACCCGGTTCACTGGCAGTTACCTCTACCTATTGAGCAATCTTGCTGGTTCAACTTGTCATATTAAAAGAGGTAATATTCGCAAAATGCTCAGAACAATAATGACTACACTGATTATTGGTAATGATACCATTTGTTTTAAGTTAATTCTAAAGCAATGGCTATCTTGGGCAAGAAATGACAAGAAACATTTGTTCTACATAATATTATTCAAAAGTTTTAGAATCAGTCGTATTTTATAGTAGTATTACACCACTGTGTAGTGTCCTGTTAAATGGGGAAGTATTTATTATGATACTGCCTTGCTCAGGTACACACAACTTTTCTTACCTTATCCAAAAGGTGTATTATCATTGGTACAAGATTGGCATCAATTACTGCCTGAACCTGCTGCTGATTTCCTGCAGTGATGTTAGACAGGAACCACACTGCTTCCTGTGGAACAAGATGCTTTTAATATTTCTCACTAAAAGAATAAAACCTATGCCTGAACTATGAAAAAGTATTCACTGGCTAGTGTCTCCATTTTATTACTGAATGAGTTCTACAATGAAAATCTTATAATTTCAATTTTACTACTCCCTTTCTGTATTAAAAAAGAATCTTTAGTTGATTAAAAGCTGCTCTCTGTCTGTCTCAGTCTCTATCTCTCTAAGAAAAGGTCTCATTGTGTAGCCCTGGCTGACCTGGAACTCTAGAGATCCACCTGCCTCTCCTCAAGCGCTGAAGGTGTGTGCTACAATGCCTAGTCCTCCACACTTAATTTTCTGGATAACAATATAGTTTATACATTAAATAATTCTTTCTACATTTCTTTGGATAAATCACTACTGGCTTCTAATTCAAGCCACAATGAGCTAACTCTTCTAAAGAATCTTAACAGGCAATGCTGTTTGGGAACAGTATGATGGAAAAGAAGCTTGGCTGAATACATACCAAGGAGGATGTCATAAACTATAAATCCTAAAACTATTGCAAATGAGATTCAACACACTTCTCAAATAATGTGCTTTATTCTACTCTCTCTAGTCTGCCTTAACAGTCCTATCCCAGTAAAAAAAATCTCAATTAGTTATGACAATGAAGACCATCAAAAATGCAAGTTAGATTTTAGTGTCCTCATTTATAATCATCATTCATTGGACCAGCTCTCTCAAGAGCTAAATGTGGAACCAGTTGTTGGTTGGCTTGATGGGTCTATGTTAATGACCTCTGAATGCTGCCCTCAAAACCACAAAGATGCTAGGCTACTGCTAGGATGATACTGATCACAAGTGTTTCACTTTCAAAGATAATAAATGCATTGCTAAAATCCAAGTTAGCAATAAACAACAACAAAATATTTGACAGCCTACGGAGGATATTATTAGAATTTACGAAACTTAAATTTACCAATTTATTAATTAGTATTGTAAACACTGGCATAATCAGACTCTTTCGGATCAGATCACAGGACATTTAATGATCCTGTTAGAGATTTTAGGGTGCTGGGCTACTTAGGTGAGCTGTTTTTGGGTTATAATCATCGGCAGTATTGTAATCAACAACCCACGTTATTCTACAACAGCCTCAGATGCACTCCAATATCAGCATCACCGTTCAGTGCCCCCTTTCATAGCCACCACACACACACACACACACACGCATGCACACACACTATTAAGTATAAATGAAACATTAAACTAGTACTATATGTATTAATAATTTCCATTCATGGCAACATTCAACACCCAAGTATCTCTATTTCATCATTTCCAAGAGAGCCAAAAATGTATAAATCAGTGGTAGAGCATGTACTTAGCATGTCAAAGGCTCTGGGTTTGAATCCAGAACCCCATGAGCATCCTATAAAGGGTGAAATAAATATTTTCTCTTGAAATTTTTAACAGTAAATAATAAAAACTCTATACAGACATTTCTTGGAACCTAATTCCACAAACAAAAACTACAGTTTTATTCAAACTTTTTTAAAGACTTACTTTATTAATTTTCTCTTTGGGATGAGTGAGAAGTGCTGGGAAGTGTGAAAGAGCATCACAGTTTAAAACTACTTGTGTTTGCTCATCAGTCCCAGTGACAATGTTGCCCACAGCTCGAAGTGCAGCAGTCTGAAACGAAATGTTCAATGCTAAGTACTCTTTTCAACCAGGATCAGACAACTTGAGACAGGTTCATGCCCTCACACAAATCTTTCAGTGCCACTAATCTGTCCCCTCTGAGCACCTACTCTATGTCAGGCACTGATGTAAGAAAACTCTAGGCCTTATGTAGCTTAAGTTATTTCAAGAGAACTGAAACACTAAAAGGGCAATTTTAGATAGTAATTACTGCCATAAAAAAAATAAGTAATTTTCATTTTCTCTTAATTTTTCTCCCTATAAGATAAATGATTGAGCTGCTTAAACACACAAACTTATTCTTTCAAGAACAGGCAGTTTAGTACTTATTAGAGTATTCCATGCTACACAATCAATCTCAACCTCAAATCACAACATTTTTATTATCTCACAAAGAACATGTACATCCATTAACTGTCATCAACACTGCTTTCAATCCCAGGGCCCTGGCAACCACCAAACCCCTGTGTCTATAAATCTGTGTATTCTGCACACTTCATATATGCAGGAACAAGTTCATGTCAATTGGCTATGTGGTTAGTAACAGTTTACTTCCGTTTTGGGGTTATTATGAATAATACCATACAGACATTACATTTAAGTTTCTGTGCGGGAAATGCATATCCATAAACAGTAGAAATATTAGGTCACAATGTACTCCACATTTCACTTCTAAAGAAACCATACTCTGGTTTCCATAAGCAGTATAATCTCCCCTTTTCTGCATTGTTACCATTTTAACTGTAGTCATTCTGAATATGAATGATTTTTCAATTCAAATAATATTTCTTTAATGATTAATGTTTTTGAACTTTTTTTTTTCCTTCAGGTGCTCCACGACCATTTTGTATGTCTTCCTTGGAAAACTACAAGTCTTTTGCCACCCTCTCCCTTTAAAACGTGTGTGAATGTTTTGCTTGCATGTAGGTATGTGTACCACATGTACGCCTGGTATCTGAGGAGGCCAGTTCCTCTGGAACTAGAGCTACAAACGATTGTAAGCTGTCACATGGTGCTCAGAATCAAACCTGGGTCCTCTGGAAGAACAATTAGTGCTCTTAGCTGCTGAGCAATCTCCCAGTCCTGTTCTTATATAAATTCTTAATTTCTGGAGATGTAAGATAGATGAAACAATATGCTACATGAGATTATAATTATGTATACATTTTAGGGGGAGAAGGGATGTAGACGAAATCTACATGGGGACTGGTCACACTATCTTATTTTCAAGAATTATGATATGAAAGGAGAAAAGCTTAAGAAAATCTCTGTTAGTTGTCTAATAAAGTACAAAACATTATCTTTCTCTAAGAACTGGCTAAAAGGAAAATCCAAACCACAATTCTAAGGTCAATATTAAAACTAAGTAAGTCCTCTGCTTGAATTTTTTGGGGGGTGTATGTGAGTACAGGTCTCATGCAGCTAAGGGTAGTTGTGTGCTCTTCCTACCTCCACCTGGAAAGTGCTAGGATCACAGGACTGTGCCTAACATCAAGTAAAAATAAAATAAAACCAACAAACTTATCTAATGTAACTTTGAGGTTGGGGTGATGGCTCAGTAGGTGAGAGCTCTTGCTAAATCAAACCCCCAGTTGATTTAAAGAGCCACTTGAGTTCATGTGTCCATCTGTAACCCTAGTATAGTGGGTTCCTCTGGCCTTTGGGTGTATATCTGCTGCATATACATGTGTGTACACCCTCCCACAGATGCAAATTTAATAGACATGTAACAAAGATATTTACAATAAACACATAATTAAAAAAATTACTGTTGGTCAAATCTTGCTGAATTAGCTATTTCCCTTTTTTTAAAGAAAGCATTTTAATTTTAAAAAGAAACCCTTCTTATTTTATTTAGTTTGTGCATGCATGTACACAACCTTGAAAGATCAATATTAGTGCTTTCTTTTGTTGCTTGCCGAAGTCTCTCACTGAACCTGGAGCACGCGCGGCTACAGGGATCTTCCCCCCTTGGTGCTGGGATTAGAGGCACCAAGTACCATATTAGCATTTACGTGGGTGGTGAGAATCTGAACTCGGGACTCAAGCCTGCGCATTACCCATCTTTCAAGCACCTTGAAATCTGAAATCAATGTAGTCAATACAGACTTAACATCTCCACTGTTGACTACACACTAATATCACTTGAAGAGCTAGCTTAAGTTTGTAGGAAATATAATGGTTTTAATCTCCAGGGGCTAAGGAAGGGAAATTTTTTTTAAGCTTCATGGTTGATTCCAATGTCCAGCTAAGGGCAAGATAAAGTAACTTAGGCTAACAGCTTTCTTTATTGTAATTGTGCTGTAGACTCTAGGCCATTATAGGAATAAAACTCATTATTTACCTTAGAAAGGTTGGGGGGCTTAATAGAGAAACAATTATGAAGTCCTTAACCCACACATTTCAGTTCAAATCTTTTATCTCAGAATCAGTAAATCAATGTTAAAGAAACTCATTAATGAGTAAAAATGGATGCTTTCGGGGGGGGGGGGGAATAGAGCGGAAAAAGCAAACAAGATGGTTTCAGTGCCACCCGAGGTGCTACAGTAAAACCCGCTTCTCCATATTAGAAATTAGTTCACAGTGGAGCCTCCCTGTCTGGCAGGGTAAGGAAGGTTCTTAATAAACTCTTGTTTCATTTCCTTCACTTTAAAGTTAGGATAAAATAACTCACCTTTCCCCATTGAAGAGACATTACAGTGCTAGATGAATAACATGCTTACATCACTTAGTGGTGAGAAAAATCCATCTTAACCAAAACAAACTTACTTGAACTTTAACTTCCTGGTGGCTGAGTAGAGGAACCAAATGAGGAACTATTCCGGAGTCTATTACCATCTGTATCTGTTCATTGCCAGCATCCGTAAGGTAGGAGAGGGCCCAGACAGTATCTACCAATATCTAAAATAAAAGTTCAAATCTTCAAATATTTTCTCATTTTACTATTTTTTCTTTTTGGGGGGAGGGGGTTTCTCTATATAGCTCTAGCTGTCCTGGAACTTACTATGAAGACCAGGCTGGCCTCAAACTTAAAGGTCGACCTGCCCCTGTCTCACTAGTGCTGGGATTAAAGGTGTGTGCCAACATTTGGCCATTTTAATAATTCTTAACCTCACAACCAATTTAGGATCCTTGAGCGAATACAAGTACACACTGTTTTCATTTCTCTCCTATATCATAGGGGGAGTCCAGTACATGCATACATACACATACATATATAATTATACAAAGAGAATTTACTCACATTTACATCTGTGTGATGAATTAATACACAAAGAGCTGGAAGAATCTGAGGAGAGAAATATGTACAATTCAAAACATACATAGATGTAAAAAATACATATAATGGTATCTAAATATTTTTCTTTTGTTTACCTCCTGAATTGTTTCCATTGGTGGCGGTGGGTCTTTGTGGCGACATAAATTGACCATAACCCAGGTAACATTTCTTAAGAATGTTATAGGAATAGACGGACTTATGAATGAAAGCAGAGGTTTTACAACTCCAAGGCTTATCACATAATCTCTACACTGAGGTCCATCACCTGTAGAAGAATTAATTTAGTAAGATAAATCAACAGTAAACCTTTTCAGAAAACATAAAGCACTGGGTACAATTTGTGGCTTCTAGTATTTTAATAAGCTCTCTTTAGTGTTATATAAAGTAGATACTCTCGGTCTTTGAGCTCAGAGACACAATGTTCCACCACTGCCTGTCTTCAAGAATTCTTCTATATACCTCAAGCAAACACCTGTCACTGTTACCTCAATGACTCTTTCAGTTTAACAAGCTTTCAAATTAAGAGATGCCAAAGTAACTATTGAGAAAATATTTGCAGAATTCACAGTCATGATCCAATATTAAAGTCTAGTGTGGTGGCACAAGTTTGTAATCCCAACATGTTGGGGGTGGAGTCAGAAGAACGAGTCAAGGCTAGTTTTAGCTATATAATGAATTCAAATTCAGCCTAGGCTACATGAGATCTACTGTTAAAGCAAAACTAACTAATCCACAAGAAAAAAATCTTTCTTGTACTATAATATCTGGTGATGTATTTGAATTAATTCCAAAATATAACTGGAATTAAAAATAAATCCCAAATAATATGATGTTCCTTTAACAGGGCAGTTCTCAACCTGTAGGTCTCAACCCTTGGGGGAGGGTGTCACATATCAGATATCTTGCATATCAGATATTTACATTACCATTCATAATAGCAAAATCACAGTTATGAAGTAGCAATAAAATAGTTTTAGGTTGGGTGATGTGGGAGTGTCATATATCAATCTGTTGATTTCATTGGTTAAGTTATAATAAACCAACTGCTTGGCCTCAGCTTGGAACATAGATGGGAGGAGTAAACAGAATAGAATTCTGGGCGGAAGAGGAAGTGAGGTCAGACTCTGCTCTGCTTCCGGAGAGACCGGACAGCTCTGCTGGAGCAGAGACGCCATGCTCAGCTCTCCCAGGCAGCTGCAACCCACGATGGACTTAGGCTAGAATCTTTCCGGTAAGCGCACCTTGGGGTGCTTACACACATCATTAGAAATGGGCTAGACCAGGTGCGAGAATTAGTCTGTGGGCTAGAGTTCATGGGCCAAGCAGTTCTTTAAATGAATACAGTTTGTGTGTTGTAATTTCGGGCATGAGCTAGCCAAGCGGCCGGGGTGTTGGGGACGCAGCCCCGCCGCTTCTTATTTCAACAGTTGGGGTCACCACAACACAAAAAACTGTAATAAAGGGTTACAATATCAGGAAGGTTAGGAAGTACTTTAACAGCTTTATACCTAGAACTTGGTGTAAGAGCAAAGGAGGGAGGCACCTGGATATACAACATCATTTTTAAAGGCAGTGTACTCTATACTAGTAAGTTCACAGAACAAGCTGCCCACAAAAACTCTCAATCATAACATTTTCATGTTAGACCTAGAAGAGGACAATAAAGAGATATAAGAACAATACTAAATACTTACATGTAAACAACTGTGGTGACACATACCCATAACCTCAGAATCAAAGAGGTTAAGGCAGGAAAATTGCTCTGAATTCAAAGCAACCTGGGCTACACACTGAGTTCAAGGTAAGCCTGGGAAATATATGCTGCAATACATATGCAAACACACACACACACACACACACACACACACACAGTGAAACATCATCATCTAAAAACAATCTTCAGCATCCCCCCTTATCAAAGTAATGAGACCTCTAAAAAGGGATTTTCAAGCCCTATCCTCCATGTCGGAGGGTTCTGAGCTATAGAAGGAATAGACTTAGTTCTAACTAAGATCCCAGAACTTTTCCATTATTGGTTCTCTGATTCATTTTCAAACAGGGTCTTGCTATGTAATATAGGCTAGCCTTGAACTCGGGAGAAAAGGGCTGGAATTAGTTGGTTGAATTTAAAAGTTTGGGTTACTATACCCTTCAGTAAACAGACGTGGTATAGTGCTGCAATCCCAGCATGTGGGGAAGAGATGTGTGTGCTCCAGCTGAGGTAGGAGGATCGTGAGTTCCAAGTCAGCCAGATTACCATAAAGAAACAAACAAACAAAATGCCTCTACTGCTAGCCTTTAATCCCAGCATTTAGGATGCAGAGGCAGGTGGATCTAGGTGAGTTCAAGACCAGCCTGGTCAACAGAGGGAGTTCAAGGACAGCCCGGGCTACAAAAAGAAACCCTGTCTTAACCACCCCCACCAAACCCTCTAATTAAAAATGAACACTTGAAATATTGAGATTGTGTTAATTAATTCTCCCTACAATTATTAATAAGTGCAAGGGTAGTGCTTATAATGTTCAACAATTAATTAGGTTATTAGATACTTCCTGTTAATTCACACTGTTATATTTTATACATTACTAAATTTTAATATCTTATGTAAAGTTTTATTTTAGACTTCTCAAGTGTACTACAGTACACTTCTCTTTATAAAAAGAAAAATTATTGGTTTAAATTTTTTCCTATTGTTATTCTTAAATGGAGAAAGTTAATAAAGTGGGCACTAATATAAAACTAAATTTAAGTAATTTATATATCTTACAATCCTATCAATGAGAGACTACCAACAAAAAGATGTAACAGTAACTTAAGCAACAAACACATTCCTTTTATTTATTGTTTTACATGTATAGTTACATAATTAAAATTTCTTTGCTTATTTCACAAAAACTAAATGACAAGAAATTACTTTTCAACTATTAGCAGTCATTTTTATTGGCTAGTATACGATTTTCTAACTTACTGGATTAGCATTCTAAGTTTTATACAAACCTATAATATTTCCCAATGCCCACACTGCCTGCTCACAGACATTCTGATGTGGTGAATGCAGCAGCCTTAGGAAAAGTGGCACAGCATCTAAAAGGGGAAATTACAGAACAAAGATGAGACCCCAACAAAACATAATACAAACTACCAAAATTATTTCTGTGAAAAAGTAACATCAAAATTTTAACATATAAACCATTCCAAATTAAAATTCCGCATATTTCATTTACAATTAAACCTGGGCTTAATTACGATTGTTTATCTGGCTCCAGAGACTGAACCTAGGGCAGTCTACACATTGTCCTCATGACCTGTCACTGCACTATGGCCCCAGCAAAACACCAATGTACATAAAATAAAAATAATAAGTTAAAAAAACTTAAAACATAACAAAAAATAAATAGTTAAAAAATTGTGAAGAATATGACATAGATAGAACCATAAAACCTACTGAACCTGTTAACTCTACACACAAAACAAAACCAGTTTTAGTAGGATTTAAGGTAATTTCTAACTAGTATTAAGATGTAAAATGCTTATTAGTTGGATAATATAAATCATACAGAAAGGAATCCAAAAAAAAAAAAAAAAATCAAAAGGACTTTGGCAAATGGGTTTACCAGTCCATAGAACAAGACAAGTAAAGGAACATACTCAGGAGAGCTGTTTCAACAACCCTAGGTCTTAGGGGTAGATACTATTCTGTAATATAGCTTTTAGGAGGATCTATGAATTTATTTATTTTTAAAGATGAGGCCCCAAATTCATGATCCTTCTATGTCAGCCTCTCAAGGGTTGGGATTGAAAGCATGTGCCACTATGCCTGGCCAGCACAGGATAACAATTTTGTTAACTAACTCACTGGATTGAACCACGGCTTGTGTCTGTTCAGATGTTCCAGATGCAATGTTTGTCAAAGCCCATGCAGCTTCAAACTGTAAAGAAGGACTAAGAACAAAGAGCAAGAGATTTTATACCACACATTTCACTTCGCCTACATATCTAGTAACCTTTTTTCTCCCTCTTTAATGTGTTGTTCCAAAGTTTACTTATCCATCTATCCTTCAAAATATAACCCAGTCATTTCATGATGAAATTCAGACATGTGCCCCCAAATGCCCTTCTTAGTAGTTTTAGCTCTGTCTTTACTAAAATAGATTCTTACTATCATTCCTCAGTTTTGAAGCACTTATCTTGCCAGGTTCCCAAGTTAAAGTCATTCTCAAATTTGTTTTTGGTGCTTATAATGGTTTTAACTTCCAATTCTATCCCATAACCTCTCTTTCCCTCCTTCCTCTCTCCCCTTACCTCCCCTCCCTCCCTCCCTCCCTCCTCCTCCTCCTCCTTCCTCTC
>NW_026067939.1:6015517-6079826 GCF_014885135.2 Alexandromys fortis
CCCTCTCTCTCTCTCTCTCTCTCTCTCTCTCTCTCTCTCTCTCTCTCTTTCTTTCTTCTAAGAAAACCTCTCTCTAAAAAGCCCAGGCTGGTCTTGAACTGAAACGTCAAGGTCTCAGATTATAAGCATATATCATCATGTCTGGTTTTTGTTTCTGATTCAGGGTCTCTAGCCCAGATTGTCCCTAAACTCATTATGTATATAGCCAAGGATCACTTTGAACTTCTGACCCTCCTGCCTCTACCTTAAAAGAATCTTCTTCTTTTAAGATTAAGCTAGAAAACCTACCATTTCCAAAGAACATGGTCTAATTTAAAATAATAATTATATACTTACTTGTCATCTCTTTCAAGACAATGAACTAAAATAGGCAATATTCCAGATTTTATTAAGTCATCAATTGGTGGATTTCGATCACTGGACAAAAGTTTCCTGTAAAATAGATACCTCTTGTAAAACTTGATGTCATATATTATTACAATTAAGTTCACATTCACATAGAGTATAATCTGAAGAGATGTGTAAGTATATACTTTGAAAGTTACTTCTTATACTTCATATAATGCAATATTTTCTCTACTCATGAAAAGATAGTTAAATTAAATCTACAAATAGGACCATTAATTGGAAAACTATGGTAGACATTTTGGTACTTTTATTAATACAACACTATTCCCTCATCAGTTAGGAATATGGCAACTAAAAAGGCAACCAAATTTTTTTTCCCCTAAAAAGACAGGTTCTTACTATGTAGTCCTGGCTTCTGCCTCCTTAATGCTGGCATTTAAGGTGTGGTCCAACTAAATATTTTTACATGTGTTATGTTCGGAGTTAATTTTACACTTAGAGAAAAGGAATTAATAGGTTTTCAAAATACCTAAAAATTAGGCATATCAGAAGTGATCACAATGTATATCCCATTCTATATATTATTAAATATCATGAAAGCCCAACAACATTAACATAAATCTTCTCCTTATTGGAATTTGCTGTACAACTACATAAAGATAAGGTTTAAGAAAGTCTAGTCAGAGCCAGGTGGTGTCCGCCCAGGCCTTTAATTCCAGCACTCAGGAACCAGAGGCAGGTGGATCCCTGTGAATTCAAGGTTAGCCTAGTCTACAAAGCAAGTTCCAGGACAAGCAGGGTAGTTACACAGAAAAAACCCTATCTCGAAAAACCAAAACCAAAAGAAAAAAATGCTAGTCAGAGCATCAACCTATATAAACTGTCCCCATATAAGGCACACTTATTTATTCACTATCTTATGAATATAAAACTCCTTCTCTTACCTTTCAACTGCTCCATAAGGAGGCTACACCTTTCCTAACTGGAGCCTGGTACCACTGTGATCTCATCTCTAAACACTCTGTATCCTACTCTCCTTGCTCAGAATGGCTAGCCATCTATTTATTTCAGATTCCGTAACACCTCTCAATTCTAAGGTTATGTGTACAGCATAGTCCCACATTTGCTACTGGGTGCCTATTCCCTATTAAATTTTAAACAATTACTACTACTACTACTACTACTACTACTACTACTACTACTACTACTACTACCACCACTACTACTGTTTTTTCTTTTTCTTTTTTTTAAAGACAGTTGTCATATATCCAAGGCTAGCTTCAAACTTTCTATGTGGCTAAAGATGATCATATATTTCTGATCCTCCTGCTTCTACCTCTCAAACTGTGATTACAGGTGTGTGAAAATATACCACCTTTATGCAGAGCTAGGTATACAGACTTGATAGTCTGTACATACTAGGCAAGCAAAAAATAAATAAACAAACAAACAAACAAACTAGGCAAGCATTCTACCAACTGAGCTATATATAGCTTCAGACCAGAATCTAAACTTCTTAAAGAGAAATTTACATACTAGCAGGACATAAATCAATCTGAAACTGACCCAGAAGCTACCTCTGTATTAGCTAGTTTTCATAGCATGGGAAGGGCAATGTAGGCCTCTGGGGAGAGAGGTGAGCAGGGTGGGGGGGGGGGGAGAACAGACACCAAACATTGTAATCAGTGTTGGATCAGCAGGGGACAATACTGACATGCCAGGAAAGAAGAACCCACTGATGCAAAGGTGGCCTGACTGTTAACAAGGGCAACCTAAAGGGCTTTCCTGTTTCTGTTCCACAGAAGGGAATTCATATAGGAACTGTAGACCTGGTCAAAAGTTAGGGAGGTGATAGTCCTTAGGGGTAAATATACAATTGTAGTTTAGCTAAATCATCATGTAGCCAAACTGCCTTCTAAATATTAATGTATATAGTTATCGATTTGTGCTTGGTCATAAATATTTTTGTAATGATTAATACAGAGACCTATAACTGGTCAAAGTACTAAGAATAAACAACTGTTGAGTATTCAGCGCAAAATGGGATATTTGTATTAACATGCTCTCCCTTCAAGGAGCAGTACACATCACAGAAGCAGGCAAAGTATGTAAGAGCTGGAAGACCAAGTCTTCAGGACCTAGCATGGCCATGGCACTCATGAACTCACAAACAGGCATGGTTACCTTCACAAGACCAAGCTTTTTCAGCATTGGATGAGGGAGGGGTTCCACAAGACCTCACTCCTAGTGGCAGCTGACGGTGTTTGAGAGTCATTTCTCTTTGGAGGTGTGGCTACTGGTAGGTTGCCCAAGCCCCAGTGGATGGGAAGCACTAATTGGTCTTAGTAGGTTGGTTAAAGGAACTTTTTTAAAAGGGAGGACATGAAGTTAGAAAGGGGAATCTGTTGAGGGAGAGTCAGGGAAGTGAGAGAAAGGAGGTAGATATGGTCAAAATACATTGTAGGCATGTAAGAAATTTTCCTATAAAGGATAAAAATATTCTATTAAAATCAAGAATATTGCATAGTATTTTCACAGTATTGTCCATAATTCGTAGCACAGTACTTAGCAAAACTGTAAATAAAAATCAGGGGCTTTTATCTTATTTAATTTTTTAAAAAAATTATTTTATGTATATGAATGTTTTGCTTGCATGTGTGTCTTGTACCCAAGGGGGTCATCTACAATTAGAGTTATAAACAGTTGTGAGCTACCATGTGAGCTGTGGGCGCTGGAAACTGAACCCAGGTCTTCTGCAACAGCAGCAAATGCTCTTAACCACTGAGCCATCTCTCCACACCCTCCTTTTCTCATTTCATAATAAAGAGTACAATACCTACAAAAAAGCACTTTGGTGCCAGGGTCTTGATTTGTGTTAAGGCTCAATAGTTTTATCTGTAGTTCCTTTTGCAAAAACATTGCTAACATAGTGAAGAAAAAAAAAGGTAAATAATAAGTACTAAAATTATCTTGAAACCAGTTTGCTCTTATATATCCCTGAAATTGTCTCAGGATTTCTCTGGAACCCAGTTCAAAGTCGTACCTTAATCACCTTTCCTACAAACATGAACTTGCTGTTTCAGAACGTAATCTAACTTGTACCAAACTGTAAGCAGTTTTTTAGCCTATGGGATACAATAATGTAGCGGTGCTACATTTTTCCCATTTGTCTTAGTTAAGGTAAATACACATAAGCAGGACATGTAATAAAATATAAAAGATTCACACACTTGATAAGATATTGCACAAATCTGTGAAAATTCTCTGCACTTTAAAATCTTATCAACTACAAACAGTATCTTGTTTAAATATTTTTTGTTTGAACAATCCTTCTATATCTATAAATATACAAAGCAACCATTATGTTATAACACAACCATGTCTTCCTCAACATACTAGTTAATTCAAAGATCTTTCTCAATAATAAATTGGGTATATATGTGTGTGTGTGTGCTCATGTATGTGTACATGCCCAAAAAAAGTGAAAACCAGAAGTGCAACCTCAGAATCGATTCCTCAGGAGCTACCCACCTTGTTTTTTGAGACAGGGTTTCTCACTGGCCCAGGGCTCACCAATCAGCTATGCTGCCTGGCCAGGGGAGCCCCAAGGATAGTTCTATTCTCCACTTCCAGCGCTAGCATTACAGGCCAGCTACATGTTCAGCTTTTTACATGGGATCTGGGGACTTAACATGGGTCCTCGAGCTTGCACAGCAAGCACTTTCCAGGTTGAGCTATCTCCTCAGTTCCTCACTAAGTTTTTCTGGCTTTTTCCTAAAAATATGACAACACAAGTTTCACAACTGAAATGTACAAAATAACTTGGTATTTTTGTCTTAGAAAAACACTAGTGTATATGCAGCAATATATATTTAATGTATACTTGTTATACACGATACATTATGCTTATAACTCAATTTACTGTTTTGACTAATATAAGCACTTTGGTCACCTAAAGGAGGGGTCTGAAGAACTTGCATTTGAGCATTTAACTCACCTAGCAGCTTGTACTGCACTTAATTGAATTCCTTGGTTATCACTTGAAGCATTCTATAAAAAAAGTAAAACAATTTATCACATGAATACACAGTAATTAGTTGTTTAGTCCAGAAAGTACAAAGAGAGGTGAATAAAACCCAACTTACTTGAACAATAGCTTCTAGAGAGGTATTTTGCTGGCAAGAAATTAAAGAGAAAACAAAGTTAAAAGGTCATCTTTAAATGTTCTCTTTATAAACTCTTCCGTTGGAAGTTTTAGATTACCAAAATAACATAACTTACTACTCTAAAATCACCATCTATATCAGAGTCTTCACAGATATCTTCATGCGGCACATTTCTTCTCTTTAAGAGATGTTCATCTCTTTTATTCTTTAAAGAAGAATTTCACATAAGAAAAACAGTTAATTTTCATATAAAAGTTAAGCAATCCTGTGCCTACAAACTAAAATAATAAAGCGCCTTTTAAATGTGAAAACAAATTCAAAAAAATTAAAGCAAGTTGTGAAATAAGCACTGATCCTAATCACGAACAATTGACAATCCTATTGTCAAAACAAAATGGTTTTACTAAAATGGCTAGTGTACAGCTTAAGCCAGAATGAAACACAACACACTCAAAAGTAACAAACCATTTATACATCATCTGGAAGTGACTCTTTATTACCTAAAAGCAGAGTCAAAGCAAAAGCTGGGTGATTCACTATGGCTTATACTTTACATAAATCATTAAAAGTTAAAAAAATAAACTTGTTCATATCCATTAACGGAAAGTGGGCAAGGTATAACTTGCCCACTTTTCAACAGCTCTCTAGGCTTAGTTAAAAAATTTGTTGGGAATGGGAGGCGGTGGCGGGGAGGAGGCAGAAATCTTTAATAAATAAATAAATTAATTAATTAAAAAAAATTTGTTGGGGGGAAAGAAATCTAAGCACTTGAGACTGAAAAAACTATATTCAATAAATAAAATTTCATTATAGAACAGACTGTATATTTTACAAAAGATATAATGTAATATTTTCTATATATGTTATCAGAACTATTTCTCAAAATATCAATAGTAAACCATACTTACCTTCCTTAATTCAACTACAACTTCATTTCGTTGTCTTCTCATAGTCTACAAAAAAAAAAACCAACACTTTTTCTTGTTTCCAACTGCCTGTATATTAAACTCTCTCACACTTTCACCCAAAACTGCATTTTCTGATCTTCAACAAACATACTCCAACTCCATCTTATAAATGGTTGATCCATCCTTCCATTTGCACAGATATAAAACCTGGGGCCATGTTTTCATGTAGTATACATTCACTCATCCAACATCTTACTACCTTTTATTATCATCTCTGTAATTCTGTCCAATTTGTCATTCTCTCTCTGAGACCACTGCAAATGCCTCCTAATACATTATCTCCCTTGCTCTTCTTTTTAAAAGTATTTTATGTGTATGTGTGTGCATGCACACCTGAGTGTTATGTACACGACGTGTGTGTAGGAGCCCAGGAGGTAGGAGAATGGCATCAGATCGCGTTAATGACAGTTGTAAGCCGCCAAGCAGGTACTAGGAATAGAACCTAAGTTCTTTTTAAGAGTAAGCAAGTGCTCTTAACCACTGGGCCATCTTCTGGCCCTCTCTCTTCCTCTCTTGCATCTTTCTCTCTAGTCTACTTTTATCAGAGCAACCCCAATAATCTTCATTGCTTTAAGTTTTGTATACTATGTATGAACTCCTTTGGCAAGTTGGTAAAAATCAAATTGTTATCTTCTAATATAGAATTTTTAAACACACACACACATAGCAATATTGGTATATATAGTATTTCCCAAGAAGATGGATCAGGGTTCAGTTTTTAGACTTAGTACCTCTCTATACTTCAAC
Organism: Alexandromys fortis; assembly: GCF_014885135.2. Classification (NCBI taxonomy): domain Eukaryota; kingdom Metazoa; phylum Chordata; class Mammalia; order Rodentia; family Cricetidae; genus Alexandromys; species Alexandromys fortis. The sequence continues at coordinate 6,021,747 of NW_026067939.1, forward strand.
TTCCTCATCTACAAAATGGTAGAATAGGTTTCCTGCCCCTGCCCTATTTTTTTGGTATATTTTTTCAGCAGGATCTCATTATATAGTCTTGGCTAGCCTAAAACTTGTGATGTTGACAAGGCTGGCCTAGAACTCACAAAGACTTGCCTGCCACTGCTTGAAGGTTAGTATTACAGGGGTGTGACACCACACTCAAACATTACTCTATGACTGGGCTATATCTCCAGTCCTCTTTTTGCTTTTTAAGACAGGGTCTTACTATGTTTATATTGCTCAGGCTGACCCTGAACTCAGGCAGCTTTGAAACTTTTATCCTCTTGCCTTAGTCTTAGTAGTTGGGATTTATAGGGCTGTGCCACCAGGCCTCACTGAGCCTACTTCTAACACAGTAAGGCTTATGTAGGTAAATACATCAGAGTACTCAGACACTTCCTATGTGTTAGTCTTATCGTTACTGCTATGTCCTCAGGGTGGAATGTTCTTCCCCCACCATCTCTGTGTTCAGTCTTCCTTCTCCAAGTCATCCACCAACTTTCCATCTATATACTACCCTTTATCATGCCTAATTTTTCCTCCTTATCATGACATGTATCATATCTTAATTTACTATATAAGGTAATAAGAATAAGCATTATTTCTTCTCAACTGTCTTAATTTAAATGTGTAGAAAACTTTGCTGCAATTTTTGGTCACATTACTTTATTCTGTGGTCTTCTGATTTTTGATACAGACAAATATTGACAAAATTAAAAAATACTATCAAAATAAATATTGCAAAAATGAATAATCAGTTATGAACTTGTTTTAAGATCTAGTATCTCATTTAAACATTACAACCTACAGAATTTTTATTCTTACATAGTCACACAAATATAAAAACTGCAGACTATATTAAATTAGCCCTAGAGGACTCCAGTATTATACAAAGTCCCTTAGCAGTAAACCACATCATTTCCCAAACATCTAGAAATAGAATTCAAGTCAATTTGAGTCTAAGGCTCCTATTAAAGTATAAGCACTATAGGCTGAGATTCAGTAATATGAAAATCTAAAATCCAAAATTCTCTAAAACTCCAAATTTTGAATGTTGACATGTCAAGTGATAAACTATATACAATTGTTCCATGCTCAAAATTATTTGACATATATAACTATCATTTAGCACACACACACGCACGCGTGCATATATTTAAAAGAAAACTAAATCCCAAACGTGAAATACAATGTTTGGGATTTAGTCTTCTTTTAAATATATGCAAAATTTTGAAAATGTAAAGATATTCTGGCCTAAGCATTCTGGGTGAGAGATACTCAACTTGAGCAATGAACTTAGCTTATTGTAACACAAAACATCTATATTCTATTCCTCATGAAGACTGTTGTGTCTCTAAGACGTATTAGCTAAAAGAGGGTTCAAAAAATGTTATAATAAGAAAGACTACTGAGGGACAGAGGTCTATACCTGAGAAGGTTGCATTAGTAAGCATTGCACCTTAAAGGTGACAGGAGTAGAACGATCTTCACTTTCTTCACATTGGTGCAAACTATTATATAATTCCCTCTCCACCGTAATATAGCCTATTTATTAAAGTTAGAGGTTTCAATAATTTAGAATTTTAAAAAAAGCAAGCCAGGAAGACCTCAAACTCAAGGCTGGCCTGAGCTATATAATGAATCCCTGTTTCAAAAACCAACTGACCTATTTGCCCTCTGCTGCCAAAAAACACAGACACAAATAAAGCATTTATTGACCCAATTTAACAACGTAATAACAATATATGACTAGAGCTACTGTTTATAGAAATTATTTGCAAAATAAGAGACTGGACAGTGTCTCTTTACTATGGGATCAGAGTTTAACTTCTCTTTCCAAAGTAAACCCATTTCAAATCAAGGACTTTTACTTCTGAAGGCCTATGAAAAGAGCATAAGGCTTCTTAGATCTCTAAGTCTCCCTTCAGTTTAAGCATCAGGCTTTGCATATGACATGTAGATACAATGTTTGTGAATTCACAAAATTCACATTGCACTAAAACAATTAGGAAGTTTTCAAGCAACTGGTTCTTAAAGAATCCAGAATGCCATTTCTTTCTCAAAAGTATGCATGCTTTTCTTTGAATTTTAAAAATATTTACCACATTTCTATAACTATATTAGAGTTTAAACATGACCCCTGCTCTTAATGGAATAAAGGTATACCTTCCCATTAACAGCTACTTAATTTCCAGTGAGTGGCTACCTAACTCTTGCTAAAAGTCACTTTTTAACTAATACGCAGTTCTCTGAAACTCTAAAATTAATTCATGGTTTAACATATTGTATGAATTTTTGTATTTAAAATTTTCTTAACAAAACCAAGACTTAGATTAATTAGAAATTATTCTCATTAGAGAAAAAGCTTTAAAAAATGTAAAGTATGAAGGTACACACCTATAACACCAATAATGTAGAATCAAGGCAGAAGACCTATAAATTGAAGACCAGAGAGGCTAGAAAATGAGACTCTAATCTTAAACACAATGCCCAGTCCACAATCTATGAAAAATTTATTCATCACTTATTTGCTGAGCACTACAAATACAAAGATGGACCAGAGACACAGTATATCCACACCCTCAAGAAGAGAGAGACACTTCAGGCAACAAAATCATTTGCCACCAAGCCTAAAGACTTGAGTTTGATTCTCGGGACCCACATAATGGAACAGAAAGATCAACTCCTACAAGGTGTCCCCTAACATTAGTAGTATGGGGTGAATGGGTGCATAAGCACACACAATGTAATAAAAAAGTTTTTAAAAAAGAAGGTTGTACTCTTATGACAGAAACAGTGTTAAGACAGCCTCTTACTATGCAATCTTGGCTGTCCTGGAGCTTACTATGTGGAACCAGGCTGACCTTGAACTTGACCTGTCTCTTCTTCTCAATGCTGTCATTAAAGGTGTGTTACCATGACTGGCCTAAAAGGTATGAGAGCTCAATCTTGACAGAATGATTTAGATGAAGATATTCCAGACAGACAATATAGTATATACAAGAAAACACAAGATAAAAGAAGGCATTTGCAGCCAAGAGTGGTGGTACACACTTGTAATCCCAGCACTGAGAAGGCTGAGGAAGCAGAAAGATCAGCTGATCTCAGTTCAAGAATAAGTGAGCAACACAGAGAGAAACTGTCTCAAATGAAGAACTACACAGATTATAAATAATGTTCAGCATTCTTAACTACCAAGGAAATGCAAAGTTACATAAATTATAGTTACAGTGGGATTCCATCTCATTCCAGGCAGAATGGCTATTCACAAGAAAATTTAAATAGCAAATGTTGATTAGGATGTATGGCAAATGTAACAATGCATTGCTGGTAAGAATGTTAATTAACTGTCACTATGGAGGAGACTGGAGATATGGTTGATGTAGGAAGTCCTTCTGTGTATGTGTTGCTTTTATTGACTAATAAATAAAGCTGTTTCAGCCAGTGGCTTAGCAGAGTAAAGCCAGACAGGAAATCCAAACAGAGATATATAGAGAGAAAGTAAGTGGAATCAGAGAGACACCATGTAGCTGCCAAAGGAGACAGAATCTGGATCCTTACCAGTACACCACAGGCTTGTGCTAACACACAGATTAATAGAAATGGGTTAATTAAGATCTAAGAATTAGCCAGGAATATGCCTGATGGAGGTGGGTCTTGTAATAATAAAGAAACTGCCTCGGCCCTCATAGGACAGAAAATTAGGTAGGCGGAGTAGACAGAAGAGAATGCTGGGAAAAAGAAGCTGAGTCGAGGAGTCGCCATGATTCTCCCGCTCCAGACAGACGCAGGTTAAGATCCTCCCTGGTAAGCCAGCTCATGGGCTACATAGAATATTAGAAATGGGTTAGAACAATATGTAAGAGCTAGCCAATAAGAAGCTGGAACAAGCCGGGCCAGGCAGTGTTTGAAAGAATACAGTTTCCGTGTAATTATTTCTGGGCATAAGCTAGCCATGCGGGCGGCCGGGTGCCGGGGATGCAGCCCTGCGGCTCCTATCTCAACATATGCCTAAGCTATTGGCTGAACAGTATTGTAATTAATAGTTTCTGTGTGATTTTTAGGTCTAGGTGGCCAGGAAACGAATGAGTAGTTTCCACCTACAGATGGTTCAGCAGTTAAGAGCACTGACTGCTCCTTCAGAGGACCCAGGTTCAATTCCCAGCACCCATATGGCAGTTCACAACTGTCTGTGACTCCAGTAACAAGATATTTGGCACCTTTACACAGACATACACACAGGCAAAATGCTAATGCATATAAAAATAACTTTTTAAAAAGAAAAAACAAAATTGTCACTATGGAAATTAGTATGGGGGTCCTACAAAAAAAATTAGCAGCATACATCTGTTATATAACCTAGCTATACTATTTGTGGGTATATGTCCACAAGAATTGAAGTAAGTTCACTATAAATACATGATACCTATGTTTTCTGCTGCAATTTTATTAAATGCCAAGTCACAGAATTAGCTTCTTGACATACACATGAATGTATAAAGCCAATATGGTATACATAGTCAATAGAGTTTGACTCAGCCAAAAAAGAATGAAATCAGTGTCTGAAGGAAAATGGGTAGAACTAGAGATTATATTACATGAAATAAGCCAGTCCCACAATGACAGATATTATGTTTGTTTTCTTCCCATCTGTGGAATTTAGGACAGAGGGAAAAGGACATGAAATTCAAAGAGAACAACATTAGAGGCTGTGGATGAGCAAAGGGAGGGGAAAGAATTTTAAGAATGGATAATAGCAAATCCAAAATATGTGTATACATTATGGAAATGATGAAGTCTATTGCTTTTACAATTAATATACACTAGTTTTAAAAAGGTGTCATGTTTAAAATCTGTGGAAGAATCAGAAATGAAGAATTAAAGGGTAAGCCAAGAGTTCCATCAATTTCATAAAAAGTTAAATACACTTTTTTTATCTGCAGATTTTAGCCCAAGTAGGCACCACAACCTTAAGAATATTTGGTAGGTGCAAGTTCTTTAGCCCAATTAATATGGTAAATCAAGAGCTGAGCACGTGGCAGTGGCAGATTAAGTTTTCAATGCCTATAATTTATATATGGGTCATTTCAAAGCATGGCATGTAGAATTAGGTCCTATAGTAATAATTTATTTATGTTTTAATAAATAAAGTTTGCCTAAAGATCAGATGGGAGACAGAGGCAAATGGACCTCTATGAGTTCAAGGCCACCCTGGGGTACACAAAATCAATGCTGAAACAAATTCAGGGGGTGGTGGCTTACACCTTTAATCCCAGTAGTAAGGATTCACACGTCTTTAATTCTAGCACTAGAGGGAATATAAAATGGGAGGAGAGAGAGGCTTATTCTGCTTAGTCTGTGGTCGCCCAGCCTTGGTAGTGCAGTAAGACTTCTCTAGTGGCTTGGCTGCTTTGCTTTTCTGGCTTTCGGGTTGAACCCCAATATCTGCTACAATTTCCCATACTACTTTAATAACTTGCCCATGCTAAATGGCTTCCTGCACTGAGTAAGTCTGTTACTGACTCAAGCTCCGGATCACTCCATTCACATTGGGAGGAAACTTGGACCTGATGCTCATCACTAGTAGTGTGTAAAATTAGAACCTTATTACTGCTGTCAATAAACACTATATCTGAGAAATTAAACTATGGTTTGAAAATAAGAACCAAACCTTTTCCTCAATGAATTTTCTAGTAAAGGACCCCACAGTTAGGCACCTAACACTGATGGGAACTGTAAATACTATGCTGGTCGCTATTGGGGAAACTGGAAAGTGGACATGACAGCAATGGCAGTGACTGACAACAACTAAGTAATGGACTATGCTAAACAAAGTAGGGCAAATAGATTAAAGTCAGCAATCACAGCTTGCAAGAATGCTCATTTTTCTTCAATCTTTTCATGTTGGCAACAAGAGAAACAAAGGTTTAAGTGTTATGAAGAAAACAACACATGAAAAGTGACACTGGGAAAAATTAGGAAATAAAATCAGATTTAATCAGATTAAGGAAGTCAGCAGAACCCAGTTTTTACAAGACTGTGGAAGAATCCAATTTCTCTGCTGATCTGGTGCATTCTGAGAAGAGGAAAAAATAAACAATGTTAAACTGGGCATAGCAGCTCATGCTGATACTCTCAGTACTAGGAAGGATGGGACAGAAACATTAGCCTCAAGTTTAAGGCTAGCCTGGACAACATATGGAGACTGCCTCAAAACCAACCAAACAAAAAACCAAAAACCCTGGGAATGGAGATTTGACTCATTCGTTTAGAGCACTTGGTTCCCAGCATCCACGCTACCTCACAATAATCCCAAATTGCAGTTTTGAGAGATACAAGGTACTAGGCGCTTAAATGGTGCACATACATATACAATATACAAATATAAAACAAAGAAACAAATAAAAATAACCAAGCACTTAAACACAAAATGTTAAAAAGTCAAGATGATGCATCATCCCAGCTCTCAGAGGATCACTGCAATGGCAATGCCAGTCTGTTCTCTACAGAGCTCCAGGGTAAAAGGGCTACACATAACCCATCACAAAATCCCTCACCAAGAAAAAAAATTAAACAAAGGTAAAATATGAAAATCAAGACATTAGGAATGCACAATTTATTGTCTATTGCTTCTTAACATACCCAGAGCTGGGAAACAGCAAAGTATCCTCTCTAGGTCCTGCCTTTGTTTTAAGTGAATCAATACATATAATAAAAATCAATAAAGGCACGTAAAAGGGAAGAGAATAAAGCAAAAACCAAAAAACATGCCATTAGCAACTTGCAAGCCAGAGGCTGAGGAGACTGTTTATGTGGCTATTAGAAAGAAGTCACACTGATTAAGGGAGTGGTTTTATAAGGTGTCCCTTTCATCTCTATGGACCATTTCAACTTTAAATTCTCTAGATGGAAGAAACTGACAAACTGCCAACTACATAACAGAACATTTCATGGGTTCCCCTACTGTCTCTCCATGGACTTCTGGCCTTTGCACTCAGTCCCTCAAACCTGCATTCCTATCCCTGCAAAAATGGTTTATTGGAGTTCTTCGACAAAGTTCATTGTCTGCTTGGATTGCCTTTGAAGTTGCTCAGAATGGGCTGTCACATGTCCTAGGAGGATACGGAACTCATGCTTTTCCTAATTGCTTCTATTTATTTCATTCATGAAAAATATTTCTAATTTTAAAAAAATTATTATTCTCTGCGCACAGGTATTTTGCCTGTATGTTTGTCTGCACATCACTTTCACGTCCAGTGCCCATGGAGGTGAGAAGGGGATGTCCGACCCCTTGGAACTGAGGTCACAGACAGTTGTGGGCCACCATGTGGATGCTGAAAATTGAACCTGGGTCCTCGGAAAGAGCAGCCAGTGCTCTTAACCACCAAGACATCTCTTCAGCTCCTCTTATTGAAAAATTTAAGCAAATCACATTATAGTATTTTGTAACTGAAAAGAATAAAAATCATTTACTTTAAATTACTTCATTTTAGAGACAGGAACTGAAACTAATATCAAGTCTCTCCAGGGCATAAGGGCACATAATCCCAGCACTCGGGAGGCAAAGGCAGGCGGATCTCTGTGAGTATGAGGCCAGCCTGGACTACAGAGTGAGTTCCAGGACAGCCAGGGCTACAGAGAGAAACTCTGTCTTGAAAAACCCAAAATTGCTGGGCGGTGGTGGCGCACGCCTTTAATCCCATCACCCAGGAGGCAGAGGCAGGCTGATCTCTGTGAGTTTGAGGTCAGCCTAGCCTACAAGAGCTAGCTCCAGGACAGGCTCCAAAGCTACAGAGAAACCCTGTCTCGGGAAAACAAAACAAAACAAACCCCAAATCTCCCTAGCTTCGCTGCTGACCATATACCATAGCTGCAATATTTCAGGGAAGAGACCTGAGTAGGGTCAAAGAGCTCAAGTTGTGTGTTTGTGGTGTGTAACCCTACAAAATTTACTACACTGAACAGGACATGAATGCAACAAGATGATGACACTGAGGTTCTGGCTCAGGCAACTGAAGGGCAGAAATGTCACTGACTGAGATAGGGCAGACTGAATGATTACCAGACAGGTTCAGGGAGCTGGGTGGGTTATACCACTCACTTTTGAACTTACTAAGTTTAAAATGCTTGTAAAAACAACTTGTCAAAATAGTCAAAGGAATCTGGACTTCAATCAGGTTGGGACTATCTAGGCATAAACAGTGCCTGCTTTTATATTCCCAGCACTCAGAAAGCTGAGGCAGGAGAACTGCAAATTCTAAGCCAACCCAGGCCATTATAGTGAGACCATGTCTCAACACTTGAAAGTTAAAAAAACAAAGGAAGAGGGGAAGACATCAATTTAGAAAGTTGCCAGTATAAAAATGCAAGACCAGATGACCTGATGAAATCCCCTATGGTACAAATACAGTGCTAGGGACCTCTAAGAGGTAGAAGACTAAAGAAGGAAAAGTCAGTGAGACAGAACACAAGAATCCGGAGCCACTTGAGGAAGGGAGACTTTTCAAAGGACCATAATTATACCAAGGATACACTGATGAAGACTGAGGTGGCTCAATAGGCAAAGGCACTTAACATAAAAGCCTGACAACCTCAGGTAGATCCCTGGAGCCCACGTAAAAGTGGGAGGAAAGAACAAACTCCTTAACACTGCCCTCTAACTTCCATATACATACACATACTCAAAATGCTTTAAAAATAAAAAAGATGAAGACCAAAAACTACCTATTACTAAATGTACATTAAAAGTAACAAAATAGATAATAATCACCATAAGAAGATTCCAAACCCTGCATCTACTATGAGACATGGCCCATTTCTGTTATCATTTATTACCACCACCAGACGGACATTCAATTTGCTTAAAATACTGTTCAGTACTTTGGAGTTTTTAACTCACATCTCATTTATTACATTATGGTATTATAACTGAGTAAACTAGAGAACAGAGTTTAGATATCTAAAATTTCTCAATAAAAACACCCCTTTAACTTTTCAGTCCCTCCTTTTCTTTCTTGAGTCAGACTGCAAGCAGAGTCTCATTTTTGACAAAAAAAAAAAAAAGTCAGTATTTTATTTTATGGGTTCCTCTCTACAAATGTAGCCAATGGGGTAGCTACCATACTTAGTCTAATTTTTAATTAGCCATTCATCCATCAAAGGGCATTTTCACCCTTTAGATATTCACTGCTGTGGATAAGATATACAGAATTCTTGCTTTCAGTTTATGTCAGTGTATATATCTGAAGCAGGATTGATAACATATAATTCTATTTTAATGTGAGGGACACCACTTTTCCAAAGCACCTGCACCGTTTTTCATTTTTGTCAATAGTTCACAAGGAGTCCAAATTCTCCATAACCTTGATGGAGGAAGGTCATTGGTTAAATAAAGAAACTGCCTTGGCCCTGATAGGTTAAAATTTAGATAGGCGGAGTAAACAGAACAGAATGCTGGGAGGAAGAGGAAGTGAGCTCAGATGCCAGGCAGCTCTCTCCAGAGAAGCCGCCATGCAGCCAGCCACCAGGTCAGCCATGCTGAATCTTTCCTGGTAAGCGCACCTCGTGGTGCTACATAGATTAATAGAAATGGGTTAAGAGGCTGAAACTAATGGGTCAGGCAGTGTTTAAAAGAATACAGATTCCGTGTAATTATTTCGGGGCATAAGCTAGCCATGTGGGCGGCTGGGTGCCGGGGACGCAGCCTCACCGCTCCTACTATAACATAATCTTACCAAACAATTTTCTTTTTTGTTGTTGTTCCTTTTAAAAAGGTATCCAGGTTTATCTTTTATTTACTTGTTCTTATTGCTTTACATTACACATAATAATACCATGCGGGTATTGGCTGTCTCTCTCCCCTACGGCACAGGAACTCAAGGTCATTAGGCTGGCTGCTGAGCAACAGGACCCCAAGTTTGCTTTATTTTTATTTATTTATTTGGTATTTTTGAGACAGGGTTTCTCTGTATAACAGTCCTATCTGTCCTGGAACTAGCTCTTGTAGATCAGGCTGGCCTTGAACTCAGAGATCCTCCTGCCTCTGCCTCCAGAGTGCTGGGATTAAAGGCGTGTGCCACCACTGCCTTTTTATAGCAGCAATCCCAGCTTGTTCCAAGTTCTTCCTGCTCAGGTTCATCTGTAAATTCTGTACCTCATTATTGTTTTAAATAATCAAGATTCCTTCCAACTTTGGTAGAGAGACGTGCTGTGACAGATTTCAGGTAATCAGGTTCTTTAATCACACTGTTTACTTGCAGCAGGGGAAAATGAATTAGGAGATCTAACAGCAACCCAGTTGCTCCTTAAATAATGGTCACTGCTGTGGGTGGGTGTTGTAGTGATATTTCACTTGTTTTCAATAAATAAAGCTTGCCTAAAGCTCAGAGAGTAAAACAACCCCACTGGTCAGCCTTACAGACTAGGCAGTGTGTGTTACACACACACCTTTAATCCCAGTAGCCACATTAGTTGCCATAGAAACGGGTGGTGCACGCCTTTAATCCCAGCCCTAGAGAGGATTATAAAATGGGAGGAGACAGCTCTGAATCTCTTTCTGAGATTCCTGGAGGCAGGATCACCATTTCAGACTGAGGTAGAGGTAAGAGTCTGGCTGCTTTGCTTTTCTGACCCTCAGGTTAAACCCTAATTTCTGTCTCTGAGTTTTTATTAATTGTGCTTTAGGGTATGGTATCTAATGGTTTTTATCTGTCTAATGATTACTAGAATACTTCAAGAACTTGTCTCTCATTTTTGTTTTTGAGAAATGCCTAATCAAGTCTTTTGTCTATTTTTAAAAAAAAATGGCTTTTGTTGTTGAGATCATCCAGACTAAGACAGCCTCTTCCAACAAAATATGTGGCCTTAAATGTCAATATCACCAAGGTTGAAAACACTGCTATAGTCTACCGAGTTATAGCCATGAGATGACAAATTAAGTTCAAGTACAAGGAAGAAGGGAGGGAGGGAGTCAGATATAATGGCACATACCTAAATCCAAGTTCTTGAGATGTTGAAGCAGGAAGATGGCTGCTCAAGGCCAGCACAGGCTATGTAGTGAAATACTATTTTACAAAAAAATAAAATAAAATAGCTATGTACTACCTACTCACAAAGTGGAAAATATGAACTAAAAAAAAATCTTAGAACACACACTCATATTTTCTTTTTCTCTCTTATTATTTTTGTTGTTGTTGTTTGTTGTTCAGGCATGCAACTATAATCCAGGTATTTAGGAAGCTAAGGCAAGATGATTTCAGAGTCAAGACTACCCTGGTGGTGGTGGTGGGGGGGGGGCCTGGAGAGATGGCTCAGTGGTTAAGAGCATTGCCTGCTCTTTCAAAGGTCCTGAGTTCAATTCCCGGCAACCACATGGTGGCTCATAACCATCTGTAATGAGGTCTGGTGCCCTCTTCTGGCCTGCAGACATACACACAGACAGAATATTGTATGCATAATAAATAAATAAATATATTTTTAAAAAAAAGACTACCCTGGGTAACTTAGTAAAATCCTACCTCAAAAATGAATACATTCTCTAAAATATTTCCTTTGGTGTCAATTATATAGCAGGTTCAGTAATACGTACATAAAGTCTTGGCTACTCAAGAGGCTGAGGGAAGAGAAGGATTAAAAGTCAAGGATGGTATGGCTCACACCTCAGGCGGATCTCTGTGAGTTCAAAGCTAGCCTGGTCTACAAGAGCTACAGGCACCAAGCTACAGAGAAACCCTGTCTCAAAAAACCGAAATAGTCAAGGATGGTATGGGCAAAACAGTTAACTCCACAATATTCAGAAGTTTCATAGCATTCTGGGAGAAGCTAACACTGACTAAGTATACAAATTTCTGTAACTTCAAGCACAGGAGTTTTGGGAGGTGGGAAAGGCATTCTGACAGCCAGAATGTGTGAAGGGCCTAAAGAAGAGGGCTTAAGATGGCTAAGAGCTAGAAGGAAATAGGAGATCTGGTAGGAAAAGTATATAAGGACCAAATCTGAAGGTCGTAACTGGGCATTCAGAGGCTAAATGCAGCACATAGGAAGCTATTAAAGCAGGGGAGCATGGTTGGTTTGTTTTGTACAGCAGGGTGTGAAACCCAGGATATTTGCTACAACATATTATATATGTGATTCAACTCTGGTTTAGAATAAACTGTGTAATATGATAAACTTTTAAGGCTATAAGGTCTATTCAGATGAACAAAAGCTGATATACGATGTATATCTAACTACTTATGTCTCTGCTGAATGTTTAACATCAAGCCGCTAGCAAATTTAGATAGGTTAGCTTACCACAACCTATTTTCTGTACTGAAATCCACATTGTAGAAAAGGGAGTAGACTCATACCTCTGTCATAGTAAAAGCTGGGGAAATGATTTTGGGTTAAAAGCATGAATACTCTTCAAGGTGAGCTCAGAGAAAACAAACCTTCTGTGGAGCAGAAAGGCAAAAGATCATTTGATCTTATGGCAGAAGGGCTTCTTCCCTCTATCCAGAAGGCTGGATGCACATAGATTAGACAGACTTTTTTTTTCCCCTTTTGGCACAATGAGAAGCACTTTTAAGTTTATACTTAGGAGACAACCAAAGGAAATTTGAAACCTTGAACTTCTGACTATGATAAACTAAGCCATACAAAAAACTCTGCAATATTCTATAATGCTGTACCTGGTCCTCCAAGAAAGTCCTTTTCCCAAGGTCAGGCGTTTAGACAAAAGCTCCCATTCCCACAGGGACTTGAAGAAAGTTCCTGCTTGCTAAATAAAAAGGGAGTCATTTTTATCTTTGGCAAGAGGAACTTGTGGCCCTTCCTGACTGTGGTGCCTATTAACTTGTCAAGGTCAATGCTAGTCTCTAAGCTACTTCAGTGCCTACTCATAAAGCCCCACTCCAGCTCACCAGTCCTTTCTCCAGTTCCCATTTATCCCTGAAAATCTTTGTCCTGTCACTTCTTGCTTCCCCAGGTTTCCGTGTCAGATGAATGGGGGAGAAAGTAAAAAGGAAAGGAAAGGACATGACTGCTCCTGGGTGTGGTGAGGAGAGATTATTATAGATGGGAGACATCTGGGAGAGTCCAGAGTGGACCAGACCAGACTGCGTTGGGCCAAGGGGGAAGGAAGGGGATAGATACAGCAGCCAGGAGGCCAAAGGTCCAAACAGGGGCCAGGAACTAAAATGTCTGCGCTGTATAGGGAGGAGCCCCTGGGGGGAAGAGCAGCCCAGCCCCTGGTCTGGAAAGTTCAGAGTAGAGGGCAGGGTATGCCAGTCATGTCCTGTAACAGGTAGGGACCCAGGGATGCTGGGAGACCTGGCAGCCAACACCTAAACATGCTAGGCAAGCACTCACCACTGAGAGTACTCCTCAGCCTGGATATGCCTTTTTTCTTTTTAATGTTTTTTGTGCATAGGTCTTTTGCCTTACATGTCTGTTTATAAGAGGGTGTTGGATCCACTGGAATTTGAGTTGTGAACAATTGTGAGCTGCCATGTGGGTGCTGGGAATTGAACCCTAGTCCTCTGGAAGACCAAGAAGCCAGTGCTCTTAACCACTAAGCCATCTCTCCCGCAGGATTTACTTACCCTGGCTGTTTTCCTAATTGGAGAGCGGCAATCTCAAAACAAACAACCCCTTTGAAAAGAGCTAACAATGCTCTGCAACATGGTAACAGAAAATACACAGAAAAGAATGAAATACCACCACAGTAGCAGCTTTTTCTGAAAGAAACTGCTTTCTATTGATGCTTCCTGAAAGTTCCTTATGTGAATGAGATGTTCCCTGTAGAACTGACAGGCAGGGAATTAGGAGAAAGGCACCTGATGACCTAAAAAAACCTAATCTAGGTTGGTTGATTTGCTTTGCCTTGGGTTGTTTATGAGCTTAGTTAAATTATCTTCAAAAACTTAACATATATTAACTTAATACTAAGACTTAGTAGCTAGGGAAAAAATTAAGTAGCTAACTTGGAGCTGGCAAGCAGTATGGTGAAAAATCTATGAATTCTCACAAAAACATTTAGTATCAGATAAGGTAGGAGCTAATCTGGTAACTTCCCTATAGCCTACCCTACCTGACCCTAATCTAAAGAAAAGTGGGCTCCCTGTTATTACTGAAAGTTTAATTTAAAACAAGTACTTATAAAGGTGGGATTTTAATTTTTTTAGATGCAGAAGTTAAGGCTGAAGACATTAAACTGTGCTAATGGTGTGTGGCTAATGAGATGTAATTGTAAATCTTTTCACTCTTTTCACTCTAGAGATCAAGTTTTTCTACCCAAGGGAAGTGTTAACAAATAGAAAACACTTGGGACTGCCCTTCCCTTCAAACTGAAGGTCTGTTAAGAAAATAAAGTAGTTTACTTCAAATCTCACAACAGTTACATCCTTCCACATGGTCAGCCTAAGGCCAGGGCTCTGAGATCCTGACTTGGTAGACTAGGAATTCAGTCTCTGTTCAGCGCTCTGACCTCACACTTATAACAGGATCTTAGACACAGATTCTTAATAAGGATCTGCAGAACAAATGCACAAAATAAAGGGAAGGGCAGAAGAAAAAGTTGGTAACAGAGCTGTTTGTACAAGTTCAACTGACTATTGGTTAATGGAACTTGGTCATGGCCCCAAAGAATTCTTTCAATTAACCTTTCTTTGTTGCCTCCACAATACCATCACTGAAATGTAATTCACATACTGTTGACAGAAGTCTGTCTTGCAGGATCCCACAGCCATTCAGTCCCAAAGAAACACACAAAGGCTTAACATTAACTGAAAACTGTTTGGCCTATTAGCTCAGGCTTATTATTAACTAGCCCTTACAACTTAAATTAACCCATAATTCTTATCTACGTTTACCCACATGGCTTGGTAACTTTTCCCAGTAAGGCATTCTCATCTTGCTTTCTATGCATCTGATGATGACTCCGTCACTCTGCCTTTCCTCTTCCCAGAATTCTCTTAGTCTGGGTCTGGTCACCTGGCCTATACTTCTTGCCTGGCTACTGGCCAATCAGCATTTTATTAAATGAATGACAAATCATTACAGTGTACAAAAGCATTATCCCACAGCATTTCCGTACTTTTTTTTTTTTTTCAAAACAAGAACTCTGAATCTATAAACAGCATACGAAAAGTGGTAAGCAATCTTACGGGACTAAATCCTAGATAGCTTCTGAAACTGATTTAGAGAACATCTAGCTGATGGTTTCTAAAAAACTGCTTAACACTAAAGATTCCCCCTCCAAATTGGGGGAAATCTTCCAAATCTGGTGTCAGAAATTTGAATGTAGAGCAGTTTTACCATATCTTTCTATTTGTAAATGGGACCTTACTTTTTATTTAGACAGAAAAGGGGAAATGATGTGGCATGTTCTTCTGTATATGTGTTGCTTTTATTGGTTAATGAATAAAGCTGCTTTGGCCTATGGCAGGGCAGATGGAAGAGATATGAAGATAGAATAGGTGGAGTCAGGAAGATGCCATGTAGCTGCCAAAGGAGGAAGATGCCCTGAACCTTTCTGGTAAGCCACAGCCTCGTGGCAATACACAGGTCAACAGGAATGGATTAATTTAAGATTAAAGAGCTAGCTAGAAATACGCCTGAGTCATCACCCAACTCTGTTGTATCTAATATAGTTTCTGTGCAATTATTTGGGTCTGGGTGGCCAGGTAATGAAGGTGCAGTCTCCGTTTACGTTATGGCACCAATGTGGGCCAACTATATCCACATAAAACCCGACAGAGCTTAGAAAGTAATTCTAGACATAAAAGAACAGAAATGCTTCTTGTAGCAGCATTTTTTTTTTTCAGATTGGCTCTGTTGACTGGCAGTAAGTTGAGGCAGCTCCTTTAAGAGTAGGCTTCCTGAATCAGCATTAGCAACAAAAAAACTTGAGAGACAGCTTCCTGGTTTGTGCCCAAACAGTGTTGTAACTAATACAGTTTCTGTATGATTATTCGGGTCTGGGGGGGGGGGCGGGCAGACAACAAAGTTGGAGCCTCCATCTACATAGGACTGTGTGATTTTTTTTTTTCAATTGACTTCTTACAGGAAGCATAATGTTTTCAAGGTTATATATCCATACTGTTATTTTATCAGCAGTCATCCCTAGACCATGACTCTAATCAAAATGCCAGCTGTTGCTTCAGATTTATCTGATTATAAGAACAAGATTTCCCATTATGCTCAAGCTATTTAGAGCTGGGTCAGTTCAATAAAACAATTATATAATCTAAAATCAGTCTCTTCTGTTTGAAGTTATCAGGTAACTTTAAATTTTAACATCACCAAAAGACCCCAGTAGCCTTCTAACCAGTAGAGAGCCAAAAAAAAAAAAAAAAAAAAAAAAAAAAAACCCCTTGGGTTTTCACAATATGGTATGACTGTAACTACATAAAAGTACTAGATTAACATTTTGCTTCTTTTTCTATACTACTAAAAGTTAAAAGCAGCTAGAGGCAGAATATATAGTAATAAGATAGGATCACCTACAATGAAAATGCAGCACTGAAAGTAAATAAATTTACAGAACTACTCGTTGGAGGAACCACAAACATACCATTTAACCAAACCAGGCACTAGGAGCACCAGTAACAATGTTAGCTGACACAGCACAGCTGGGAAAGCAATAATGGAAGGACACCAAGACAGTATACAATGTCTTCCATTTTTGTAAAAGGGAAGAATTTGTTTTGATTCAAGGTTCAAGAAATACAGTCCCTCATAATAGAGAGCATAATGGCTAGAATAGACTCAGTAGGCAGCAACCAGAAAATTTACTTTTCAGTATTAGAAATTAAGTCCATAATCAAATTAGTAAACTTTTGATCATCAAAGGATTCTGGTGATTGTTAATAAAAATTCAATGAAGTTCCAATAAAATGTAATTTAAATTAATCTTACAATTTAAAAACAAAATACAACAATAACAAAAAAAAAAAACAACCAGGGTCTTCTTATGTATTCAAGATTGGTTTCAATAGGTTCCCGTCTCTGGGATCACAGGTGTGCATATCATACAGAGTTTACATTAAGTTTAAAATAAATTAAATTTACAGTAAAAGCAGTAAGCAAGCAAATTTTGTTTTGGTACTAATTAATACAAAAAATTTAACATTTTCAATAGTCAAGCTACTTATATTACCAACAAATGTCTACGACCTGAAAATCAGTATGGATACTAAACAGTATTATAAATGTTAAACAGTAAACAGTACTATAAATGAATTATGTTTTCTGAGTCTGGAGAGATGGTTCAGTGGTTAAGAGCACAGGCTGATTTCTACCCAGTTCAATTCCCATCACCACATGGCTGCTCACAGCCACCTGTAACTCCAGTACAAGGCAATCTGGTGACCTTTTCTGGCCTCTGTAGACATTGCACACATGTGGTAGACAGCCTGTCTTCAGGCAAAACACCCATACACATAAAGTAAAACTTTAAAAAAAGGGAACTATTTTCTGGTTAAACTTACAATCTTGTGGGAAAGCAGCAACAAAAATCTACATAAAAGCATTAAGCCTAGCAGTGGTGGCAAAGGCCTTTAATCCCAGCAGTCAGGAGACAGAGGCAGGTGGATCTCTGAGTTCGAGGCCAGCCTGGTCTATAGAGTTCCAGGACAGTCAGGGCTACACAGAGAAACTCTATTTAGAAAAAATAAAAACAGACTGATGATCCGAGTCTGATTCCTCAAACCCACATGATGGTAGAAAGATACAATCAGCTGTTTCTGACTCTATCTCACAAGCTTGCTGTGGCAAATAAGCACCATGTATACATGTACACACACACACAAGATAAAGGTAGACTGTTCTTCTAAAGAGTCGGTAGTAATTATAAGTGGTAGTTATCTGTAACAAAGCAATGCTAATAAACATGATTATAAGAGTGCAGTTCACTGGGCCGGGGGTCCTCAGACTTTGAACTCAGAGATCTGCCTGCTTCTGCCTCCCAAGTGCTGAGATAAAGGGCTTGCCCCAGCATGCTTGATGGGATATTTTAAAAGAATTTTCAAGGTCAAAACTATCTTCCTGGAAAAAAAATTAATAATATGTATGTTGATGTTATGGGTATACATATGTATGTTAACACTGCACTGAGGCAAAGGATTAAAACTGCTACTACTCTAGCATGAATTAAGATAAACCAACATTATGCTGTTTATATATTTCATTATATTTCAGTGAGGCCAGTTTACTGAAGAATGTCCTTGGGGCTGGAGAGATGACTCAGCAGTTAAGAACTCTGGCTGCATTTCCAGGACTTAGGTTCAATTCTCAGCGCCCACACAGCTGCTTAGAACCATCTGCCACTTGTCTTAGAGGATCCAATACCCTCTTCTGGACTTCAGCAGCACCAGGCATGCACAGTGCAGACTACATGCAGACAAAACACCCATACTCCTTATTGCCAGGCACAGCAGCACACACCTTCAAGCTCTGCACTTGGATTGTGAGGCCAGCCTGGTCTACATAGTGAGTTCCAGGCCATTGAGGGTTACAGTATAGCAAGTTACTAGCCAGTCAAGACTACAAAAGTGAGAGCCTGCCTCAATAAATAAACACACACACACACACACACACACACACACACACACACACACACAGAGAACATTTATCAATTAAATATTGACCTTTCCTTTCAATTACATGACAAAACAGTCCTGCAGCAGTATCAGCTTCTACAGTCAAATGTAGAAAAAGGACTTAGGCAATTAAGTTGTGAATTGAATTAACCATTTTTTCAAGAAATACCATTTTAACTTGAAAAAAATGACAGAGGAATTATAGTTATTTTGATTCAGTGTCTAGCAGATGTTTTAAAAAATGAGCAAAGTAAGCCTATGGCTTAAAGGAAAACAATTTACAGTATTTGCTGCTAATGGTTAAGATTTGGGCATTTGGAAGATCTGAACAACTTCATTTGGTTTTGTCAGTGGAATGTTTTCCGGGGGCTGTATTATATATATATATAAATATAGTATCTATAATTAAGTATCCTGAAAAGGTAAATGCTTTTTTTCAAACACTTACCTGTATGCTAAATTCAGAAACTGATGTGGAAATTCACTGTCTTCTCTTAAACCAGATATCAAAGAGATATGAAAAAGATGTTAAATATGGACATTCTTCTCATTAAATAATTTTGGTTTGGGAAAGTAAGTTATTTTCCACTAAATTTTTTATATTCATACAAAATAACTTTGAGGAGTTGGTTCTCTCTTTTCCAGCACGTGTGTCTCAGGGATTGAACCTAGATCACCAGGCTTGGTAGCTAACATCTGCCCACCCAATTACCTTCTAGTTCAACACTCAGGCACGTGGGTCTGTGAGTTCAAGGTCAGCCTGGACAACAGAGTTCCAGGAATGTCAGGGCTACACAAAGAAACCCTGGCTACACAAAGAAACCCTGTCTCAAAAAACCAAACAGCAACACACACACACACACACACACACACATTTAATTTCTAAAAATGGAAAATAGTGAAAGAGATAGACAAATAAAAACTAAGACTCCTTAATGAGTCTCAAACCTCAAACATCTACAGACTTTTAAAGTAAAACACAAATTGTTGGGGTTGGAGAGATAGCTCTGTGGTTAAGAGCACTGGCTGCTCTTCTAGAAAAGCACACCCACATAGCAGCACACATCTGTCTGTAACTCCAATTCTAGGGAATCTGGCACCCTCACACAGACATACATGCAGGCAAAACACCAATGCACATAAAATAAACCTTTTTTTTTTTTTTTAAAGCAAACCTTAAAACAAACCCACATATAGTCCTTATCTTTAGTTCTCTCTCTTCCTCCTCCCTGGTCTCATTGTAGCCTAGGCTGACTCATGGTAATTCTCCTGCCTCAGCCAAGCCTGGTGAGAAAAGCGAGTCAGATTGCCTGGACTGGAGTTACAGATGGCTGTGAGGAATCATGTGGGTGACAGGAACTGTACCAGGTTGAAGATCAGCCAGTGCTCTTAACCACTGAGTCATCACTCCAGTCTCAGAAAATACTTCAAATTCATACTGGTTAGCACCCATCAGGATTTTCAGGTCATAAACATTTGCTGGTAAAATGAGCAGCCTGACTACTGAAAATGCTAAACATTTATATGGAATTCTAAGCACGTGCCACCACACACCCGGCTCTGTAGTGTTTTGTAGGTGCCACTCAAAAACTATTCTCACAGTAGTGTCTAACAGATGAAAGGACTCTCATTGAACATTGACTTTACCAAATCTAAATGGAAACAGGGTGTGCTTTTTAGTGTTCAAAGTTTCAAGTGATACAAAATTCCAAACTCTGTGCAGAAAGAAACAGTAATGGCTAACCTACAAAAATGTTAGCAATGCTTTCAAACAAAACCTTTTGACCAAAATTGAGATTTGTATAAGGCTAAGAAGAATTAAGATAGTGGAGTATAAAAATTACAGAAGGCTTTGATACACCTGAGTTAAAACCACTCCCTTGACTGTTAAGGCATAAGCACAGCTTCTTTTTAATTTCTAAGATTGAGGTAAATGAAGAGTTTTAAACATACCTGTAACATTAGTGCTCAAAAAGCTCCTTCAAATAAGCTCCTGCCTCTGGGACAAACTAAACCAGAAGGCCTCAAACAGCAATGCAAGTCAAAACTGATCATACACTCTCCTTCAGTACAGTCCTCCAGTAAATGACCACTCCCCAGAAAACAATGAAAATATTTTAATTAATCACATCCACTGTCAGGGATCAATATTTTACAACTATCTATGGAGCTGGAGAGATGGCTTAGCAACTAAGAGTTAAGGTCTTCCAGAGGACCCAGGTTTGATCCCTATCCCCTACAAGATGGCTTACAACCATCTCTAACTCCAGGGCATCTGACACCCTCTTGTGGTTTCTGCAAACAACAGGCAGGCACACGGCATACATAAATGCAGACAAAACATCCACACACATAAAATAAAAATACTAGACAAAAACAAAAAAATCCCAAATATCATTTAAGCAGGGTGTAATGGTTTACGTCCTTAATCCCAGCACTTCAGAGATAGAGGCAGGCAGATCCCTGTGCATTCAAGGCTGGTCTGGTCTACATAGCAAATTCCAGGTCAGCTAGGGGCTATACAGTGAGATCCTGTCTCAAAAACAAAAACACCCTCCAAGCGAACGATTACATCAGAAAGCACAAAAGTTTGGGCTCAACTGTCTACAAAAACTAAATCAAAACAAACAACTACCTATGCATTTTTCCTAAAGCTGTTTCAGTCTTTCAAAATCATATTCACATTCTTCCCAACAGTGCATATTCATCTGATCATGAAACAAACACTTAACCAATAAACCATAAAAAACAAGGCCATCTTGACATATATAATATATATTTAATTTATCTTTATGTGCACTGGTGTTTGCCATGGGTGTCGGATCCCCTGGAACTGCAGTTACACAGACAGTTGTGAGCTGCCATGTGGGTGCTGGGAACAGAACCAGGTCCTCTGAAGAGCAGTTAGTGCTCTTAACCACTGAGCCATCTCTCCAGCCCCTTGATATTTTAAGAAAATTATCAATGAATCAATTCTGAAGTCAGTTGCCTTATAGACCAGAAAAACTGATAGGAGGCCAAAACAATAATTTAAATCCTAGATACAGTTCTATCAGATAGCTCATATTGTTTCATGCTTGGACTATTATTTGAAGAATTAGACAGTAGTTATTTTAAGCACAGTAAATATGTTCCAAGATTTGTGATGAGAGAGGTCAGTCTCTAAAGTTACTAAGACTTAATAGCTTAGCAATGTTTTTCACTCTGTATACTTTGAGTCAACAAGGCTATTTCCCCAAAACGAAACAGCCCATCACTGCTACTTCTTCATATTTTATACTCAAAATTGTGTTCTATATTAATACTCATAATTAGCAAAAGTTGTTTTCCAAGATCTAATTACTTTGCTAACATAGTTATACTCTATTTGAACCTTCAAACTTTTAGAATTTTTTATAAAAACTTTGAAAGTTTATTAGAAATGTTACAAAACAACTCCTCTCTAAGTAGAAGAGCTTAACTTGTTTGTGCCCAGCAAGCCTCACTGGCAGTGTGGTCACTACCCATTTCCTACATAGTACTGTACATGGACAGCCTTCTCTGTTCTACTCTCAAACTGGTACTGGACGACCCTCCAGCACACTACAGGAAGAGGTCGAGTTTTGTGGACATCATCTGATAACTCCAACATTATTTCAAATAGATACAGAGACTTCCTTTGACTTCTGTACTTTCAAGAAAGCATGACTGTATTTTTGGAGGAGTCAGAATGATATACCAAAAGGTACTAGTGAATATTAGATAGAAATTTATGAATCATAAAATTATGACTTCGGAAGTCACATCATTGGGCCCAAATTGTCCTCCAACAAGCAATCCCCCATCGATTCTTTAATGTGACACAAAGTGCAGCGTAACATGTGATATAGACACACAGAAAAAAACATAAAAACCACACACAGCAAATAAGGGAGCAAGAGATCCAACCACACTGGATCTACACATAGTAGACTCCCCTCTTCCTTCAACAAAAAAGATAAATTGTTCAGCGAGTTGTCAGCATCTCACTAACACTAATGTACCAATGTCCACAACATTCATGAAGCAAATGTCTAGTACTGCTAGTTTTGTAAATGAAAAGAATCCTAAGACTTGAATGATTTTTCCAAGGTCACACACAGTTAGAGACCAGGTAATATTAAATTAAGTTGTCAGATTTTATACTCATTATTTCTAATCAACCTCTTCCTCAAATGTAACAACTATCTCACTGTATATGCTGTTGTGTATTTACACATACACTGTCTAATAAGGTAGCTACCAGCTGTCTGAGACTATTAAACACTTAAGATACAGCTGGTCTAAACAGAGAAATACTGTGATGGTAAAATGGACTTTGAAAATGTAGGAAAAAAATCATGTGAACTATTTCATTTTTTAGGCACAGACTAATGTTAAGATGACATTTAGGATATCCTGGGCTAATAATCGTTGTACGGCAATAGCTTTGCCTCCCTCAAAACATAAATATTAAGATCAAACCAAAAAAGCAGTAATCTCTTAATATTTGTTACATTCTACATACAGTACATATGTAACACAATGCAGTAACTATATATCTGGAGGAGGAGAAAGTGCACATACATGTTTTGGAGAAATAAAAGCATATAAGTGGCAAATACAAGTAATAGACTTGTGTTCTAAAAGTAATAAAAGATGTCTTTGTGTCATTATAAGTGCACATGATTTTAGAAGCTTTTTGCTTTCTTTTGCGTACTGGGCAGCCTCATAATGCCATAATTCACCAGTGAACGACACCCACGTAGGTGATTTTGAGCAAGTCATAAAAGTAAAATTTTTACTTAATCATATTTGTAGATGGAAATATTCTAATTTCTAATACATATACATGGATTCAGTCATCAAAGAGTAGATACAGATATTATGATCCCCAGATATGCTTATATGCTTTTTTAAAAATTTCCACTCTTTTTATTTTTTATATTTTTTTATTTTATTTTATTTTTTCGAGACAGGGTTTCTCTGTGGCTTTGGAGCCTGTCCTGGAACTAGCTCTGTAGACCAGGCTGGTCTCGAACTCACAGAGATCCGCCTGCCTCTGCCTCCCGAGTGCTGGGATTAAAGGCGTGCGCCACCATCGCCGGCTTCCACTCTTTTTTTAAAAAAATATTTATTTATTATGTATACAATATTCTGTGTATATGTCTGAAGAGGGCACCAGACCTCATAACAGATGGTTGTGAGCCACCATGTGGTTGCCGGGAATTGAACTCAGGACCTTTGAAAGAGCAGGCAATGCTCTTAACCACTGAGCCATCTCTCCAGCCTCCCTAATATGCTTTTATATTTAGTTTTAGACTTCCTATTATAGTAGCCAAGTAGACTCATTATTTAATCTTTTAGAGACTACAGTGGCAGGAAAAACATAGTAAGGCTACTTTTTTTTTTTTAAAGAATAATTTTAAAGCAGGGCAAGGTGGCATATGCCTGCATCCCAGCTGGGAGGGCAGCAGGGATGACCAAGCACAAAATAAAAAAAATACAACATTGTGGCAGGTTGGACATGATGGCACATACCTGTAATTTTATCATTCAGGAGGATGAGGGAGAAGAACTGAGAGTGTAAGGCTTTCCTGGGCTACAGCTACATAATGAGACCTTGTCCAAACTAAAAGAACAAGAGGGAGGGGTGAAAGGGGTAGAAGGGGAGAAAGTAAGTCTGGCAACCCTACAAAAAAATCTAACATTTCATATCACCTAGCATCTCTTTCTTGATTTGTAACCAAAAGAAATAAAACTGTCACATAAAAATGTGTACACAAATGCTCTTATTAGTATGTAACTAACAAGGTTAATGATGTGTCCATGAAGATGAACGTACATGCACAAGCTGATCTAACTATATACAGAAATATTATTCAACCCTATGAAATATTCTTGATATAGTATGGATGAACCTTCAAGGTAGGTAGGTAGTCACAAAGTATCATAAAATGTACATTCTGTTTACATGAGTCATTCAGAATGGGCAAATGAAACACCGCTTTTTGGCCTGGAGTGGCTGAGAAAGAGGATCACTACTAACGACTATGTCAGGGGTTCTTTAGAGTGGCAAAAATCCTAAGTACCTTTGGTGCTGACTGCACAACTATGTGAGCATATTAAAAACCACTTTATATTGGTGAACTGAGTGTTATGTGAATCACATTTCAATGAACCTGTTAGAAATACATAGCAAAAGAAAGGAATTAGAAGTCAGGCCTGGAGGCAGAGGGCAGGTGGATCTCTGAGTTCAAAGCCAGCCTGGGCTACAGAGCAAGTTCCAGGACAACCAGGGCTGTTACACAGAGAAACCCTGTCTCAAAAGAAAAAAAGAAGAAAAAAAAAAAAAAAAAAAAGGAATTAAGAGATTGGTTGGTTACATGATACTTTTTCTGAATTTCTAAACTTTGTGGTATTTATCAGTTTTATAGTTTCCTAATTTGTGCTTTTTACCTATTCTAAATATTCATATTAGTACAAAAAAAACTGTAGTTCCATGTGTAAATTTAATGACAACTATGAATTGTACATTTAAAAAGTTGACTTTTATGACATGTAAAATTACTCTAATAAAGATGCTAAATTTAAAAACTGAGGGGATGGGTCAGTGGTTTGGCTTCAAGCATCCACATGGCAGCTCACAACTGTCTATAACTCCAGGTTTAGGGGATCCGACACCCTCCTCTGGCCTCCCTGAACACCAGGCACATACAGGGTGCACATACATACAAGGAAGACAAAATACCCCTACGAATGAAATAAATTTACAAAAAAAGATTTCAAATTTCTACTCTAAGAATTAAGAAAAATAAGCTGTATTGACCTTCAAAAACGCTCTAAACAGTTATACACATCCTGGGGCACGCAGTCCTAACTAGTACAACCAGTTAAAACAGCACAAAGTACGATAAAAGACTGAATGGCACTTTAAGAAATGCACAAAAGTTGGTATCTCAATCAGGCAAATGCTCACGTTCAGAAACAGACCACAGCAACATGAAGATCAGTCACAAAAATATAGGGGGATAAGACATTTTACCACTTTCTCTTCAAAGCTAAACTCTTGCCTCAGAATGGTTTGTGTGAAAGAAAATATAAACAGGCTCCTAAAAAAACTCCCAAAGCTGAAGAAAAGGGTTCACAGAAGCGCCTACGCGCGCTCTCACACACATACACACAGTGGGGAGAATCTCTTGTGTTTCTCTTGTGTTTAATACATCGAACCTTGGAAGCAGCTCTGTCTAAGACAATGAAGCCTTCTTTCCCCCCTTTTAAACTACGCGATGGTGTCAATCCGAAGACCACCCGATTCCACCACTGCCACCACCACCAAGAGGTGGAGGGAAAGGATCCCGTAGACCAGAGGGTGACAGCTCTGGATAACCCTTTGGACTTTCTATGTAAGAATGCAGCTGCTAGTCTCTTCTCAAGAGAGGGGTAGAGATTTGTGGAGCCGCTCAAATAAGGGGAATCCTTTTCCTGGAAAAGGGTACACCGTGGGGCCATATGTTGAATCAGCTAGGACCAGAGTGAAAGCCAGGCCGCTGGAAGGCACTGTTAGCATCACCAGGACCGCCTCTCGTGGCGCGGGTGTCTTTTTCAACGCAGAAGTTGACTCCTGTAGTTTGGACGCTGGGGTTAAAAGAGAAGTCGGGGAGATCAGGAGCAAACGCCTGCATGTAGAGGCGCCGCAGGCCCGGGGAAGTTAACGGAGGTCGCCGCTCGCTCCCACGCTGCCCTCTGCCCGCAACGCCCGGCGTCGGGGCCCGAGCAGAGCCGGAGCCTCCGCCGCGGTCGATCCCCCGGCCGCCCGTGCCCGCGTCTAGCCGGCTCGACTGGGCAGGCCTAGGCCGCGCCCGGCGGGCCCGGGCGCTGTCGCCGGCAGAGGCGGAGCAGGCCCGGCACAAACTTCCCGGCGCGGCGCCCGCGTCACGGCCGCCTGTCCGCCCGCCCGCCCGCCCAGCGCCATGCCCGCCGCCGCGCCCGCCCGACTCCGCACGCACCCCGTGTCCCGCCGGGGCCGGAGGCCGCGGACCTCACTGTACCTCTAAGTCGCGGCCTTTGTTCTTGAAATTCTTGAGCCGTTGGTTGTCCAATTTCTCGTTGTCCGCCATGGCCGGGTCGGCGACTCTCCCCCCCCCCTCCCCGCCCGGGCCCCGCGGGATCCGCCCCAACCACCGCGCCGCACCGACGCTCCCAGGAAGCCGGCCGCCGCCTGCGCCGCCCGCCCGTCCGTCCGTCCGCTCCCTTCCTCTCGCCCGGCCTCCGCGGCCTCCACTCCCCGGCCGGCCGCCCCCTCCTGTCCCGAGCCCCGGCACCACAGCAGCTCCGGCGAAGACGACCGCGGAGCCGGCGGCGGCGGCAACGGCGGCGGAATGTGCTGCCGGCTGAGAGGGGGAGGCTGCCTCGATCTGAGGGCCCGGCTCTGCGGCCACGCCCATCGCCTCCAGCCCGCCTCGCCGATTGGCCGGCCTGGCTCCGGCGCGCTTGGCCAATCAAAAGGGGCGATGGAGAAGCGGGGGCGGAAGCGCAAAAGGAAAGGGGAAGGGAGAGTCTGGGACAGGAAAGGCTCGGGGCGGAGGGGCCGGGGGCGGGGAGGAGCCTCGCGCGGAGGGAGAAACCCGAGGAAGCCGGGAGAGGCGGGGCCGGCAGGGGGCGGGGTCGCCAGGGTCCAGCCGTCCCGTTTGTGCGGTTCGTGGTCGGGGTGGCCTTGGATGTTGGGATTCTGGACTCCGTTCTTTTCTCGTCCGGTGTTACTTGAGCGCTTCATTCACTCTGGAAAGCAAAGAGGTGTGTCCAAGCTCCACGCGGGCTCCCAAACAAACCCTTAGCCCTGTTCTGGGGCGTCCCAGGGCCGGGGCGTCGGGGCTAGGACTGACTAGGGTGACGTGCATTCTGAAAGCTGGAGGGACAGAGGAAGGAAAGGGGCCTCTGACCATGTGCCCGCAACAGGTAGAAACTTGGAAAGACTTGATACTTCCGTGATACCTCTTTTTGGGTGTTTAGTCTTGGAAAGTTAAACTGCTTGGTCACGAGATATTAAATTATAGAGAACTAGGACTATGGTCCTTGACATAGCAAATGCAACGTTGTGATTCTCGATTAAGAAAGTTAATCCCAAAGATACCATCTTAACCAGGAACATTGTAACCAAAGGCGGACGTAAAACAAGATATAAAAGGAACCTCTCAAATTTTTCAGAAGAGGTCCGGCTGGGGACACAATTTGTAATCTCGGCTATTGCAGCTGAAGTAGGAGGATCCCTAGCGCAAGGCCTGCCTGAACTAGAGAATTCAAAGCCACTCCGAGTAGTTTAGTGATGGGGCTCACTGATATATCTCAAGATAAAAAGTACAGAGATAACTCATTGGCAGAGGCTAAGCATGCTCGAGGCTCTAGGTTCAAGAAAAGAGACTGAGGAAATGTTTTCGAGTTTATATTTAAGTCCACTTGTGGTGGTCAGTGCCTTAAACCCAGCACTTGGGAGGCAGAGGCAGGTGGGTCTCTGAGTTTGAGATCAGCCTGAGTTACATCGAGATACCCTGCCTAAAACAAGCAAACAAGTGTGTGTGTGTGTGTGTGTGTGTGTGATTATCAGTTTATAGTTCCTCAAATGTGTGCAGTTTTGTGAGGCAGTAGCAATTCAGAGTTAGAAGTAAAGAATGGGGAAGCTGAATGTGTTTGAGCTTGGCAGGAGACCCTATTACAAAACCCTCTGGGAACTTTCGGCTTCTGATTCTTTCTGGTATAGTTTGTTTGGGCAGAACCACAAGCAGAAATGAATATTTAACATGCAAATATTTCATCAACACTTTTTAACTCAAAGGTAGGTGTTTTAAAAGTATAATATAATGGCAATGGGTTTAGACAGGACGAAGGACTGAGTTCTCTCAGGAATGGGGGGCCATAGGAGTTACTTGAAGATTGTAATGGGAGGAGGAATGGTTGAAACAAAACCCGTCAGACAGAGTAATGCCTTCCAAGTAAGTTTTTGGTATTTTGTCTTCTTTCTTCTGGGCTTGGCAAAGTAGCTCTTTGGAAGTAATTCACACTGAAGGCTACCTTGAAATGTAAATTGAATTCATATCTTAAAAATCAGATTAAGTTCATTATGTGTGTGATGGAGTGTGTGTGTGGTAAACGAATGTATTCGGGTATGCACATCCTTGTGCAGATGAGGCCAAAGAAGGCTGTCCTACCTCGTTATTTCTCTACCTCTCGGCCCTGAGACAGGGTTTCTTACTGAACCAGAAGCTCACCGTCTGGGATACACTGGCTTGTCACCTCAGAATCCTCCTGCCTCTACCTCCTAACGCTGGGATTCTAGGCATGCACGCCTGACTGGCTTTGCTTGGGATCACCCCAAGTCCTCATACTTGAAGACCCTCTCCCTCTTCTATTTTTATTCTCTGAAGATCCATTTAGTTGAAGTGACATTGTATTTGCATGCTGGGACGCTAGTATATTTTAAAATATGAGTAAGTCAGGTATGGTGGCGCATGCTGAGAATCCAGCCCTGAGGTTGCATGACTCACTGTCACCTGTAACTCCAGCTCCAGGAGAGCCAACACTCTCTGACCTCCAAGAGCATTGCATACATATAGTGCACATGCATGCATACACACAGGCAAACAATCATACACATTCAATAATAGTAAATCTCTTTTTCAAGGGTAGTTAACTTTGGTAAAATTCATGAGGCTACTTAGAATATAGAAAGACAGTAGACTGTAAACAATTTAAGGTTTCTATAATCACGATAATAATGTTACCAGATATTGAGCTGCTACAATCTAGATATGGGTATTTTATTTATGTGAGGTATTTTATTATTGTTATTTGTATGTTTACTCTTATAGCACTTATCCAGCACGATGTGACATGCTTTTTTTGAGACAAAGTATTTCTGTGTAGCTAAGGTTTGCCTGTATTCGTAATCCTTCTCTTTCAGCCTCCTGGGTGCTAGGATTACAGCCATACCACCATGCCTGGCCAAGGCAGTCTTCTAAACGTCAGTTGTTACAGAGTCTCTCAGGTTAGATTTAAGCTGGCCTCTGACTTGCTGTATAGACAAGAATCCTGCCTCCTCCTCTCTGGTGCTTAGATTGTGGGAGTGAGTCACCATATCTAGCTGTATAAATGCATTGAGTTCCTACAATGATCCTATGAAGTAATCGTATTCACTTTACCAATTAGAAAATTGGACCATAGAGAAGTATTGTAATCGATTTAAGTCACACAGTGAACGTTAGAGCAGGCATTTGAACTGCTCCTAACACCAGAGCCCCCTGGGAAGGACTCGAAGGTGGGTATTCATAGTGCATTTTCAAGGGAGATATTATTTCCATTTCCTGTATGGGAAGCCTAAGGTTTGGTGTGATTAAGTAACCTGCTGTGGGCCTCCCACAATTAAGCAGCGGCTGGCACACTGGTTTGATTCTGCGCCTGCCTGGCTCTGAGCACCACACTCTTGGTAGGGAGCTCTTTGTCTCCCTGGCATCGCACACAGAGCTCAGCTGGACCTCTCTAGTCTAGCTCTGAAGTGTATGAGGCAAAGCTGCTCAACCCTCAGTGACATCAAGATCACCTGGGACACATAAAAGCCACGTTGGTGGCCCCTTCCTCAGGCTGTCTGCTTTAGAAGGTCTGAGCTCCTGAATCAAAGCAGGTGTTCTGCTCCACGGGATGACGCTGAGGTCTCCTGGATCCGCCAAGCTTGGCATGGCAAGCAATCTTAAGATTGTGTCAACCTTAAGGAAAGGAAAAAATTAAAATAAAGGCAACATATCACGGTGATGGGTCATGTGTCCTGCAAAATAATGTACAGCATGGTTCTAACCGTAGCTCTAACTCAAAAAAATGTAGCCAAATAATTAGTGTTTCAAGAACTGAAAGTCTCCAAGTTAGTAAAAAACCAGTTTGGTATTGCCGAATAGATTTATGTTGCATTTTTCTGGGTCTAGTTTTTCTCTTGCGTTTCTGCCAGCGGCATTCTTTGGATCTTCTTCACGAGGATTGGCTCCACAGACATAGTTAAGTGCAGTTTTCTCTTCTTGGTGTTAGTTCACGTTGTATGTGCTGTGGCACCAACTTCTAGTCTACCTCTTTGAAGGCTCAGGCCTGCTCAGCTCTCAAGTCAGTTCCCAAAGAGTCAGGCGGTTGTGTCTTCATGACTTGTTCCTCTGCTCCTGAATCCCAACCCATTTGCCAACCGATGTGTTTTCCTCCTTCAAGTCTGGTTCTCAGGGCCTGCCCTGAATGTTTACTCAGGAATAGGGTCTTCTGCTCTGGACTTAGCTTTCTAACCTCTGTCCCACCAGTAAACAAGACAGAAATGCACCTCTATGTTAGTTGTCCTGCTCAGGGAAATTCCTTTTTGATCAAATCAGTGAAGGAAAATCCCAAAGTGCTGTTAACCCATAATCCTTCATCAGTTCTACTAAATGTGACACTCGGCTTCTTCAAGTGAAGACATTAGATGCCTGTGGTTCTTTATCCCATTCTCCCCCCTCCTACACTTAATTTATAGCAGTGTCTAAAGAGATGTCTTGCACTTGTATTATACATTCTATTTTGAAACAGAAGAGTAGAAAAACAGCCAGTTGCCTGGTAAAGGTTTTCACAAGAATGGGTGACTTCCATAGCATCAGTGAAGACAGACTGGTGTCCTGAAGCGGGTTGCTGCCTTGGATAATCCCACGTAAGTATGACGTTAGCTTAAGGCGTTTGCTAGTTTTTGTGCCTATGAACATAGACTACATGTGCATAGGGCACTCTGTATACATGTATAATTGTCAAATAAAAATTAAAAACAACACAAGACTGAACACTTTCAAGGCACATAAATTATTCTTGAAATACACACCTCATAGGATTTACCGGCATTCTATTTTTAGTATGTTACACAAAACCCTCAAGTCCCTTGGAGACCTTCTCCAGTGGAGTTTCCATGGATTCTCCAGATGCTTTCAGAGTCAAAGGGCTCCTGATGTTCCGGATAAGCTTGGTCCCTGCAGATCACCTGTGACAGGCTTCAGAAGAATTTTTGTTCAATCGTTTGATTTTTTTTTTTCTCACTCCATCACACTATTAAGTGCTGGAAAACTCCCTCCTTTCACCCACACACTTATTCTAACACTCATTAGGACCTGCCAAAGGTTGCTCACCATGCAACTGGAAATACAAAGCTGGGAAGTGTTAGACCATCTTTTGTAGAACCAATAAATATGAGAATGTCTTGTACTTCTGTCTTCTGACTACAGTCTCGAGATCTGTCTGTTCAAACCTTGGTGTTCTCTGTGGCAGAACGTATGCCTACTATACTGATCCCAAATTAGACTTCCCAGGTTTCAGTTCTACCTAGAAATAGAGTATCAGAGGAAATATTTACTTTCAATCAAAGTCCTTGGAAGGCAGATAGATACAGGCAGGTCTTTGTGAGTTCAAGACCAGCCATTTCTATATAGTGAATCCCAGGTCAACCAAGATTATATTGTGAGACCCATGGGGGGCGTGGTATTTAAATTTGCCATTTTTACACTTTTAAGTGTGAAAATCCCCTGTGGGTTATCAGAACGTGCTTTCAGTGGTGTTGGAGATTGACCCTAGGGCTTTTATCCATGCTAGATAAGCACTGTCAACTGGCCTATATACCCAGACCTCTTTTCATTGTTTGTTTCATTTGGTTTTGTTTTTGAGACAGCCTCGCACTGTAGCCCAGATTCATGATCCTCCTGTCTCGGCATCTGAAATGCTGGATTTACCAAACCCAACTCTTTGAAGAGCCACCCATCTCGGACTCCTTCATTCCTGGCCGTTCTCTCGCAGGCACTCTTATGAAGTGATCAGAGGGCAAACTGGCAGATGACTAATTTCACCACCACCCCCATTTGCTACATTTTTGTAGGAACAATTTAAATAGACTGTGTATTTCCCATATTACAAAATAGATAGCCTTAAAAAATAAACAAAAAAAAAGAAAAGAAAAAAATATATAGCCTTTGTCACAGTCCCTAAAATAAGACAGCAGAAGGAGATGGAAAGAGATCACATATAGATTCCGACCCACCCCATATGCAACCACTTAGTTTAATGTACTATAATGTATATGCACTATAATGTATTGGGTGCTGTGTAGTGTGATATGTAATAATATGGAATATGGCATAGCATGAATTTGTGTGTATGCTCTGGGTTGGCTTTATGCACATGTGGCTGATACACTTATGTAAAGCCCATGCTTAGTTTAATGTTTACTGTCACCATCTTGAAATTCGTAGTTTTTGAGCAAGGGCTCCACGTCTTCATTTCATACTGGTTCTTGCAAATTGCCTTGTCTGCCTGGTCTGGTGTAGTGTATAATCTTTTAAAATTATCACAACTTTTTTCCATGCACTGCTTCAATTTTTAAAGGAAACGCCTATATAGTGTTTCTATTTTAAATGTAAATAAGCACTATAAATGCAAATAGGATCATCTTGTGTAGCATTTTGCAATCTGCGTTTTCATTTTGTGACATTTCTTCCTATCAGTGTATTTCATAGTCTTCAGCGGCGAAAGAATGCCCTGGTATGTGGATAAGCCATAATTTGTTTAATCAACCTAGCAGTCTCCTACTGGCACTCCTGTGGTAATTTGTTATGACCTAGAGCAAGCACACTTTAGTGTGTGTTGAGTACTTACCTCACTAACTCCCTAGGGTAAATTTCTAGGACTTTCTGAGTCAAAGGATATGGCTGTTTTAGGGTGTGAAACACACAACCTGATCGTCCTTCAGAAAGTTTACACAAGGTCAGACCACTCCAGTTCCACCAGCTCTGCACAGTCAGGATTGTTGCCCTGCACGCTAACTGGCCACAGTAACTCAGCTTCAACCCTGTGCCTCTTTTACTGCCTCCTCTTGTTGGGGAATATTGTTTTCGGGTGTGTGACTTTCATTTACGCTGCATTTGTCTAACTCTGTGAAGCTGTGTTACTGTGCCTGTGTAAAACACCTGATTGGTCTAATAAAGAACTGAACAGCCAATAGTGAGGCGGGAGCCAGGACAGGCAGGGCCGGTAGGCAGAAAGGATAAATCGAAGGCCTTCTGAGAGAAGAACAAGGAGAGGAGGACGGACGTCAGGGGCCAGCCACTTCGCTACACACAGCCAGCCATGGAAAAAGAAGTAGAGAAAAGTATACAGAAATAGAGAAAGATAAAAGCCCAGAAGCAAAAGGTAGTCAGGATAATTTAAGACAAGCTGGCCAGAAACAGGGCAAACAGGCCAGGCATTAATAAGCCTCCATTTGCCTGCAAATTTCAAGCTGCCATTGTTTTTTTTTTTGTTGTTGTTGTTTTTTTTTTTTTTTTTTTTTTTTTTACCGCAGGAGTAGTACTCCATTGTGTAACTGTACCACATTTTCTTCATCCAGTCTTTGGTTGAGGGGCATCTATGTTGTTTCCAGGTTCTGGCTATTACAAATGATGCTGCTATGAACATAGTTGTTCAAATGTCCTTGTGGTATGAGTGTGCATCCTTTGGGTATGTGCCCAAGAGAGGTATTGCTGGGTCTTGAGGTAGGTTGATTCCCAATTTTCTGAGAAACTGCCATACTGATTTCCAAAGTGACTGTACGCTATGAGCTCACTCATGAGTGGGTATTAGACATAAAGCAAAGGATAACCAGCCTACAGGCCACAATCCCAGAGAAGCTAAGAAACAAGGAGGACCCCAAGACAGACATGTAGACAATCCTGGGAAGGGGAAATAGACAAGATCTCCCAAGTAAGTTGGGAGGGTGGGGGCAGGAGGGAGGAGAACATAAGGGAGTGGGATGACTGAGTTGGGGGAAGGACAGAGAAGGAGAGCAAGGAAAGAGATTTCTTGATAGAGGGAAACATTTTGGTGTTAGCAAGAAACCTGGTACTAAGGAAATTCCCAGGAATCCACAAGAATGACCCCAGCTAAGAATCTAAGCAGTAGTGGAGAGGGGGCCTGAACTGTCTGTCCTTCCCCTGCAATCAGATTGATGAATACCTTTACTGTCATCATAGAGCCTTCATCCGTAAGTGATGGAAGCAGATGCACAGCTAAGCCCTGGGCCAAGCTCCAGGAGTCCAATCAAAGACAGAGAAGAGATACTGTGAATTAAAGGGACAAGACCATCATGGGTAAACCCGCAGAAATAGCTGACCCGAGCTAGTGGGAGCTCGCTGACTCTGGACTGATGGCTGGGGAACCTGCATAGAACTGAACTAGGCCCTCTGAATGTGGGTGACAGTTGTGTGGCTTAGACGGTTGGTAAGGCCACTGGTGGGACTAGTATTATCCGTAGTGCATTCTAGGGGCCCATTCCCTATGGAGGGATACCTTGCTCAGCCTAGATATAGGGGGAAGGGCCTTGACCCTGCCTCAATGTGATGCAACAGACTTTGTTGACTCCCCACGGGAGACCTCACCCTTTCTGAGGAGTGGATGGGGAGGGGGGGAGGGAACTGGGATTGGAATGTAAAATAAAGATCGTTTTGTAAAGAACATAGTGTTAAGCGGTGATTTCAACCCTTCCCATGAAAATCCCTTGTCCCATTCGAGTTTCTTCCCCTTTTCCTATTTTACAATGAATCAAAGGAATCCTGGAATCTGTCCAAGGTCCCAGCAGCTAATCGACAGCACAGATTGGACGTAGAGAAGCTCTCCAAGGAGGCACCTGGCACCTGACTGCTGTAGTCCAAGGCATTTTCCAAGTGACCCATGGTTTTATTTACTCCAGGTTGGGATCTTATACCGAGGAGAAGAGAATGGAAACACAGCCAAAATTCAGTAGGACAGAGCATTGGGAAAGGTGGGAAGGGGAACAAAGCCAGGAACTAAAGCTGTCATTGTTTAGAAAATTGTAGTGTGTGTGCATGTGCACGCATGCACAGATCAGAGGACAGTTTGCACAATCCGTTCTCTCCTTCCACTGTGTCGGTCCTGGAGACTGAACTTGGGTCACCAGGCTGAGCAGCAAGGCACTTTTACTCCTCAGCCATCCTGCCAGGCCTTAGGCTGTAATGAAAAATAGGTTTATCGTGTGAGTGTGTACTGGGCCCTTTGAGTGAGGATTTCAGGTCTCTCGGGGCTGGAGTTACAGGGGGTTGTGAGCCCCCACGTGGGTTCTGGGAAAGAACTTGGTACAGAGCATCAGGTGCTCTTAACAGGTGAGCCAAGTCTCCAGACCCAACTGCCAAGTTCTCCCTAAAGTCCAGGAGAAATAAATTTACATAAAAATCTAACTTAAACTATTATAAGGAAAAAAGAATAAATCGTGGAACAACATCTGTACAGACAACAGAGCTACGCCAGAAAACAGCCAAGGAGCAGTCCTAGCTTGTTCACTTTATTTCAAAAATGATATGAAAAACATTAAGAAAGTTATACAAGAAATGTGAGAACTAAGAATTCCCAAGCGAGGTAACAGACATCAAGAAACGTACACAGGGCTGGAGAGATGGCGCAGTGGTTAAGAGCATTGCCTGCTCTTCCAAAGGTCCTGAGTTCAATTCCCAGCAACCACACGGTGGCTCACACCCATCTGTAAAGAGGTCCGGTGCCCTCTTCTGGCCTTCAGGCATACACACAGACAGAATATTGTATACATAATAAATAAATATTTAAAAAAAAAAAAGAAACGTACACAGAGCCGGGCGGTGGTGGTGCATGCCTTTAATCCCAGCACTCGGGAGGCAGAGGCAGGCGGATCTCTGTGAGTTCGAGACCAGCCTGGTCTACAGAGCTAGTTCCAGGACAGGCTCCAAAGCCATAGAGAAACCCTGTCTCGAAAAAACAAAAAACAAACAAAAAAAAGAAATGTACACAGCTGATCTTGACGTTGACTTTTGTGGCAGCTGTTGGCATGGTGAGGGAAGCTAGGTTCTCTACATGTTCAGCCCCCATCTCTCTTTTGCTTAAAAACTTATTACTAGTCGTGGTGTGTTTATGTGTGCACATGTGCCACACATGCATGTGGATGTCAGAGAACAACTTTGTACGGTGGTCTTTCCATCTTCATGTAATGTATGTCAGCATTCTGGAGGACCAGAGCCAGTGGGATGAATACATACACGGACACATACACATACATGGACACATAAACAAACATGGGCACATACATATATTCACGGCAGCAGAATCCTACCTGGGAGCTGAGAACCCAGTATTCACTCGGTCCTAGAGGCCGGGTGCCTCAGCAGTTTGAGCAGTCCCACCATGCCTGTCTCACGGAGGCATGGCCCAACACCCAAAGGTGTTCAGTCCATAGAGTTGGGCGCCTCACCAGTCACAGTCTGGTGCAGAAGCCACCAGACCCTAGTTCACCATGAAAGCTTAAAACGCTGAAGGAATTGACAGCAACAAGTCACAGGGCAGGTTGACCGAGCAGCAGACAGAAAGCTAAACAAGCAAGAGTTGACTAATCCCCAGTCTGCCACGCCCTTTTTATCTGAACCACCAGGAGATGCTGCGCACAGGTAATCAGAACGGTTCTTCAGGTAAGGCCCCTTACTCAGGTGATGCCAATCTGTGGCAAATTGACATTAAAATCAACCATAACACCTCCCCCACCCCTGCAGGAGGCAAGTGACACAATATACTATGAAGGCTTTATGCCCATAAGGAAACTCACCCACACTCTATTGGAACAGTCTTTTGTAATGGCATCTATGCATTGCTGTAAATCAGAATTTCACCCTTAGGAGAGTATAAGGAATATGTCTAAGAAGTGGATACTGAGGGATAGAGAGATGGCTCAGTGATTAAGCACACTTACTGACCTTCCAGAGGACCCAACTTCCATATGTGTCCATATGGTGGCTCACAACCACCTGTCACGCTGGTTCCAGGGGAAGCAATGCCCTCCTCTGGCCTCTGTGCTTACCAGGCAAGCAGGTGGTGCACATATACACATGTAGGCAGATCATTCATACACATAAAATAAACCCAAAAGGATTTTTTTTTTCAAAAAAGAATACTGCAGCAGGAGAATTGGATGTAAAATTAAAACAGTCTTCTAGAAGGTGTTTTTTTTTTTTTGTTTTTTTTTTGGTTTTTTTTTTTTTTTTGGTTTTTCGAGACAGGGTTTCTCTGTGGTTTTGGAGCCTGTCCTGGAACTAGCTCTTGTAGACCAGGCTGGTCTTGAACTCACAGAGATCCACCTGCCTCTGCCTCCTGAGTGCTAAGGTGTGTAATTTTTAAAAGCTTGTCCAGTAGGACTATTGTTTTCTGAATATAAAATGAGAAAATCAAGCTTGGCAAACTCTACCCAGTTGGTTCCTGTGTTCTATTGTGTATCCATTAGTGAGGATACGACTGACCCTGCCTGTCCCTCAGAGCTCTTACTGCTGTCCCCGGGCACCTGTTTGCCCTCTAACCAAGCTTCACTCTCAGAACACTTCACCATGGTTAAGCATAATTTGGGGTCTGCTTAAAAATTCCTTAAAGTTTTCAGCTTGGCCTAAATGTTTATCAAGATGTGGCCCTTTCAGAAACCTGAAAAAAAAAATGATTCTTTACTCTGTTAAAAGCAACTGAAGGACATTGGTTAGAGTGATTTTAATGTCTGCTTGCTTTTATTCAAGCAAGAGCTGATGTTCACTGTCCCATCTAGTCTCTTTAACCTCTCTAATACCTCTTAATAGTAATTATTGAAAAATCTGAAAAGGAGACTAAACAGAGACACATCTGCTGAAACTGCAGCTCTGCTGCGGGCCTCGCCAGGACTCCGTGCAGCTCAATCCTCCAGCCTTGGTTTTCTCATAGATAAGGTGGTTTATACTAATGACAAGGTGTATTTTTCTTTTACTCTTTACTCTTATGGGGGGCCCACCATCCTGCTCCAAAATAAAAACATGGAGGAGGCTTATGCTTACTTACAAATACCCAGCCTTAGCTTGACTTGTTGCTAGTCAGCTTTTCTTAAATGATCCCATCTACCTTTTGCCTCTGGGTTTTTACCTTTTACCTTTCTCTATTTATGTATACCTTTTCTTTCCTACTTATTCCGTGTCTGGCTGGGTGGCTGACCCTTAGCATCCTCCTCTCCTCTTTTTCTCACTCCTCTTTCTTCTATCTATCTATCTATCTATCTATCTATCTATCTATCTATCTATCTATATTTCTGTCTGCCTGGCAGCCCTGCCTATCTCATGCCTCAGTATTGGCCGTTCAGAGCTTTATTAGACCAATCAGGTGTTTTAGGTAGGCAAAGTAACACAGCTTTACAGAGTTAAACAAATGCAACATAAAAGAATGCAACACATCCTTGCATCACCAAACAAATGTTCCACAGCGTAAAAGAATGTCACACATGTTTAACAAGTATTCCACAGCAACAAGGTATTCACCAAATCCTTTTACAATGTTGACCACAGCAGTAACTCTGGTGGTGGGAGGGAAGTGTTTTGTTTTTTTTGGGACAGGATAAAATCTAAAATAGTTCCCTAGATGTTGAGTGTGTTCTTGAGTATGAGTGTACACACTAGAGTTGGACAGGTACACGTAAAGTGTATTCATAGCCCTGTCATAGACTTTCCAAACTGTTGTACACAGGCCAGTGTAGTAGGGAGGCTGCTTGTTTGTTTCCCGGCTGCCCAGACTCCCAAAATAACCACACAGAAACTATATTAATTAAATCACTGCTTGGCCCATTAGCCCTAGCTTCTTATTGGCTAACCCTTACATATTAATTTAACCCATTTCTATTAATCTGTGTATTGTCATGTGGCAGTGGCTTACCAGCAAAGTTTCGGCATGTCTGTCTCTGGCGGCTCCATGACTTCTCCCTGACTCCGCCTCCTTCCAGCATTTAGTTTTGTTTTCCCTGCGTACCTCTGTTCTTCCCCCACACAGGCCCAAGACAGTTTCTTTATTAACCAATGGTATTCACAGCATATAGAGGGGAATCCCACATCAGGTCAGGCCCATTCATTTTTGTGAAAACACATGGCCACAACTCTTCAGGGTAAACCACACTGATAGTTAAACTGTATACAGAGGTTGAATGTTCTGTTGTAGGTTACCCTAGATAACATTGCTAGCCCTACTTTTTATTCATTGTTTAGAAGCAAAAAAAAAAAAGAGTTAAAGTTAGCAGATTTTTAATTTTTAATTTCTTTTTATGTTTTTTTCCAGCATGTATGTTTGTGTGAGAGTGTCGGATCCTTTGGAACTGGGGTTGTAGACAGTTTGTGCTGCCATGTGGGTGCTGGGAATTGAATCCAGGTCCTCTGGAAGAGCAGTCAGTGCTCTTAACTGCTGAGCCATCTCTCCAGCCCCAAAGTTAATAGACATTAAAGTCTTGAAAAATGGCTTTGCCAAAAAGTCACTTTAATTTTATTTTTAAATGTCATTCATTTACATGTGTGGGTGTGGATATGCACATGCTATGGCATGTGGGGGGGTGGGTGGGCGTGTCAGAGGACAGCTTGCTGGAGTCGATTATCTCCTTCCACTATACTAGCACCAGGATCAGACTCTGGTTATCAGGCTTGACAGTGAGAGCCTTTAACCAGTGAGTCATCTCATCAGCTCATCTTCATTTTCTTCCTTTTTCCCCCCTCTGAGTGTGTGCACTTAGTGTATGTTCCTGTGTGTGCAAGTGTGTTTGTCTGTACAGGTTCACACATATATGGTGAGTGTGTTGCATGTATATATGTCTATGTGTAGGCGTAGGTACAAACACCTGCGTGTGTGCATGCATCTTGTCTCTTCTGTCCTCATACTAACTCAGTCTTTGAGACAGTGGCTCTCCTTTGCCGAAGGCTCATATTTAATAGACTCTGGCTAGCACGTCCTCTCCCACAGGTCTCCCGCCTTCGCTTTTTGGTGCTGGGATTGTAGGCCTATCCCTCCACGTCAGACTTTGTACACAGGCACTGGCCATCCAAACTCAGGCTCTCAAGTTGGTACAGCAAAGCGCTGTACCCACCGAGCCATTTCTCCAGTCCCAGTAAACTCGTTAAGATTCTGCATCACTTATTCCTTTTCTTTGAACCAACATGGAGCTGAGGGCGAGAAAACAGACATAAGTCACATTTTTATGACTGTGTAGGTCTCAGGTTCTGATCTGAACTTCCAGCCAACTTCTGGTGTGGAGTTTGAAGGCCTATTTTGACATCCTTCATGAAGAAAGAAAATGACCTCCGGTTCTTTGACCACTACTCTTTAATAGGTGAAGTTACTAGTGCAGCCGAGCCATAGGGGGACTCATGTAGCATTACTGGTTTACCTAAGTCTCATTTCCAGGTGATTTGAGTTCTGGCTCTAAGGCAAATGAGTGCGTGTCCCTCGCTTCCTACCTTTTTCCTACTATTATGACTTAATTCCTTCCTAACTTACATAGGTTTTCCTCTTGTTTTATTTCAGTACATTCACATTGCTCACAATATTCATTAGAGCTTAAAAGTTAGGAAAAAAGACAGTTTCACCAAATTCAGTTTCGCCCTCACTTTTTCTTGTTATATTTCTTGCTTTTTGTGCTCTAACAAAAAGTCATCTGGGTGAGAACAAGATTTTGATGAAAGAGAGACAGGAATTCTGAGGAGCTTGATTTATTTTTGGTGTCATGATGCTGGGAACACACAGAATTAACTTGTTCCTGTTGAACAGATAGAGGTTCAGCTCTGTTTTTACATAACAGAATTTTGAAGTGGGACTGTGAGCATGCTCTATGGAACAGTGGGGACGGGCCCAAGGGAAGAACAACTTAGGAGGTTTGGTTTTGTGTCTTCGTGTAGATGTCTTGGTGTCACTGTCGTGGTTTGTGGTGATTGTAAGGTCATACACATGTATGATAGGAACAAAGACATAAGAAAAGAAGACAGATTACCCAGTGCAATGAACCCTCCTCCCAGTCCTACTTCCAGACGTGCTGGCTCTTTTCTGAGGAGAACCACGGCTCAGGAGCTATGAGTGAAGAACAAGTGATGAACTGTGCCCATCACATCAGCCTCCCTTCCCTTCCCTTCCCTTCCCTTCCCTTCCCTTCCCTTCCCTTCCCTTCCCTTCCCTTCCCTTCCCTTCTCTTCCCTTCCTTTCTCTCTTCCCTTCTCCCTTCCCCCTTCCCTTCCTTTTCCTTCTCCTTCCCTCCTTTCTCCTTCCATTTCCTTCTCCTCCCCCGCTCCCCTCCACTACCTTTCCCTTCCCTTCCCCTTGTTATTTTGTTTATCTGTAGCCTGACTGGCCCGGAATTCTCTCTAGAGACCAGGCTGACCTCGACATCACAGAGCTCTGCCTGCTTCTGCCTCCTAAGTGCTAGGATTAAAGGTGTGCATGACTCATCAAACTCTGTTTTCGTCTTCTAAATTTGATGTGTTTGCATATATGTCTGCGTATCACATGTGTGGCTGGTGCTGAGGAAGCCAAAAGAGGGCATAGGATCTCCTGGAGATGGAGTGATAGACAGTTGTGAGCTACCATGTGGGTTCTGGGAATCGAATGTTGGTCCTTTAGAACAGCAAGTAGTCTTAACAACTGAGCCATATTCCAGCCTCTTAAGGGAAATATAAATGAATAACCAAACAAACCTCTGCATGGTGAACCATGTTTATAGCCCAGTGCTTGGGAAGCTAAGGCAGAAGGGTTGCTCTGAGTTCAAGATCAGCCTGAGCAACAGTTTGACTCTGTCTCAAACTCTCCCCTCCTTCAAGGCAAGAGAAACTTCTGGAAGAAGGGTATATTAAGAAACAGAACAAAACAAAAGCCGTAAGAGCTGGAGAGTCGGGAGGAGCGTTGTGAAACGGCATCTTCAGGACACAGCACAGCCTTGCACGCCTGACCTCCCTGCGGCTGTGCTCACTTCCACTTGCTCCGGCCAACAGGATTTCCCAACGTTCTAGCAGGCAACTGGACTGGGTAGGAAGAAGAGAGGCATAAACCAAAGAAGTCAGGCTATAAGCCTTGGCACATGGCATTTGTCTCCTCAGAGTCATCGTTGGTATTGCTTACGCAGTGAAGACGACCCACGGTTTGGAAATGATTTTGCTATAAAAGTGAGCGTCCCCCACTGTGGGTTCTTGAATAGGTGCCTTGCAGGTCACAGTTTAACCACATTAAATAAACTGAAGGAGCGATAAGGGAAACCTGTTCAGAGGTTCAAACTTTCATTTCCACCGGCACTTATGGGATATTTCTTTTTCTGTCATAGAAATTAAATGATGGGCTGGAGAGATGGCTCAGTGGTTAAGAGCACTGACTGCTCTTCCAAAGGTCCTGAGTTCAATTCCCAGCAACCACATGGTGGCTCACAACCATCCGTAATGGGGTCTGGTGCCCTCTTCTGGCCTGTAGGCATACACACAGAATATTGTACACATAATAAATAAATAAATATTAAAAAAATAATTAAAAAAAGAAATTAAATGATTTTTTTTGGGGGGGGGTGACTAAGGATGGCTCAGTGGTCAGTAGCACCAGCTGCTTCTCTGGAGGGCCCCAGGTCCAGTTCTCAGCACCCACACAGTGACTGAGAATCATTTGCATCTCCAGTTCCAGGGGATCTGATATCCTGTTCTAGGCTCTAAGGGCTGTGCATGTATGTTGCACACATAAACATAAAGTGAAAATAAATCTTTAGATGACTGTTTAAAATCATTGTCTTTGTCTTAATATGATTTCTCAACAAAAAAACATGGTTTCTCAGATAAATCTGTTACATGTTTTAATACCTATTTGAATATATTTATCTTTGAATTGACTGCTTTCTGATTTTTTTGAGAAATTGTTTCCTTTTTCATGTTCAATAACTGCTTGTCTGAAGTCTGGTCACTAGGTTCTTAAAATCACAGTGAGTATACTCTCCCTATACAGTTTTCTACAGTAAGATATTGTCTTAGAATGTAGAATATTTTCTGTGAAAATGTTTAATATTATAGACTATATTGGGTTATATTTTGGTGGCTCAGAATTCAGTTCTTCGTCAGTGTGGTCTGAACATTTCTTTCCAGTTCACTAACCTCAACACTTACCTGTACTAAATTTACTTGCCATATCTTTGCATATTTTTAGAACCACTATTGATCCAGCTGCTCTTTTTTTCCCACTTTTTAAAATTTTAGAATTTCCCCCTTTTATTGAAAATAAATAATAATAACTAATATTGGTTATAATTGCCTCTCCCTCCACTCCCCCCAGTTCCTCCCTACTTCCCCTTTGCC
This sequence comes from Alexandromys fortis, assembly GCF_014885135.2. Lineage (NCBI taxonomy): Eukaryota > Metazoa > Chordata > Mammalia > Rodentia > Cricetidae > Alexandromys > Alexandromys fortis. The sequence goes on from NW_026067939.1 coordinate 6,065,530, forward strand.
TAGCCTCTACTACTTTTCTGTCTCTCATCAGAAAAGAACAGGCTTCCAAGAGTTAACAACCAAACACGGCAAAACAAAATGCAGTAAGATGAAGCAAAAGCTTTCATACTGAAGTTGGACACTGCGACCCAACGAGAGAAAAAGAGTCCCAAGAGCAGGCACGAGAGTCATAGGCCCATCCGTTCTCATGGTCAAGAGGCATATACTAGGCTAAAAGCTATAATATACACACAGAGACCTGGTTGAGCCCATGTAGGCCTTGTGCTCGCTACTTCAGTCTCTGTGAGCTCAAGTGCACCCTATTTAGTGATTTAGAGGGCCTGGGCTCCTCTTGTCCTCTACCCACTCTGGCTCTAATGCTCTTCCTTCCTCCTCTTCCCACAGGACTCCCTGAACTCTGAGGGGAGGGATTTGATAAAGACCTCCCACTTAGACTCTCTCTCTGGGTAAAGTCTGGCTGTGGTTCTCTGCGTCTGTTCCCATCTGCTGCCAGGGGAAGCTTCTCTGCCAATGACTGTTTAAGGCACTGATCTGTGAGTATAGCAAAATATCATAGGAATCATTTTATGGATACTTTTTTTTAAAGATGATAGTTGTTTGGTTTTACCCTAGGTCTCTGGGTTATCCAGTCTCTTAGTCTCGGCCACCCATCAGGGTCAGGCGTGGGTTCCATCATGTGGAATAGACCTCACATCAACTCAGACATTGAGTTGGGCTTCTCCCACGGTTCTGTGCCACCATTGCCCGAGCATATTTTGTTGTAGGCAGGACAGATTGTAGGTCAAAGGTTTTGTGGCTGGGTTGGTGTCCATTTTTCTCTTTCCATAGCCTTCACATTAGCTTCCTCCACCAAAGAGACTAGGACTTAGGGGTGAAGGCTCCATATAGGCACTAGCTTGACTTCTCCATGTTCAATGAGCTGTGTGGGTGCTGTCTTCAGCTATGGGCCACCCATTGTCAGCTATTGGAGAGAAACCCTTTGTCTTAGCAACAGCCTGGGTTGCTTGGGGATCTCCATAGGACCCCCTCAGTCAACAGCTCAATGGAAAACAACCTGGTCCTGCTCCTGGAAGCCTGAGAACAAGAGATGGCCTTGAGACTCATTGCTAGATCCTTATTAGAGCACCTTTATAGATTCCAGGAGCTTCCAGTACACTAGGTTTCCATCCCCACCCCATGAAGCACCTAATTCCAGCATCTCTCCCTGCACTCTGTCTCTCCACCCCATCTTCACCCCCTACTAAGTGATTCTCCCCTCCAATCCCCACCCTCCCCCGTCAGCCCATAAAATTTATTCTATTCCCCCTCCCAAGGAGATCCATGTGTCTCCCCTAGACTCTCTGGCTCTACAGATTGTAACTTCCTTACTTAATGGCTAGTAACCACTTATAAGTGAATCTAAACCATATTTTTCTTTCTGGGTTTGGGTTACCTTACTCAGGTTTCATCCATTTGCCTGCAAAATTTCATCATGTCTTTTCTTTTCTTTCTTTCTTTCTTTTTTTTTTTTGAGATAGATTTCCCAAGTGCTGGGATTAGAGACATGTGCCTTTAATTTTTTAAGCACCGAGTAATACTCCATTGTGTAAATTTACCACATTTTCTTGGTCCATTCTTCTGTTTTTAAAAAATTTTTATTTGTGTATATGAGGTTGGGTTTTGTTTTTGTTTGTTTGTTTGTCTGCTTGTCTGCATGTATGACTATGCTCCACATGCATGCCTGGTACATTAGGAAGTTGTGAGCCTCCATATGGGTACTGGGAATAGAACCCAGATCCTTTGCAAGAACAACACACTCTCTTAACCACTGAGCCAACACTCCAGACATCCATTCTTTGGTTGAGGGGCATCTAGGTTATTTCCAGTTTCTGGCTATTATGAATAAAGCCAAAATGAACATAGTTGAGCGAGTGCCCTTGTGGTAAAATGGAATATATATATATATTCATATATATGCCCAAAATATTTTTCATTTCCCTGATGGCTAAGGATGTTGAATATTTAAGTGTTTCTCAGCCATTTGCGTTTCTTCTGCTGAGAATTCTGTTTATATCTGTACCCTGGTTTTTTTTATTGGGTTATTTGTTCTTTTGATATCTACTCTCTTGAGTTCTCTGTGTATTTAGGATATTAGGCCTCTATTAGATTGTTGGTAAAAAAAATCTTTTCCCATTCTGTAGGATGCTGCTTTGTCCAATTAACAGTGTCCTTTGCCTTCCAGAAGCCTGTCAGTCTCATGAGGTCCCACTGATTGTCGGTCTCAGTGCCTGTGTTATCAGTGTCCCGTTCAGAAAGTCTTCTCCTGTGCCAACGCGTTCAAGGCCTTTCTCTTCTATCAGGTAAAACCAGGGTATCTTGTTTTAGGTTGAGACCTTTGACCCATTTCTAGTTGAATTTTGTGCAGGGTGATAAGTATGGATCTATTTGAATTCTTCTGCATGCAGCCAGCCAGTTTGACCAGCACCATTTGTTGAAGATGCTGTCTTTTTTTTTTTCTTTTGGTGTCTATTTCTGGCTTCTGTATCAAAAATCAGGTATCTATGTGTGTGTGGATTTATGTCTGGGTCTTCGGTTAGATTTCATTAATCAGTGTGTCTGTTTTTATGCCAATGCCATTTGGTTTTTATTACTATAGCTCTGCAGTACAGTTTGAAATCAGAAAGCAATTTTATTGTTCAGGATTATTTTAGCTAGCCTGTTGGGGAATATTATTTTAAGATGTGATACTCTTGTTTATGCTGTATTGTTTAACTCTGTAAAACTGTGATTCTTTGCCTGTCCTAAGAAGAGCTGATTGGCCAGTAGTGAGGCAGGAGCAAGGATAGGCGGGGCTGGGAGAAAAAGAGAATAAATAGAAAAAGAAACAAGGACAAGGAGGAGCAGGAGAACAAGGGGAGGAGGTCATCGGGGTCCAGCCACCCAGCCAGTCACAGAGTAAGAAGGAGAGGAAGATATACAGACATAAGAAAGATAAAATCCCAGAGGAAAAAGGTAGATGGGATAATTTAAGTTTAAAAAAGTTGGCAAGAAATGAGCCAAGCTAAGGTTGGGCATTCGTAACTCAGAATAAGTCTCCATGTCCATTTATTTGGGAGCTGGGTGGTAGCCTCCCTGCCCCCTCTAGAAAAGCCAAAGAGTGAAACTTCACACAACACTCTATGGGTTTTTTTGTTTTCCCATATGAAGTTGCGACTTGTCCTTTCTGTGTCTGTCAACAGTCATGTTGGAGTTTTGAGGGGATTCCATTCAATCTGTAGATTACTTTCGGTAGGATGGCCACTTTCACTATGTTAATTCTACTGATTCATAAGCATGGAGGATCTTTTTATCTTCTGCTATTTTCAATTTCTTTCTTCAAACACTTGAAGTTTTAGTAAATATTCTAACTACATAATTTGCTGAAAGTATTTACCAACTTTAGGAGTTCCCTGGTGGAATTTTTAGGATTGAAATGTCACCTTGGTGGAGTTTTTCCTTTGATGAGTATGTTCTCTCTCTCTCTCTCTCTCTCTCTCTCTCTCTCTCTCTCTCTCTCTCTCTCTCTCTCTCTCTCTCGTTGTTTTGTTTTGTTTTGAGACAGGGTTTTTTTCTGGCTGTCCTGGAATTGTTCTAAACTGGTGAGTTTTCATTTCAATGAAAAACCTTGTATCAGAGAGGGAGAGAGAGAGATCACATCTAATGAGCATACATGTCATGCTCATATATTTACAAACTCCTCGGCCAGTATCCCATTGCATGGAATTTGTGAGAGCTTACTAAGGCTAGACTGGCTCCTCCTACCTGGTTCTGGTGAGCCCGGAATCACCGTGTTGTATCCCGTTCACTGATAGCTCTCCTCACAGCGCCCTGCAATTTCTCTTGTTCTGGATATATCCTCTTCATGGTGCTCATTAATATTGTTTAATTCTTATCCTCATTCAATAAATTACTCCTTTCAGAAAACCCCGTTTTAAAGTTCTCTGAAAGAGAAACAAAAGGCCTCGACTCGGGGATGTTGAAACCACTTCCTCAGATAGAGACTGTAGTCACTAGGGCGTTAGTGGTCCCCAGGGCTTGTGCAAACTCACAGCTTCACTTCCTCTTGATATAGAAGACCCACGTCACCGCTGACATTCTCATTTTGGCGGCAAGCATGTGCATGTCCATTTTTAAGTATGTTTTCAATATGCGTGATTTAAAAACTAATTCTAAGGGGAAATATGTCATATAAATTGTTCTCTGAGCTTTATCTCACGAATAAGGTTCCCCCTCCCTGGCCTTAGCATTATTTATCTAGTTTCTTTGTTTTGTTTTGTTTTGGGTTTTTGAGACAGAACTTTGTGTTGCTGAGGAAAACCACGAAATCCTGAGCCTCCTGTCTCTACTTGATAAAGGCTGGGCTTACAGCTGAGTGCCACCAAGCACGGTTTAAGCTTTGTTATTGTGGTTTTTATGCATTTGTTTATGTTTTGAAAACAGTCTATGTAGCCCCGACTAGCTTAGAATCACTGTGTAGACCGAGCTGGCCTCTGAGCAGTGCAAGGATGGTACATGTATACCCCAATTCCGGCTGGCACCACAGACCATTCTGAGTGCTGCCACACACACACACACACACACACACACACACACACACACACTAGCACATCCGGCCTCTGCTCGCTTGGTGACACAATCTAATGTTTGTCCGTTCGTTTCTGTTCTCACAGTCATTGCTTATTTTGGGCTCTTGTACCTCTGATTCCAACTTTGCATCAGCATCTAGGTTTCTATCGCTCTAATAAAACATCATAGCCAACAGCAACGTGGTGAGCACAGGGTTTATTTAAGCTTACAGTTCCATATTACACCGAAGGAAGTCAGGGCCCCTCATAGTCCAGGGGTAGCCCTGCCTACACCAATCAAGAAAATGTACCACAGGCTTGCCCACCAGCCAGTCTTGGGGGGAAGATTTTCTCAATGGATGTTTCTTTTCCCCAGAAGACTCTAGCTTGAGTCTAGTTGACATAAAACTAGCCAGTGCAGCCTCCACACTTGCCCATGTCTTCTCTTGACAATATGCCCTGTCCATGACTATAAGACTGACACCAGTGTTCTAGCTAAGAGTACCACGTGAGCTTGAGAGCTTTTATTGCTCACGTCTAGTCTGAACCGGTGAACCTGAATAGAACAAAAGCTGAGCGACACGCCCAAAGTGGTTCTGCTAGTGGGTACAAGAAAAGACTCCCCTTTAGATCTACCTAATCTCAAAGTCTGTGATCTTTACGCTGTCACAGTGTGTAAAACATGACGTGTCCCCCAAACATGAAGAGTTTTTACCTCCTTTACACAGACATCCAGTGGCTCCTCAATGCATGCCCAAGGCTGATCTTCAAGGTAGTATGACTACCCAGTCCTTTTGCCATGCTTCCGCTAAGCATTTTTATGCAAATGTATTATTATAATTATTTATTTTGGAGCTAGGGTCTCACTATGAACCCTGACTGGCCTGGAATTCACTCTGTAGACCAGGCTGACTTCAAACTCACAGAGATACACCTGCTTCTGCCTCCCGGGTACTGGGGTTAAAGGTGTACAACACTGTTGCGTGTTTTACTCTTTTAATTTTCAGGGGTCCCACCACCCAGCTCCCAAATAAATCACACATGGATAGAAGCTTATTCTTTGTTATGAATGCCTGGCCTTAACTTGGTTTGTTTCTTGCCAGCTTTTCATAAATTATCCCGACTATCTTTTGCCTCTGGACTTTTAGTCTTTCTCTATTTCTATATACCTTTCTTTACTTCTTTCTCTGTGGCTTGCTCTGTAACTGGGTGGTGGGCCCCTAGTGCCCTCCCCTCCTTGTTCTCTTGCTCCTCCTTTTCCTCGCTTCTCCTAGTTATGCTCTCTCCCTGGCAGCCCTGCCGTCCTTGCTCCTGCCTTGCTATTCACTTTTCAGCACCTTATTACACCATCAGGTGTTTTAGACAGGCGAAGAATCACAGCTTCACAGAGTTAAACAAATGCAGCATAAACAAAAGCCACATACCTTAAGATAATAGTTCCCAACCCAGCACGCTGTATTGTTACCTCACCAGTCTGCCTCTGCGCTCTCCGTAGCGGAACTCTTAGTCCACCCCAGATTCATCTGTTGAAAGTTAACCATCCAGGTGAGAGTGTTAAGAAATGGAACACTGAAGAGTGATTTGGTCGTGAGAACAGAGCTCTCATCATTGATGTTAGTGTTCCTGCCGAAGAGCCTTCACTACACTGAAAGATGCCATCTATAAACCAGAATACAGGCTCTTACCACAACCTGAATTTGCTGCAGCCTTAAACTTGTGCTTGCCAGAGTCCAGAACACTCTCTCTCTCTCTCTCTCTCTCTCTCTCTCTCTCTCTCTCTCTCTCTCTCTCTTCTTAAATTTGTGCTTGCCAGAGTCCAGAACTGTAAGAAATCTCTGTCTCTGTCTCTCTGTCTTTCTGTCTTTCTGTCTCTCTCTGTGACTTTCTGTTTTTGAACAAGGTCTGTCTATGTAGCCCTGGCTGTCCTGAAACTCACAGAGATCCACCTGCCTCTGCCTCCTGAGTGTTTAAAGATCTTAATCCCTCCTGAGGGATTAAAGATGTGCACCACCATGCCTGGCTCCCAGCTTCTGCTTCTTACAACCACCCCGTTTAAGAATATCTTCTCCTTGTGCAGGGACCTTGCTAATCTTCTCTGTATTGTTCCAATAAAAATAAAACAAAAACCTTCTCTCGGCACTCTGAAGGGCTAAGATGCTTCTCATGCCCGTTCGCATCCTCACACCTTTGCCCGACTTGAGTGCACCTTCCACCTTGTTTCTTCCTCGACATGCTCATTCCACGTCAGAACTCACCTGAGGCGTCTTCTTCTTACTCCTACCTGTTTCCCCAGTGAACTTTTCCTGCTATGACCATAGCTGTTTCTCTGTTTTACCCCCACAATGCACTGCTGGTTGCATATAGTTAGTTTTTCTCTCTGTGTTATTGAGTGCTGCTCTCCTGTCTATAAATGCCGTAAGGCAGGGATCACTTACTGCTTTATTTAAAGGAGGCTCACTGGGGCTTGCCATTTACTGAACCTGAAAGTAGACTGGCGCACGGCGAACCGCAGAGTCTCATCTCTGCACCCCGCCCTCTCACACAGCTGTGTTTGCAGCTGTGCGTTTGACCAGGCCTGGGTGTTCCCCGCCCTCCCTGATGTTTTGCCCTCAGGTACTGAGGTATGGGTCTGCACAGACTCACAGGCTGGCTTCAGTCAGGACACGGAAAGAACAAGATTGAGAGACTGTGTGGAGGACAGAAGATGTAGAAAGACGACCATCTTCGGCTTGTGCCCAGAGTAGCTGAATAATCGTATACTGCCTGGCTGCTTGTCAAACCACGTTTGCAGAGGAGTTTCTCGGCAACCAGATGGACAACACAGACATCCTTAGACATCAAAGAGTTTTGATCATTAGACTTACTTAAAAAGTCTCTCTGATAAAATCACCAGGAAGCTTGTGGGCCAACTACCCCAGAGTGTTTCCTGTAGATGATAGAAATTGATTTTTTTTTTCCAAATTCTCGCTTCCGTCAGTATAGACCTACTAAATGCCTGTGCCTCTGCCATCCTTTTAACCATGCTTCCGACCTCAGAGTTTATTCCTGAATGAACAACACTAAGATTGCTGTGAATCACCCAGGTGTCAGGCTTGGAGGTCCTTTGGGACGCCCAGTTAACACCACCTGAGAAACTACATCTTGTGAGGTTGTAACACTATTGGTGTGAATGTAACCAGTGTACACCGTCCATGACCACAATACATATGTCTAGAACCACCTCAGACCCACAGATCTGCCTGCCTCTGCCTCTGAGTCCTGAGATTAAAGGTGTGTGCTACTACTGCAACTCTGAATAGTTTGTCCTAACAATCTTGCTACCAAGGTGAGGAATCTTCCTTTAGGACAGACAAGAGCAGTCTTGTTGAACTGGGCTGGGCTGGTTCTTTTGCACTTCTCTTGCCTTGCGAACAAGGGAAGAAACAGAATATGTGTGTTGGGCCAGCAAAATGACACAGCAGATGAAGCCCCTGCCATGCCCGGCGGACGACCTGAATGTGACCCCTGGAACCCATGTAAAAGTAGGAGAGCCCCGAGTCCACAAAGTTGCCTTCTGACCTCCACATGAACATCACGGCCGGTGTGTACCCCACATGTCACACGTGCGCAAGAAACAGTAACAAACTTTAAAATTGATTGTGAATCTTGTCACAGATGCGCAATTCTGATTTTACATGGGGATATAACTTTCTGGAATACGTTGAAGGGGGCAAGAGACTATTTGGCCCTTAGAGCACCCTTTACCTTCGACCAGTCTAGCTGGAAGGAGGCAACTATGCGAAACCTCAGAAGTCTACATGTCAGGTCACAAAAGGCTCAGATCCTTTAGGAAGGAAGGTTAGGTCACCTCATCAGGGCGAAGATGCCAGCCATTTAAGCTTCTAAGTGTGTGGGCGGCATTGCCTAAGTCCTAGAGAAAGGAAGTTGTAAGGACAGCCATGGCCTCATGACCTCACTTTCTTCCTTGTTTTTGTCTTTTTCCTCTTTTTCTTTTCCCTTTTCACTCATGACTAACCTCACAATTGAGTCTATACATTTGAGGGTAGCAAACTTAGTTGTAACAGATTAGGAAAAAACATTCATTACCCAAAGGTAAAGTTTTTGATGAGGTTCTGTATCTCACAGAATGGATGTATGAAGTTTTTTTTATGTACCAGAAACAATTGGTTAACAAGAGGCAGGACCTTGTTGCTGTATTGGTAATTTTAGCATGGAAAATGGATGAATAGGTACTTAATAAGAAAAGTTAACTGGGTGGTTTCTTCTTCTCGACTTGACACAAGCCAGAGTCGACTGGGAAGAGGAATCTCATTGAGAAAGTGCCTCCAACAGATTGATGTGGTGTTCTTGGTGATTCTGTAGGGACATTTCTTGATTAAATGATTGGTGTGGGAGGATTCACCCCATCGTGGGTTGTGCCACCCCTGGGCAACTGGTCCTGAACTGTATAAGGAAGCAGGCTGAGGAGGCCACAAGAAACACGTCCCTAAGCGGCACTATTCATCCAGGGCCTTCAGCTCCTGCCTCCCGGTTCCTACTCTTACTTCTCTAGAAGTTCAGTAAAATAAACCATTTCCTTCGTGAGCTGCTTTTAGTTATGGCCTTTATTACAGCAACAGAAAGCAAACTAAAAAACAGAGAGATAGACAGTGGCAAATGTTGTCATTGGCTCTTCACACATCTCCAGTCTCATTGTAGCTTGGCTTTCTGAGCCTCAGAGTATGAGGGTATCTAGGGGTCATGCTGCTTTCTATGCAGGCAGGGTGGGGATGGTGCAGAAACCATGCGCTTCTTCTAGGAGGCCCAATTACAGAGGCTCCTGCTGTTTCTACACAGCTGGCTTAGAGGCTCTGCTGACCAGGTCCTAGACCCGTGGGTACCCAAGCAGGAGGAGGTGGCAGCAGCAGGGACATATTTGCTAGAGAGGTCACATGGCATGGTCAGTCGTTTCTCCTCACTGTGTGGTCAATGGCTATACAAAAGGTAAGCCTTTGTTCTTGACATTCAAAGTCATGCTGTGAGTTAACCAAGGCTCCCTAAGAAATCTCTTCACGATTGAATGAGCGTGTGCTCTGTTGTCTAAAACTGGTATATGAGTTTCTTTGTTTCTAAATTAGCAAAGGGGCTAGTCTGCACAATCTTGAGGCGCAGGAGTGGGGCAGATATTTGAGAACTGGACACAATCATTTGACCTTTAATCCAAGTCAATTTAATCTTAAATTTGGTGAATACAAAACTCCGTGTTTTTGTTATTTTGTTTTTTTTTAAAAAGATTTCTTTATCTTAGAACATGTATATGAGTGTTTTCTCACATGTATTTATGTGTACCATGTACATGCCTGACCCACAGAGGCCAAAAGGTTTCGGATCCCTAGGATCCAGAGTTACAGACAGTTGTGAACCTTCACCTGGGTGTTGGAAACCAAACCTGGATCCCCTGCAAAAGCCACAAGAGCTCCTAACTGCTGAGCCATCTCTCTGGCACCTTGGTGGTTTGTTTACTTGAGGCAGGGTCTCACTGTGTTTCCCTGACTGGCCTGGACCTCACCATGTAGTGCAGACTGGTCTCCAAGTCGCAAAGGGCTGACGGCCTCCGACTTGGCAGTGCTGGGGTAAGGCAGGTAGTGGCTCACAGGCGTTCCCTTCTGCTGCTTTTGTGAAAATGACAAAGACTTCCCAGACATGGTCTCCTGGCAGCTTTAGGTCCTGTTTCCTGAGACTAGCTGGAAGACGTCCCTTCGTTAAGCTTCCATGTGTATATTCTTGTGGCTCCCTTCTTTCTCTGTGTCTCTCCTTCCTGTTCTTTGTCGGGTACTCTCTCTGCTGCTGACCCTTTACTGAAGAGGGGTCCTAGGTGTTCTAAACTCAATCTGCTTCTCACTCAGCATTATTCAAGGGAGCAATTCCAGGTGTTCTGCGTTCTTATGGTTTTAATTCGTTTCTATACAACCCTGGCTTCTAGATTGGTTTCTTCAAGCCACCTCTCCTAAGGACCAACTATAGACCCAATATGTCCACATTAGCTTCTTATGGGCACTCGTGACAATAGCATGGATGAAACAGAAATCATTAGCTTCCTCTTCCTACCCCCTCAAATTCCCTCTCATTGGCAAGCTACTATTTCTATCTCTTCTCTATGAAGGTGAACGGCACCACAGTCAACGGGGTTGCTGCAGCCAGAAGCTGAGCACTAGCTGTTGCTCGTCTTTCCCTTGCTGAGCCGACCAGTCCTGCCACTTGTGAGCATTGCTCCACTGTCCTCTCTACTGCCTTAGTTTAAATACCATCACCTACAGCTTCTGTTGCTGCAACAGCTTCCAGCCAGTCTGTCCTCCCTTAATCCTGCCTCCCTCTTAGCCTTTCTTCACACTGAATGCAGATGAACACAGCTAAGATATGTGGTGTCGTGCCTTTCTCTGTTGACTGAGTTTTCTGCCCCACCAAGTCCCACAGCCATTTAGTCCCAATTAAATACACAGAGGTCTACATTAATTATAAACTGATTGGCCTAGTAGCTTGGGCTTCTTATTAAATCTCATAGCTTATATTAGCCCATAATTCTTGTCTGTGTTGTCCACGTGGCTTGGTACCTTTTTCGGCAAGGCAGTCACATCTTGCTTCCTCTGTGTCTGGATGATGATGGCAGACTGACTCTTTCTCTTCCCAGAATTCTCCTGTTCTCCTTGCCCCGCCTCTGCTTCCTGCCTGGTGACTGGCCAATCACTGTTTATTTAAAATACAAGTGACAGGGTACAGACCATGTCCCACAGCATTTCTCCTGCCTGTGAGTAGCACTGTAAGCCTTACACAGGGTGTGGAGGGTGTCCTCTCAGTGGGTCCCTCTTGCATCCTTGATACACTCCTTAGGGCCTCTCCAGTTCACTTATATGCCCAGCCTCCTTGAGATTTTCTCAGGTCCTAGTATGTATTGTTGTCTTCAGCCTGTACAATTCTGCTTCTAGCTGTTTGCTTCCCCTTCATTCCCCAGTGGCAGAGAAGTTCCCTCTACTACTGCCAGAAGTCTGCAGTCGTTAGCTTCTGATTTACTTTTGGTTAGACCCCAACAGACCTAGCTCATGAGTCAAGAGCTGTCTTTCATCTTCTTGTTAGTAGTCTACCACCTCACAGAATACTGGTTCTTAAATATTTTTGAAATGGTAAAATTGATGCAACTACTAAAGAACAAATACACAATTCTTCTTTATCACTACTTAGCAACTCTAACTATAAAGATTTAGGGTTGGCAAAATGAAACTTTTGGCTAGCCCTCAATCATTGTTAAGCCTTGGTGTGCGAAGTCCTTCTGTCTATGTGTTGCTTTTATTGGTTAATGAATAAAGAAGCTCATCTCGGTCAATGGCTTAATAGAACGTAGCCAGGCTGGAAGATGTATGTGTGTGTATGTGTGTGTGTATATATATATAAACAGGAGTCTTATTAGTATAACTTAGAATAAAATATCCAAATCTTAAATTGAAAGCTTGATTAATTTTTAAGCTATATCCACCTATGTCGTCACCAATCAGATCAATGATGAGAATGTGTTCAGTGCCATAGAAGGCTTCCTTGGGTCAGTCTTCCAGTCAGACTTTTTCAAAAGATAATCAGTATTTTTAACCTCTGTTAGTTGTTTGACTAATTTCAAAGTCCACATAATGAAATTATGAACTGTTTGCTTTTTTCCTTTCTCATCTCTAATTCCTTTATTATTTTTTCCATACAATATATTTTGACCATGTTTCCTCCCCCTCCAACGTCTTTCAGTTCCTCCTCACCTCCCTGTTCCCCTACGCGGGCTAATTTTATGTCAACTTGACACAATGTAGAGTCATCTGAAAGAACGGAACCTCAGTTGAGAAAATTCCTCCCTAAGATCCGGCTCTAAGGCATTTTCTTAATTAGTGATTGATGTGGGAGGGACCAGCCAGCCCATTTTGGGTGGGGACACCCCTGGGCTGGTGGTCCTCCATTCTATGAGGAAGCATGAGCATGAGGAACAAGTTGGGAGGCAGCACCCCTCCATGGCCTCTGCATCAGCTCCTGCCTCCCAGGTTCCAGTCCTGTGCGGGGGTGGGGGGTGGGGGGGTGTCTCTGCAGTCTTCACAGGTCTCAGAGAGACAAGCCATGAGAGGCAAGAAGGCAGTGCATCACCCCATGACTCAGTAGCTGGGCTTGGTTCTAACTTCAGGAGTCTGACTCTGTGTTGTTTATTTTAGGCATATTTAAACACAACACAATCTGGTGAAAACTATTCTTGTGAAGATTAGCTCAGTCCCACGTGCACAACAAAGCATACCTAAATCTCTTTGAGGAACAAAGTAAGCTAAATACAGAGTAAGTGTGACTACATCAAAACTCTGTAAAGCACCTTTCATAAGGATAGGTTCTGTAGACCGACTGAGAGAAAGGTCTGGAGGAGGGTCTGGTGCCAGAAAATCTTCAGACACAGACTGTGCAAAGGTCAGCAGGCTAGAAAGCATGTCCGCTCCAGCCTTCTGGACAGAAAGCAGGTTTGACATTCCTTCCCTTAAAGGAACAACCCTGTGTGCTTCACATTCCAGGTTCCCCTGATGCTCGCCTGACAGCCCAGGGACCTCTCTCTGCACCTCCTACACTGCCCAGCTTGAGTTCCTGCCCACACTGCTTTTGATGATGAACCATTATATGGAACTCTGAGGGAAATATAAACCCTTTCCCTCCCAAGTTGCTTTTGCTCATGGTGTTATTACAACAATAATAACCCTATGATATTACCCAACTTTATATTCTCTCTCCCTCTGAACGATCTGATTTTTGTTCTTAGATTCCTTTGTTCAGCATGATGTTGATAAGATTGGTTCTTTTCCATTGCTCTATTCATTCCTTCTCACGGACATACTGTACCATGTCAGAGGGCATTGGGATGCTTCATGGTGAGTTAACGTGGATGAAGCCATTATGAGTATTCTTGTATATGTGGTCTTGGTAGATGCTAGCATAATTGCCATTGAGTTTATAGCTAGGAGCAGAGTTGCTATATTGTAGGATGTGCATACAGCTATCTTATGAGGATACTCTTAACTCTTTTACTAAAATCATGATACCCATTTATACTCCCATCAGTAAATGCTTATGTGTTCCGATTGTTCCACATGGTTGATATTGCTCCATATCATTGTTGGCCAACTTATACAAATATACATCTGGGATGAACACTGAAGTTATAAATTGCTGCAATACTATAGGAAGCATCCATAATTGGTTTCCTGAGGTTGGTGAGTTTTCAGAGACTAATAAAAACTAATAACATCCATTGAGCATGTACTGTTTGCCAGACACATCCTAGGCACCTTGGCAGGTTGTCTTATTTAATCACTGTAACCGTATGAAGGGAATTGCTGCTACCCTCATCTTATGATTGAGAAATCTGAGGCACACAGAGACATATAATTAATTTATAGACTTGAGCTAGCTGCAAGCACCTGCTTAGATTACTAAACGTAACCCTTCTTTGGTCTGATCAGCCTGCCCAGAAAGCATTTTTATGAGAGATAAAAAATTTGGATTAGAAGCCATTGTGGTAGTGCAATCCTTTAACCCCAGCACTCGGGAGTCACAGAAGGTGGATCTCTATGCGTGCAAGGCCATCTTTCTCTGCCTAGAGAGGTCCAGCCCAGCCAATCTTTCTTTTTTTTTTTTTTTCTTTTTCTTTCTTTCTTTATTTATTTATTTATT
>NW_026067939.1:6079865-6129474 GCF_014885135.2 Alexandromys fortis
CCCCTCCCTCTTCAGCCCAAAGAGCAATCAGGGCTCTCCGTCCCGTGGGAAGTCCGAGGAAAACCCTCCTCCATCCAGGTCTCGTAAGGTGAGCATCCAAACTGCCTAGGCTCCCACAAAGCCACTACATGCAGTAGGATCAAAGACCCATTGCCACTGTTCTTGATGTCTCAGTAGTCCTCATTGTCCGCTATGTTCAGTGAGACCGGTTTTAACCCAGGCTTCCAGCCAATCTTTCATTTTCATTAGTGAGACCCTAGAGGAGAGAAAGAGAGAGAGAGAGAGAGAGAGAGAGAGAGAGAGAGAGAGAGAGAGAGAGAGAGATTCATTCCTATCAGGACTTAGCACTGTGATTTTGGTTTGTAGAATAGTTTTACCAAGTTCTAAAATAATCTACAGAGTGTCAGGTAAGATCCTATAGTAAAAAAAAAATTACATCTAATGGGACTAAAATATAATAAGATTTTGGGGAAAGAACATAAAGATGTCTTAATTTTCTAAATGTTACAAAAGTAAATTATGTGACCACATTACTAAGGTCTAGTGGCAGTGAAGACTATTCTTCATTATCTCTAGCTCCTGGTATTCATGACCTTGTACAGTTCCTCTTGCCTAGTGAGTCGGTGGAATGTGGTAGAGCTGACAGTGAGTCACTTCTGTGGCTAGGGTATAGAAATATCATTAACCCCACCTCTCTCTCTCTCTCTCTCTCTCTCTCTCTCTCTCTCTCTCTCTCTCTCCATTTACTTTGCAGAAACCCAGCTCCCATGTTATAGGAACACTCAAAAGAAGTATGAAGAAAGAAATGATCCCTCTAGCCTATGATCATGTGAAACTATTTTAAAATGGATGTTCGAGCCCTGGTCAGGCCTTCAGATGACTGCGGCTCTGAGAGGTCGCTTTGTAAACTCCCGAGATAGCCCAGTACAGACCACCTGATTCTCAGACATGGCGTAAGAAGAGCAAGCTTGTTGTTTAAAACTGCTGTGTTTAGAGCAACTTGTTATGAAGAAATTGGATATCGTGGCCTGCGGATGTCGCTCAGTTGGTAGGGTGCTTGCCAAACAAGCGCAAAGTTCTGGGTCCAATCCCTACCATCATATAAACTGGGCCTGGTGGTAAAAGCCTATAATCCCAGCACTTGGGAGGTGGAGACACAAGGATCAGAAGTTTAAGGTCTCCTTGGCTACTTAGCAAGTTTGAGACCAACCCCTTTCTCTCCCTCTCTCTGAAAAAGAAAAAGAAAGTGAGAAAAGAAACCATGGGGCTCGTGACACCTGAGTTCAAATCCTAGAACTCCCTGCAGAAGGAGACCCTGAGCCCTGAAAGTTTTCCTCTGACCTTCCCACACGTGCTGGGGCACATGAGTATGGGCATTCAGACAAATGCATATCACATGCACATTCACAAATAATAATAATAAGTAGGTTAGATTTAAAAAGGAAGTTGGTAATTAATGCAGACTCTGGGTAGAACCTTGTGAGACCTACACTAGAGAGGCCTAACTCAGCATCAGTCAGAACATCATTATGGTAATTGACCTCTGCCTAGGTTAATAGCTGAGACTCCTAGGTAGTCATAGCAGAAACGACTAATTGTTTTTAATCAAAATTTGTCATCAAACTTTGATTGTGTCTCTATCAGAAGGTCATGCCCATGTGTCCACTTTCTGTTACTGAAAGAAATGCCTGAGATTATCCGCTTAGGGAAGGTTTGTTTGGGTTCATGATTTCAGAGGTTTGACTCCATGATTCATTGGCCCTGTTGCTCTAGGTTTGTGGTAAAATATCAAGGCTGAAGCCTGTGGTGGAGCAAGACTAGTTCCCTAAAGCATGGACAGAATAGACAGAGAAGAGAAAACTGCGTATTAAGATTCCAGATGAGGCCTGGGATTCAATCCCTGGTACCCCAGTCTAAGAAGAGAGAGACCCAGAATCGCCTCTGAGCGCATCCTCCCACGATCCGGCCTCTGACAGTTCTACTACCTCTGAGGTGTGCCAAGCTGTGAACCAAGCCTTTAGCGCGTGAGCCTTTGACGGACCCAGATGGGAACTGCAGCACTGGTCGGGCCTTGAGGTTCCAAACCTTCCTTTGCATCCTATAAAATGATGCTGGGTGCCAGGCAAGCTGAGATTCCCAGCGGCCAGTATGAAAACAATGGGAAGCCATAGATGGGACATGAGCTGGCATTATGATCTTGGCTTAGCTACTTGTGTGCCCTTTGACCATTAATTTAATCACTCAAATCTTTATATCTTCTCCTTTACAAAGGAGATAGTCCCTATTCTGTGTGCTTCATTGGGTCAGTAGAACAATAGAAGCAGTGAAGGTTTTTAAAACATTAAATACTGGGCTGAGAATGTAGGTCAGCTGAGGGCTTACCTAGCATGCACAAGGCATTAGGTTTGATCCCCAGCACCTCCTCAGACTAGGTGTGGTGGCTCACCCTGGAAGCGGAGGCAGAAGTATCAGGAATTCGAGGTCATTCTCATCTATATAGAGAATTTAAGACCAACCAGGGGTACATCTCAACTAAACATTATATAATTACCAGTTTTTAACATGGAAGGGATTTTAACATGTGACTTAATTCTTATTTAATGCTTGCCTCTAGAGTATTGTTTGAGATCACTGAAACATTCAGGATTATTAAAAATCAGTACTAATAGCAGGAACAATTTTTTCTCAGGTCTTTTTCGAATGTGAATCACCATCCGTGATGGAAAATTGGCTTTGCAGGGTGTATATTCCTAAACACATTTCATTTGAGAAGATCAGACAGCACTATAGTTCTGGAAGGAAAGGAGAAATAGATTCCTACCTAAATTTTGCCCTGAGTAACTTAGCTTCCCTCCCCTCCTGACTGGCCAGATTTGATCTAGATGGCTGGGTGACCTGCGGTAGCAAGAGGAAGCCAGCCCTGCGTTTTCAGACTTCAGTGCCTCCCCTCAAACAGAATGCGTCTTTCTGGATTCCTGAGCTCAAGACCAACTGAACTGGACCGTCAGGAACGTGACAGTCGCCAGGGAGAGGCAGAGCAGTCTGTCCCACTTCCTGCAGGCTCTCTGAGCTTGCTGTGCCTGCTCAGCAGCCGTGAACTTGCACCCTGGCGATCTTCGCCCCATCCCAGCCCCAAGCTCACCTCTTAACTCTGTGTTCTCCATCTTCTCTGCTCATTTACGACATTTCAGCACCATCATCGTAGAAGGTTTATTTTCCTTTTAAGGAAATGTACAATAAATAACATGGAAAACAGCTGTTTATTTTTTGTACACACACACACACATACACATACATACACACACACACATACACACACACACACAGAGTCAGAGAGACACGGAGAGTGATGAGCACAGATGCACATATACACAGAGGCCAGCAGAGGATCAGGTATTCTGCTTTATTGTTCAGCTACTCCGTCTTACTATCTTGCAACCCTGGAGATAGCCTGACAGCCAACAAGCCCTAACAATTGTCCAGTCTCCACCCCATAGCTCTGGAGTTACAGGGAAATACTCTACCACGTCCAGTTCTTTTTACCTGGGTTCTGGGATTTGAACTCAGATCCCTGTGTTTGTACAGCAAGCAGTCTTACCCACTGAGCTACGTCCTTCGCCTTATACACAGACTGTATTTGGTTTTGTTTTCTGAGACAGGGTCTCACTATTGTAGCCCAGGCTGTCCTTGAATCTCTACCTTCTCACTCGTCTAATAACTGTGAAGTATCTCCTCGTGATTTATGATAAACACTGACTTACTGCATTTTAAATTCTTACAGGTGCTAACTTAACATTGTAAAATTTTAAGATTTATTTTTGTTATTTTTAAATTATGTGTGTATCTTCTTTGTGGAGGTATGCGCATGTCTTTGTCAGAGAGGCTGGCTCTCCTTGGAGCTTGAGTTACAGGTTGTGAGCCACTTGACTTGGGTGCTAGGAACCAAACTCAGGTGCTCTGTAAGAGAAGTATGTATTCTTAACCGCTCAGCCATCTCCAAGCCCCAACACTGTAAATTTATTAACTCAGATTATTCTGGGTTAACCTATATATTTGCTTATTATTGTGAGTATAAAAACCAGTCAACTGGGTCAGGTGGCTACAGTCAAGATGGCGGCTTCCGTCTTCACGGGTGCGGTGAGAGCCGCTTCAGGAATATTACGGCCCCTCAATGTTTTGGCATCTTCAACCTATTGGAACTATGCCAAGAATGCCTGTCTTAAGTCTACACTGTGCACCATTCATTTTAGACATATTCAGACACCAGTTGTCTCCTCTGCTCCAAGACTTGTCACATCTGTCAGAAGCCTGACACATGGGCCGACTGCAGCAGTCCTTAATAGAGTGGCCGCACTGGTTCCCAGTGTCCTGAAGCCGCCAGTCAGAACTCTAACATACTGCAGCAAACGGAAAGGCAAGAGGAAGACAGTAAAATCGGTTGTGCATCGGTTCCTGCGACTTCATTCTGGCCTTTGGTTGAGGAGAAAGGCGGGCTATAAGAAAAAATTATGGAAAAAGACAACGGCAAGAAAGAAGCGCTTGAGGGAATTTGTGTTCTGCAACAAGACCCAGAGTAAACTCCTAGATAAAATGACGACGTCTTTCTGGAAGAGGCGCAACTGGTACACTGGTGATCCTTACCAGATGTACCACGATCGAACGAACCTGCGAGTATAGTTCAGAGCTTTCCTAGGTTCCCAGCTGCGGAATGTGGATCTCTGTGTACAGGTCCTTGCAGAAGTGAGTATGTGATAAACTGTAAACTGTACCACCTGATAGACAAACAGAATAGCAGCATTGTGCTCTAAAATAAAGGTCCATGCATAAAAAAAAAAAAAAAAAACAGTCAACTGTTTCAGTGGCCTCTAGGTGACAGGTCACAATGGTGAAGTTACTTGGCCTTCCCTGATAAAGAAGTAAAATGATGAAGGACAGATGTCCCTGACCTAATTTATGAATAAGTTTAAGGAGAAGAATTTTCAGTGAATTCTGTAAAGACTTGGGTGCTCTATTCAACCTGATAATTAAGTGTCCAGTTAACGTGGGCTTTCAAAGTAATATTCGAAAGGAGGGTAACCCTAGGCAAATAGATTTCCAGGACATACGAGGGTTAGGTGGCTGACTTTTAGGGATCATTTGTACTGGGAGTGAAGAGTTCCATAATACTGCATGTATTGACTCCTAAAAGAAATGAACATTTTTTTTCTGTAAATGGGGAGGAAATGTCTTAGACTATGAAAGCACATACCCTGACTCTAAGTTCCATTGCACAAAGAAAAAAATGGAGTGAGTCAATTAAAATTTTCCATTCCATCTCATTTGAAAACTTGCCTTGTCTTCAGAGAGAGAAAGCAGAGGCCAGGCAGAAGATTTCCAGTTTAATCCCCAGAACTAGAAAATGAAAAGCATAGGAGAGTTAACTGTGACCATCACAGGCAAGCTGCACGTCCTTTGACTTTCATACCTGTGAGAACGAGTTGCAGAGTTAGTTCTGAGTTTAACCCCTGTACCACAGCTGGCTGTCACTCTAGGCCCAGGGAACCTGACGCCCACTCCTGGCCCCTGTACGCATCAGGCATGCATGTAGCACACAGACGCGCATTCACGCAAAACGTTCATAGACATAAAATAATAAACCGATTTTTAAGTTAAAATCGTATTGCATTTTGTTTAGTATGTGCGTACATGTGTGTATGTATGCACATGTATGTGAGTATATGAATGGAGCTCAGAAAGAAACTTGCCAGAATCACTTCCTTTCTTCCATATGTGTCCCAGGGATAGAACTCAATGTAGCATGATTAATAAAAACCCAGAAACAGAAATCGGAGTCAACCTGAAGGTCAGAAAAGCAAAACAGCCAGTCACTGGCTCTTACCTCTACCTCAGTCCGAAATGGCGATTCTGTCTCCAGGAATCTCAGAATGAGACTGTGTCTGTGAGCTGTCTCCTCCCGTCTTAACATGAGGGACTGCCTAGCTTTATTATAGCTTGCTATGCCATGTTCGGTGGATATCCCTGGCGGGGGGGGGGGCTGCCCTTTTCTGAAGAGAGAGGAGGAGGAATGTAATTGGGGATGAAGGAGTGTGTGTGTGTGTGTGTGTGTGTGTGTGTGTGTGTGTTGGGGGGAGGGGGGACTGGGAAGAGAGGAGGAAGGGGGAAAACTAGAAATAGCAACAACAACAGCAACAACAAAACCGCGATCCAGCCCATGTCAAGAGCCAACTGCGTTGTTCTTCTAAAGCCCCAAGCTAAAGACCCCCGAGTTCCAGAACTGTTAGCTGCGATGAACTGGACTGGGTACACTCACAGCTGCACCTAATTGCCAGAGGAGACCAGGTGTCTCTGGCTGGAGGCTCCCCATTGCTCTGACTAGAATATTGCATCTTCATGACAGTGACCCGCCTGTCCCCCGGCAAGAAGAGATGTTCATTACAGGAGGTGTCCCCACAGGGAAGAGGATGTCACAATGACTATCTCCTTCGAAAGGAAAGGAGTGTGCCATTTGTGAGAGCTGGTTCCCCATCGTGAGCTTTTTAAGGTTTCTGTGCTCTACAGCAGTGCTTCTTTGGCATTACCCAAGGGCTGGCCAGACAGCTCAGTAGATAAAGGCACCTGCCGCGAGCCTGAGGACTTTTGAGTTTGAAGCCTGGCACCCACAAGGTGGAAGGAGAGAACTGACTTCTGCACAAGGTGTCCTTTGGCCTCCTCATGCTCGTGGGGGCACATGTGCAACCCCTCCCCCACTAAATAAATATCATTAAATGTTTGAAAATATCGCACTGTGGTTGAATTACCCAGAATGCTATTAAAATAGGTTTATGGGCCCCACTGTAGATGTCCTGATTCAGCAAGTTGGGAGAGGGGGCCCAAGAATATACATAGTAAGCTTCGTTATGTGGAGCACCCGTGTGCTCCTGTTAATCCTCGTGGTACCAGACTCGTATTGGGAATTGCTAAGTGACACGGAGATAGGATGCTTATTGCAACCAGCGCAACTTTTCTCCCTGGACCAGAGTCTGCCTGGACCACGTTGCTTTACCTTCCCCAGTGAAAGATCAGCAACACCCACCCCCGAAGCAAAAGCTACAGTGGAGGATCCCTTCTATTAAAAGTGTATTCTTTATTTGTGTGTGTGTGTGTGTGTGTATGCATATGTGTGTGCAGATATTCACAGAAGCCAGAGAAGAGCCTTGGTTCCGCTGGAGCTAGAGGTGCAGGGAGTCATAAGCCTCCCGCGGTGGATGCTGGGAATCTCATGTTAGTGCTCTGAAAGCGCAGCGTGGGCCCTTGACCACCGAGCATCCTCTTCAGTCCCTTTTCTCCTTGTTAATCTCTTCCTTCTCTTTCTTTTACTTCCCAACATTAATATGCAGAAAGCAACTGCGAATAATGCGTGGAAGAACATAACTGAGCAATTGTCTTTCAGGAGTTCAAAGAAAGGCAATCAGGAAAGGCTCCGGTGGAACTAAAATGGGAGCCTGACCTTGACGAAGGGTGGTATTTGGTTAGCCAGACAACAGGGAGTCCATGTTTCAGACCGAGGCGAGGCGGCAGCGTGGGCATGGCCTCAGTTGCAGGCCAGCGGGGAGACAGACCTGCAGGATAAGATAGGGAGGTCAGAAAAGGAAGACGCTCATTCAGTAAGACATGGGAGGGTGCTGGTGGTTTTATAAAGATCTGCTTCAGGCAGGTGAGTCAGCCGGTGAATGTATGAGCTGGCTAGCCACAGAGGCCACCTCTGAGAATTCAAACCTGGACAATCCGTCACTGGCTCCTCCTTCAGCCTGAAATGTGTCTAATTCACACCCTAAGACACCCTTAGATGTTCCCACCTCAGCATGTCTAAGTTTGGTCCCATAGCATTCTGTCCTTCCTTCCTTCCTTCCTTCCTTCCTTCCTTCCTTCCTTCCTTCCTTCCTTCCTTCCTTCCTTCCTTCTTCCCTTCCTTCCTTTCTTTCCTCTCTCTCTTACTCTCTCTCTCCTTCTCTCCATCCCTCCCTCTCCCTCTTTTTTTTTTCTTTTTTTGGGAGGGTTTCGAGACAGGGTTTCTCTGTGTAACAACTCTGGTTGTCCTAGAACTCACTCTGTAGATCAGTCTGGCCTTGAACTCACAGAGATCCACCTGCCTCTACCTCCTGAGTGCTGGGATTAATTTAAAGGTGTGTGCGACGACCGCCCAGCTCTTATTTCTTTTTTAAAACAACACTGTTTCAATCTTTTCCCAGTATAATACTTTTATCGATTACTTGGTAATTTTACACAGTGCACTTTAATCACACACGATGCCCATTTCTCCCAGGTCCATCCTCCCACCCTTGTTCTCTTCCCCAAAATGAAAAACAAACACACCAAGTCTGATTTGTGTTGCTCATAAACTCACTGGGGCATGGTCAGGTTCCCAGTGGCCAACCCTTTAAAGATAACCGAGTCATGAGTGTGTGTGAGTGTGTGTGTGTGTGTGTGTGTGTGTCCATGTGTGTGTCCCACCAGATGCCATCAACTGTGAAGAGCTACAGTTCAGCATCTTTACCACAATTTTTTTTCTTTCTTTCTTTATTTATTTATTAAATATTTCAGTCTCTTCCCCACCTCCGCCTCCCCTTTCCGTCCCCCTCCCCCAATCCATTCCCCCTCCCTCGTCAGCCCAAAGAGCAATCAGGGCTCTCCGTCCTGTGGGAAGTCCGAGGAAAACCCTCCTCCGTCCAGGTCTCGTAAGGTGAGCATCCAAACTGCCTAGGCTCCCACAATTTTTTTAAAAAAAGTTTTTGTTTGAAATTTAACTTTTTATTGATTCTATGTGGATTTTACATCCTGTGTCTCAGTCTCATTCACTTTCCTGTCCCTTCCCAACTACAAGTTAGTAGTAACCTCCCACCTCCCACCCCAGGGTAAAACAAGATAAAACTGGAAAGAAAAGAGAAAGAGAAAACTCTTGTGAAGCTGTAGTAAGACACAGTGAGTCACACAGCTTTTCAGTCCATTTATTATGAGTTGCAAGTGTTCATTGCACTGAGTCATTGGTCCGGTTTGAGGTCTGCTTTTTGCTACATCATCAATACTGGGCCTTCCCCTGGGACTCCTCTCAGATATCCTGTTGTTAACCTGGGTCGTGGGGATTCTGCAGCTTTGGGCCTGCCTGCAGGAGACCAGCCCCTTCCTGTGCTCCAGCAGATCACAGGTGGGGTGGATGATGGGCTGGGCCAACTTATAGCCCTGCTTCTGGGTCTGTGGCTGGGTTGGTCAGCCTGCCAGTTCTCCCTCACCCTCAACATCAGGGTGAGCTCCCCTGCACCACCCTGGCTAGCTCACCCTATGTAGTAAGTAACAAGGGGAGGGGCCTATTCTCCTGCTCTAGTGTCCTGGATTGTCTGGCACACTCCTCCACCACCAGGTCCAGCTCTACTGTGTTGCCCAGGCAAGGTGCAGGGCTACTCTGCCCAGTGCTGCAGCTGGCGAGAGGCTTTTATCACAATTTCAAAGAACTCTCTTCAATGCTTTTTTGCCTGGACTGTTTCTTCCCGTTTGAGGGTGGTGGTGGTTGTCAGAGAAGTCTTCAATGTCTCTCATTCTCAACCACGAGTCTACCGTCATTGATACCACTACGGAAGAAGCTTCTCTGCCCATAACATCCAGAGGCAGCCCAGATCACGGATTTCCGTGTGGTTTCTAGTGTTTCTTATGCGTTCAAAAGTCACTTTCATTCTCTCTGCAAGCTCAAAGTGGTAGCTCCAGTATTAGTTTCCCAACTAGTTTTTCGAGTTTTTAGCTACATTTTGTCTGGGATGCTGGGGGCCTGTGGTGCACATGTGGATGGAGGTCAGAGAACCTGCAGTCTGTTCCCGCCTTGCACCATATGGGTTTCTGGGCTTGAACTTGGGTCATCAGACTTTACTCACGGAGCTATCCCTCTGGCTTATACCACCTCCCATTCTCTTCCCTCCGGGCCTTTCCATTCCTCCCTCAATACCTGCTCCCTACTGGGTCATCGAAACCTAAAACTAGCTTTATGGTTTTTTCCCCATTTATCTTAGTTTATAGGCATTTCCCCCCTGCTGATCAAACTCACTAGACTATACGGTGACAGATGGGTTTTCTGAATGTTGCTTCCACTCAATTGATCTCACGTGTGACTCATAGATCATCTCAGAATTACAAGCAAGATGCAGTTGTCAACGGAAGAAAGGGAGAGAGTAACACTATCCCCTACGTTCTGTGTGGAATCCATGTTTCTCAGCATGCCTCTCGGTCTTCTCCAGAGAAATACAGAGGCCAGGTTAGACCCTTCTAAGGGAGTCTGCTGCAGAGATATAGACCAGGTTAGACCCTTCTAAGGGAGTCTGCTGCAGAGATATAGACCAGGTTAGATCCTTCTATGGGAGTCTGCTGCAGAGATATAGACCAGGTTAGACCCTTCTAAGGGAGTCTGCTGCAGAGATATAGACCAGGTTAGATCCTTCTAAGGGAGTCTGCTGCAGAGATATAGACCAGGTTAGACCCTTCTAAGGGAGTCTGCTGCAGAGATATAGACCAGGTTAGACCCTTCTAAGGGAGTCTGCTGCAGAGATATATACCAGGTTAGATCCTTCTATGGGAGTCTCCTGCAGAGTACAGTTTCCCGGATCCCTGGCAGGCCACCCCGTGGTTCCCACACCATAGCATGCTCTCCTCTTCACACACTGGTGTGTGTTCATAGTTGCAGGCTATCAAGTGGTTCCCACCATCCTGGCATGAGGTTCCTACCATAGATGAATAGAAATGGATTCTTTTAAGTTAGAAGAGCCATTTGAGACAAGCATAAGCTGAGGTCAAGCTTTCATAACTAATAATAAGTTTCCATGTCATTATTTGTGAGCTGGTGGCCGACAAAAAAGTTTGCTATAAGGGTGGTGGTTTTCCTAATGAGTTTAATGGTTGCTTACATGAGTAGAGGTGAGGGGTTATGTTTTTCTTTTTTAAACATTTTTATTTATTTTTAAATTGCATTTTACATTTCAATCACAGCTTTCCCTCCCACTCCTCCTCCTTCCCACCTTCACCTCCCCCTAACCCACCCTCATCTACTCCTCCCAAAGGGTGAGGGCTCTCAAGGGGAGTCAACAAAGTCTGGCACATTAAGTTGAGGCAGGACAAAGCCCCTCCCCCTTACCTTAAGGCTGAGCATGGCATCCCACCATAGGAAATGGGCTCCAACACACTAGCTCGTGCACCAGGGAAAGATCCTCGTCCTGCTGCCAGGGGCCCCGGGTGAGGACTTATTTTCCAAAGTCTAGGTAACTTTCCAGATGAAATGTTTCCCACTCCCCCTTGCTAGCTGGTTTTGCAAACTTTGGGCAGATTGAACAGTTTCTACAAGTTTTGGGGAAATTTGGAAAACGACAGCATGGAACTTTCCTCTTGTTTCTCATCCTCTCCCACGGTGTCCTAATGTGTCCAGGACTGAGGTTTCCGGGGTCTTCATTCCAACACATCAGTTTTGTCAGTATTTAAATACCATCACAATACCAAAGCATTCAAAAACACACCAGTGGCGCTCTCTGCATTCACTGAAAACACTCCTGATCCCATGCTCGGTGCCAAACAATGCTGTAAGCGTTTGGCTCACAGCAGTGAGCAAGGCAGACTGAAGCTCAGCCCTCCGTGTGGACTTACAGATGAGAAAGCAAATAAGCAAACATACAATTTCAGAGACTGATAAGTGTTATTGTATTAATTAGGACTCCCTAGGGGAACACAATGAACAGAAAGGATATGTTGATAATTACGAGAGGAGGTTTACTGTGTCGGCTTATATGATTAGAGGCTGATGGTCCCTCAGCGGCCATCTGCATGCGCATAGCTGCTCAGCTCAGCAAGCTGGAGGCCTCAGGAAAAAGACAACCTATGACACAGTTCTGAGTTAAGGCTGAAGAGAGTGTGTCTGTCCACTCCTTAGGAAGGTCACCAGGCCCATCGCTCAGAAAGACTGCAGTTCTCTTACTATCTAGCTCCTGGCCTTCCTCCATTCCATCAGCCTTCAGCCCGCTGGATGGTGCCACCCACACTGAGGTTGAGTCTCCCCGCCCCTCAGCTACCAGTGCCAACTGCCTCTGGACACCCAGTCTGACACACACCCAGGGTGCCCTTTGCTAAATCCTAGTCATTCTTCAGTCCAATCAGATTGACAACCAGGATTAACCACAATAGCTATTGAGAAAGAAATACAAAGTATCAAGAGAGACAGCTGTGGGGGTAGTGAGTGGGGCCTCTCAACAGCGGTCATTTCCATGATATGGAAGAAGGGAGCCTTAAGAGGTCTGGGACAGCTAATGCTCCAGGCAGAGGAGGGATATTAAATGTGAAGACACGAGTTGGAGGTGAAAGCCCATGACTCCAGGCCCACAGAGGTCCGAAGAGGGAAGGGAATAGGATCTCCTGAACTTTTAAGTCTCACGGGTGCTGGGAACCAAACCCCAGACCTCTGCAAGAGCAGTAGGGCTCTTAACCACTCAGCCATCTTCCCAGCCCCTTCATTGATTTTTTTTTAAATTGGAGATATAAGTCACATGACACAATCTACTATCTTCATTAGGTTTGGGGGATTTTTTTTTTTTGTTCTAGCATTTTAGTATGGGTGCAGCGACAAACCACAAATTTCAGAACACTTCCATAAGAAATCTTTTTCCTGTTGGCAGTTATTCCCCATCCTCCTTCCTTTCAGCTCCCGGCAGCCACTAGTTGACTGCCTCTCTGTGTGGCCTTGCCTGTCCTGGGCATTTCAGGCAAAGGGAGCATGGGGACTGTTCTAGTTTGTTTTTCTGCTACTGTGACAAACACTGACCAAAACCAACTTGGGGGAGGAAAGGATTTATGTGGCTTGCAGGTTACAGTCTATAATTCTGGGACGCCAAGGCAGGAACCCGAAGGCAGGAGCTGATAACTGTGGCTACGGAGGGGAGCTGCTTCTGGCTTGCTCTCTGTGGCTTCCTCAGCCTGCTTGCTTACTCACTTGCTCAGGAAGTGGCATGCTAGGTGGTCTGTGCCCCTTCTAACGTCCATGGAGATGCCCAGGTGTGTATAGGTTTGTATCTAGTTGGCAAGAGCTAACCAGCACCACCTGTTGAGTCTGGTCTCTCTCATGGAGCAGAATGCTTTTTTGTTTGTTTGTTTGTTTTATGTACATGAGTGTTTTGTCTGCATGTATGTCTGGGCACCACTTGTGTGCCCCTGGTGTTGGATCCCAAGAACTGAAGTTTCAGACAATTGTAAGTGGCCAAGTTGTTGCTTGGAATCAAACCTGGTTTCTCTGGAAGAGCAGCCAGTGTTCTTAACCACTGAGGCCTCTCTCTAGCCCTGAGCGTAGTGTTTTTTTTAAGGTTCATCTATGTCATAGTGTGTAGTAGTTCTTTGTTGTTGTTTTTTTTAAGGGAGAGTAATATTTCATAGTCTGTGTGTATGATATTTTCTTTCCCCATTGATCATCTTCTGAGCATTTGGATTGTCCCACACCTTGGCTATTGCGAACATTACCATGAACATTCCAATAGGATCTTTGCTTATCTTTGTAAGTAGGGGTGATTAATAGGTCATGTGGTAACTGTATGTTTTTAACTGTTTGAGCAACTGTCAGTCCCTTTTCCAGAATGGCTGCACCATTTTAAATTCCCAGAAACAACGGAAGAAGATTCCCACAGCCTGATACACTATTTTCTGGTTTTGCAGTTCTAAGTCATTCCAGTGGGCACAAGAAGGCATGTCATTGTCATTTTAGCTTACTGTCAAAGTTAGTTTGTATCAATTTGACTCAAACTGGAGTCCCCTAGGAAGAAGGAATCTCAGTTGAGGAATTACCTCATTAGATTGGCCTGCGAGCCTGTGAGCAGGGGTATCTTCTTGATTAATGGCTGATGTGGGAGGGTCCAGCCCACTGTGGGCGGCGCCATCCGTAGGCAGATGGACCTGGGCTGTGTAAGAAAGGTAGCTGAGCAGGCCGATGGGGACAAACCAATAAGTAATGCTCCCCCACGGTCTCTGCCTCAGGTCCTGTCCTTAGTTCTTGCCTCGGTTTTCCTCAGTGATCGGCTGTAACCAGCAAGCCAAGTAAACTTCTGCAGTTGCTTCTGGTCCTGGTGGTCATCACAGTGGCATCCAGAACACTTGCATCTCCAGTGACTAACGGCGCTGTCATTTTCTGAGCCCACAGGCCATTTGTCCATCTTTGCTGAAGGGAGTTTCTGCAGCCATTTGCCTGACTTAAAATTTAGAAAAAAAAAATTGTCTTTTACTGTTGAGTTGTATAAGTTCTTTACATATTTAAGGTTCTTGAGCCTTACCAGATATATCATTTTAAAAAGTTAATTTTTTTTTCTTTCAAAACAGGGTCTATCTATGTAGCTCTGGCTGTCCTCAAACTCGTTATGTAGACCAGGCTGGCCTCATAATCCTCTTGCCTCTGCTTCTAGTGTGCTGGAACTAAAGACATGCACCACTATGCCTAGCTTAACAAAGATAATTCTCATGGTATGAACTGTTTTTCAAGTGTCTTTGTTGTGCTCTTTGACCTTCTGCAGGTGACCTTTTCCTTTATGAAACAGAAGATGTGCTATGTAATTTGGTCTTTCCCAAACCTGTCAAGCAAAGGAAAGCAGGTTTGATTTCTGACAGGAAGCACCCCCACCCCACTGTCATCCTCCTGCTGTAGATTCCTGAGTGGATTACAGTCTGGGATTGCAGACGTGAGCCACCATACCTAAATGATGTATATTTGTTTTTTTTTTTTGTTTTTGTTTTTTTTTTTTTTTAAATCACTTGCAGATATGTAGAAGATTCACTGTTGGGCGGGGAACGGTGGCAAAGAGACAAGGTGGAACTTACTGCGGTGACCCAAGCAACAGCTAGCAAAGACTGGTGGAGGAAAAGGTTGAGTTTAGATTAGTGTCTCCAGCTATCAGAGAGCGGTGTCACGCCAGCCACCTGAAATGCTGTCGCTGCGCTTTAGAGTACTGTGATCTCAAGAGAGAAATTCTGACGCCACTCTGACCACGCAGGTGGCCTGTGGACCAACCATCAGCCCTGCCATGCCTTCTCAAGCAGCTCTGGACCTGTCCAGGAGGCTGGCAAGCGGGTTTTCTTAGGAAATCAAGATCAGCTGGGCTGGCTTGAAAGTTGTGTTTCGGTTTGTCTGGAGGAACAGAGGAAGTGTAAGAAGAAAAACAAAATACAGAAAGATAAGGTGATTAGCCTCAGGGAGGCAGGCTGAGTGCTCAGTGGAGAGACTGGATCTCTAGGACGGTCAGCTGAGCTCTCAGAGGCAAAGACAGAGAAATGCGGAGAGAGGAGGTGGATCCGTGCTGTTTGTTTGAAAAGGGAGGATTAGAGAGGCTAAAGATGTTTTTAGCTATCATTGGTTCAGAGGTAGCAATTGGATTAATAAAAACAAAAGGAAACAGTCATGGTCTCTGACCATGTGCCCAGTGCCCACAGGAAGCCTGACTCAGGAACAGACAGAGACTCCTGTGATGGATCCAGGTGAAGAACCCACAGTGTGAGCGCTTGAACGAGCTTCTGATGATGGGCAGAGTTCTACCAAGTGTTTACAAAGAATCTGGACAGACTCAAGATGGAAAGAGCAGGTAGGTACACGGTAAACACTCCTGCAGCTACTGAGTGAGTTAGATCCAGAACCTGGTGGTGTAGTCAGAAATCTAGTTTTGCCTGTGCCTTCAACGCGTATGTCAGACATTTATGGAGTTGTTACACTAAGTTGTCATACTAAAGCATAACAGAGAGGAAAAATTAAGTGGAGAACAATAACCAGCCAAGTCTATTGGTTTGATGCGACATCTCTCCTGTCAATCTATCCAGCATGGGTACCAGACCCAAGGTCTATTTAAACAAAATAGCCCTAAACTTTGTTGATTTCATATTCCTCTTTAAAGTGGTTCGTCGTATCAAAGCTACAGAGATAGAATAGAAAAAAAAACGTTTTCTGGACCAGAAGACATGGAGAAAATCAAGGAAGGAAGACTTTAGCTTCCAGCCCAGTGTGCACTGGGAAATTCTGGAACCTCAGCTCTGGAAGGCGCAAAGGTACAGCAGAGAGGTGTTAAAATACAAATTGACAAGGTGACTGAGTGGGTAAGAATGCCTGCTGCCAAGCCTGGCAATCTGATTTTTGGTGTATCTCTGTCGGCTTAGCGGCTAAGCGTGAATCTACTGGTCTACTGATATTTTAATTACTGTCTGTGGCCCCATGGTCCCCCACAGCCAATGCCCCACTGGCTACTCAGGTCTCAGCTCCTCTGACGTCCATTGCCACCACTGTGATATGCAAGTTTAAACTAAGTCTCTACTGTTCCATTTACCAACAATGACTCGGAAGTCAGATGTGGGGGTGAAAACCTGCTAGATCAGAGAGGCCGAGAAGCAACTAGCTGACCTTCCTTTTAGGCCAGAGACCTAGCAAGAGACACATCCCCCAACTTATCCCAAACCAAAAAAAAAAAAAAAAAAAAGGCGTGAAACTCCAAGTCCTGCCCTACTCCTTCCCACTCTTCTCTCTCTATCCCTATTCCTGGCCCCTCCAGACCGTCTATGACTAATTCCCGTCAACTAGTTGCTGACTCTGCCGCCTGCACCAAGGTTGATTTTATTTATTTATTTAATGTAAATGCAAACTCGGGGTTCACCATGTGGTCAAATATCCAAAAGCATAGCTTGATCTCAGGGTGGAAGGCAGGAATGCATTGCTGTGAGGTGTCCTCTTTCCTCCACACGCTTACCATGGCACTAATTTACACACACACACACACACACACACACACATACACACACACACACAATAAGCATAGTCAAGTTTTGCTAAAGAATGTAAAACTATCAGTGAACTATGCTTAAGGTCTGAGCTATATGCACAAATAACCCATTCCCCTCAGAGGACAGGTCTTGGCCCTTGTGAGACTCCTGTGAGCCATAGTTCCACTTATCAGACTGAAATCCTGCCCAAGATGCCCCTGGAACTACCCTATAATCTCATTTGTCAAAAAAAGAGAAAAATGGGGGCTGGATAGACGTCTCCGTAGTTAAAAGCACTGCTTGTTCTTGCAGAGGACCTACCTGGCTGTTCTTGCAGAGGACCGGGGTTAATTCCCAGCACTCAAATGGCAGCTCACAACCATCTGCCACTCCAGTCCTAGGAGATCTCATGCTCTCTTCTAGCTTTCCTGAGATCCAACCCCTCCTCACACACACCACACACACACACACACCAGACTTACATGCAAACCAAATACCATACATGTTAAATAAATAAATTTTAAAAAATGTTTCTTAGGAACCCTTTGAGATATTACTTGAAAACCTCCAAAGCTGAACATATGAACATATAGCCACTGCTAAGACACACAAACAAGGCTCTTTTGACTCCACATTTGTATGTTTCTTATTGTTTCCCCAAGTCTCTCTTTATATTCATTTTGAGCTTAAATCTATGCAAAAATCCCTCCCAAATAAATTCCAGTTCTGCTTCATTCTTTTCTGTGGCCAAGTCAAGAATCAGGTGTGTGTGTGATATTTTTCTATTCTTTCCATTTATTTATTGGCTTTAAATTTCTTTTACTCATACACTATATTTTGATTCCTACTAATTCCCATCATCTCCTTCCCCACCCAACTTCATGTTCTTTCTCTGTGTCTCAACGAAATAAAAATAAACAAACATAAAACCAATAAATACCAAAACAAAAAAGCAGAACATAAAAGTACTGGCCAACTACGGCTGAGCGTAAGGTTTGTTCTGGAGTATGGTCGGTTTACCCAGTGTCACTCCATTAGAAACTGATTGCCCCTCTCCCAGCAAGTCTTAACTGCAAAGAGTTTCTTGGTTAGCGATGGGAGTTGTGCCCGCTTCCCCTCCTCTATGCTGGGATTCTGAATGGCCTGAACCTGCACAGGTCTCGCATGGGCCATGACAGCCTCTGTGAGGTCATGTGGGCATCAGCTCTGCTGTGTCTGCAGATGCTGTCGGAGTCACCCACCACTCTGGCTCTCACAGTCTTCTCACCTCATCTTCCGCACAGATCCCTGAGCCCTAAAGCCAGGGATCTAATATACACATCCCACCTCAGATTGAGTGCTCCTAAGTCTCACTCTCTGCACACCGTCCTGGTGTGGGTCTCTGTGTTAATTCCCATCTACTGGAGGAAGAAATTTCTCTGATGAGGGCTCAGTGATGTGCTGATATTTGAGTATAGTTTTATGCCTTCAGGGGTTGTTTGATTGCTACGTTCATTTAGCAGATCAATAGTACTAAGTTTTCCCCTGTGGCACATGACCTTTCTAGTCCCAGGTTCTTGGTCATGCTGCCGGTGTCAGGCATGGCTTCCATCTCGGGAGTGGACTGTAAATCCAACAAAAATGTGCTTGTTACTCCATTAACATTTCCGCCACTATTGTGCCAGTGGGTATATCTTGCAGGCAGGTCGTTATTGCAGGTACAAGGGGTCACAGTTTATTGACAGCGATGATGACCTGTCTCCTCTGGTAGCACGCACAGTACCTTCTAGCACCACATAGAAGTGGAGCTCCTTGCTGGACGTCAGCTCGGTTTCTCTGTGTTTATTCACAAAAGTGGTGTCTGTAGCAATAGAGCCTTCCCACCTGAACTTGGAGGGTGACACCAACAATTAATACATGGGACCTGATGAAGCTGAAAAGCTTCTGTACAGAAGAGGACACCCTCGTTTGAGAAAAGCAGCATCTTACAGAAAGGGAAAAAAAAAAACCCTGTCAATTATACATCTGACAGAGGGTTAGTACCCAGAACATACAAAGAACTCAAAAAAGAAAAAGAAAAATATCCCCCCAAAAGGAAACAAATAGCCCAATTTAAAAATGAGATATAGAACTAAACAGAATTCTCAAAAGATGAGAAACAAATGCCCGAGAAACACTTTAAAGATGTACATCCTTAGCCATCCGGAAAATGAAAATAAAACTACTTTGAGATGTCATCTTCCTTAGACGGAATGACGACATATGCTCGTAGGATTCGGGGTGAGGGGAACACGGAATCGTTTCTGGTGGGAGTTGATGGAGGTGGGTCTTGTAATAATAAAGAAACTGCCTCGGCCCTCATAGGACAAAAAATTAGGTAGGCGGAGTAGACAGAAGAGAATGCTGGGAAAAAGAAGCTGAGTCGAGGAGTCGCCATGATTCTCCTGCTCCAGACAGACGCAGGTTAAGATCCTCCCTGGTAAGCCAGCTCGTGGGCTACACAGAATATTAAAAATGGGTTAGAACAATATGTAAGAGCTAGCCAATAAGAAACTAAAACTAGCCAGGCCAGGCAGTGTTTGAAAGAATACAGTTTCCGTGTAATTATTTCTGGGCATAAGCTAGCCATGCGGGCAGCCGGGTGCCGGGGACGCAGCGCTGCCGCTCCTATTTCAACAGGGAGTGTAAACTGGAAGAGCCCCTGTGGAAATCAGTATGGAGGCTTCCAAAAGCTGAAACTGTATTCACCAGAGGACACAGATATACCATTCCTCAGCATATGCTCAAAAGACTCGACATCTTTCTACAAGGACTCTTGTTCATGCATGGCCGTTGTGTCTCTCTTAAAATAACCTAAAACTGGCAATAACCTCAAATGTCTACCAACTGACGAATGGATAACGAAAGCGTAGTACAATGGAGTAGTATTCTGCCACTGAGAAAAATGAAATGACAAAGTTTGCAGGTAAATGGATGAAGTTCGAGATAATCACTCAGCGTGAAATAACCCAGACCCAGAAAGACAAACACGGCATGTTTTGCTTTGATATGCGGGTGCTAGCTTTTAAGCTTTGGTTGTGTGAACTTCAATCCGAGTAACAACAGAGCTTCTATTAGCTAGGAGGCCAGCAGAAAGGAGGGGATCTTCCAGGGAGTGTTTTAGAGAGATGAGGAGAAACTAGAACAGGAGGGCTAAATGGGGAGGGAGATAGGAAGGTAGGGCAAATAAGAAAGTGGAGAGGGATAATTGACACGGAAGGGCTTTTGGAAAGTCGTGTGGTAAAATATATACAAATATGAAAGGAATCTAAGATAGGTCACCGTACAATAAGAAACATAATGCCAAAGTAAACATCTTATGTCATCAGGGAGAACCTCCAGTGCCAGGAACGGGTCACATCCTGCTGAGTCATTGGTCAAAGGCTTGCATGGGCAGTACCCCCAAGACTTACAGGCTACCGCCAATCCTATATGAATGACGATTTCACCTGAGTAGAGTTCTCTGAACAGAAGTGCTCAGTCTGCTGCAGGTGGCTTCAGCGGGAGCTTTGTGTCCCTGGCTCCTGCCCCGTGGCTGCTGACGGAAACACCCTCTCTGGCTCAGGCTCCTGAAAGGGTTTGCTCATGGGTTATTGATGAGGCCTGAATTCAGCTCTGCGTCAGGGTGCTGGAAGAATAGCCTTCAAAAGGTTAAAGGGAATCGGAGTTTCAGATACACAGGAAAACAAGGAGACAGCAAACAAAGCCTCGTGACTTAGGCTGCTGACAGTTTAAGCTTCTGACTCTGCAAGAAGATTGCATTGACTTAAATTCTATTATCATAGAAAGAGGACTACTTTCAAGATCTCAGCCCCGCTCCCATCGTCGGATATGTATAGACACGTGTGAGAACGTGGGACTCAAGATTGTAAATGCAGAGACTGGACTATGGAGAACTAGCCCCGAGTGGCTGATATCATGGAGACGTGAACGCAAAGCTCTGAACTCTGACCAACCTTCTATCGAGTCCCATTTCATTATCGCCAGCGACATGGACAAGATAAACCCTGGACACTGAAAACATTCTGTCTAGATAATATTAGTTTATTTTCTAGATGTGGTGGGTTTAGTTCAAGGCTGTGAGACTCTTTAGTGTACTGTTAAATCTTCAAACAGAGGAGAGAGTGGAGAGGCATACATCCTCTAAAATCCTTCAAGGCTTCTCTCTGTGCCATGGAGGATGAGCAAGGTTGAGGCTCCTGCCCAGGGCTACCTACAGCGTAACCCACTGACGATGCGGGAGGTTGAGGCTGCAGCCCAGAGCTACCTACAGTCCAACCCTCACAGCCGAGACCAGGCAGAGCAAGAACCCAAGGGGGCTAAAGTTTGGATCTACTTCAGTTTCTTTGCATTTTCAAGTCCCAAGCACTTGAGAGTGAGATTTTTGGACTTTGATTCTGTTGACCTCTGAAATCTTTGGATTAATTTGCATGCAGATTTAATTTTTAACTTTACTTTCCTCTGAGGAAAATCCATGGAAGAAGGCAGTTAATATTCAAATCTGGGACTTTGAATGTCGCTGGCGTTTTTAAGATTAGCGTATTTTCGCCTCGGTGCCAGTGTTCTTTGGATGAGCGGCACTGGATAATGTTAGTGCATGGTGGGGCAGGGAAACAGAACAGCAAAGGGATTTCCCAGTTGGGCTACGGGTTTTCTAATTTATAGTCTATTCTGACCCATTTTGGCATCTTCTCTCTAATAAATGCCAGGTCGTAGGGTAGCTGACAAGCATTTTGCATAGCTAGGAAGGAAACGAAGCACACTAGCGGAATCTAGTCAAGAAGCTATGTCGTGCCCTTCACCCACAATCACTGCCAATCAGAAAAGTGAAACTCCAGCCACAGAAGCATGAGCGTGTTTTATTAGGTAAAATTTGAATAAGCATCTTGATTAATTTATGATCATTTCACAGATGGAACATTTTTTAATTTCTCTGAAATACAATTTAGAAACTTCAGGAGACAGGTACTTAGCGTGTGCATCAAAGAATAGCAGTCTCCTCTGAGGCAGGTTACTTCTGAACGATTCTTTAAGTTTGTTTGTTTATTTATTTATTGCTAGGTGGCTCCGGTTGGCCTAGAACTCGGAGCAGTCTTCCTGTAGCAGCCTCCTGCAGTTGTGAGTCAGCACAACTGAAGGAGTTGTAAATATTTGTTTTATTATGGCTGGAGAGATTACGAGCATGCGCTGCTCTCCCAGAATCCCTATTGTAGAGTGTTAGTTGAAGATGTGTTACATTTGTTTATGCTGTGGAATATCTGTTTAATGATACAAAGACTTGTTGCATTTGTTTAACTCTATGAAGCAGTGTTACTTTGTCTAAAACACCTGATTGGTCTAACAAAGAGCTAAATGACCAATAGCCAGGCAGGGGAAAGGAAAGGCGGGGCTGGCAGGCAGATAAAATAAATAGGAGAAATCTGGAAAGAAAGATAAGGGGATGAGGAAAGGAGGAGAGGAGAATGCCAGGGGCCAGCCACCTAGTCATCCAGTCACCCAGCCATCCAGCCACCCAATCATCTAGTCACCCAGTTACACAGCCACCCAGCCATCCAGCTACCTAGTCACATAGCCACACAGTCACCCAGCCATCCAGCTACCTAGTCACATAGCCACACAGTCACCCAGCCACCCAGCCACCCAGTCACACAGCCATCCAGCCACCCAGCCACCCAGTCACCTAGTCACACAGCCACCCAGCCACCCAGTCACCTAGTCACACAGCCATCCAGCCACCCAGCCACCCAGTCACCCAACCACACAGCCACACAGCCACCCAGCCACCCAGTCACCTAGTCACACAGCCATCCAGCCACCCAGCCACCCAGTCACCCAATCACATAGTCACACAGCCACCCAGCCACCCAGTCACCCAATCACATAGTCACACAGCCACCCAGCTACCTACCCACCCAGCCACACAGTCACCCAGTCACACAGCCACCCAGCCACCCAGTCACACAGCCAGACATGGAATAAGAAGGAAAGAAAAATATACAGAAATAGAGAAAGGTAAAAGCCCAGAGGTAAACGGTAGATGAGATAATTTAAGTTAAGAAAAGTTGGCTAGAAATAAGCCAAATTAAGACAGGGCATTCAAAAGAAAGAAAACATCTCCATGTGGTTTTTTGGGAGCTGGGGGTGGGTGGGCCCCCTAAAAGAGCAAAGAGTAAAAAATAAATAAATAAAACCAATTACAAGAACCCAGGTTGGCTTCTCAGCAACCATGCCAAGTGGTTCACAATCACCTGTAATTCCAGCTCCTGGGATAGCTGGCACCCTGGACTCGTGTGAACACACACACACACACACACACACACCCATACCTAATTAAAAATAAAGTAAAATCTTAAAAATATTTTAACTAATTAACTTAATTTGCTGTTGTTGTTGCCTGTTTTTGAGACAGGGTTACTCTGTGTCACAGCCCTAGCTATCCTGGACCTGGTTCTGCAGACCAGGCGGGCCTCGAACTCACAGAAATCTGTCTGCCTCTGCCTCCCGAGTGCTGGGATTAAAGACCGCCACCGCCCAGCTAGCTTAAATTTTTGAATTAAACTATTCTTTAAAAATAAAAACAACAAACCATTTTTGGAGAGCCAGGTGTAGTGGCCTTATAATCTCAGCACTCGAGAGGCAGAGGCAGGTGGATCTTTGGGAGCTAGAGACCAGCCCAGACTATATAATGAGTTCCAGGATTGCCAGGGTGGCTACACAGAGAAACTCTGCCTTGCAAAACCAAGACTCAAACCAAATGGAGCCAAATCCGAAGCCCCAACCCTGCCCCCTCCCCCTCCCAAAGAAACAGCCAAACAAATGAAAACTAAACATAAGTGTGTGTGTGTGTGTCTGAGCTAGGTAAGCATGCTAGCTCATACCTGCACACGAGAAACCAAATCAAGAGGACTGAGTGAGCTCAAGGGCAGTCTGGGCTATATTATGAGACCTTGTCATAGAAAATCCAAGGAAAAATTAATTAAAATTTTATTGCCTTTTTATTTATTTACTTTGTGTGCACACGAGTACGTGTGCCTGTGTGTGGACATCAGAGAGCAGCTTGTAGAAGCTGCTTCTCTCCTTTACCGTATAGGTTCTCGGAATCAAAGTCTGGGTATTGGTCTTAGCATCACGTATTACAACGACCCTCTGAGCCATCCCACTGATCCCTAAAATAGGACTCTAGAAAGAAGGTGAAACACGTGCTCAGCTATGTTCACAGCAACATTGTTTGTCATAGCCAGAACCTGGAAACAACCTAAATGCCCCTCGACTGGAGAATGGATAAGGAAAATGTGGTACATTTACAGTGGAGTACTACACAGCAGAAAAAAAAATAACGACATCTTGAAATTTGCAGGAAAATGGATGGGGCTAGAAAACATCATACCGAATGAGGTAACCCAGACTCAGAAAGACAAACATCATATATACTCACTCATAAGTGGCTTTTAGACATAAAGCAAAGAAAACCAGTCCACAATTCACAATCCCAGAGAACCTAGACAATAATGAGGGACCGAAGAGAGACATGCATGAATCTAATCTACATGGGAAGTAGAAAAGGACAAGATCTCCCATGGGGACCGTGGGAGAGGGTTGAAGGAGGGAGGAAAGGGAGCAGAGGAAAATGCAGAGCTCAATAAAATCAATAAAAAAATAAGGTGAAACTTCTTGAGAAATGGAGATGAAGTGGAAGTAAATTTAAGCATCTTAGAAATTTATCATGTATGCACACACATGTATAACCTATACACACATAAACTCCATTTCTGTTTGATAAGCTAAGTGTGGTCTACCTCAGTCTCTGTAGAGAAAAGCAAGGGAAAAGAAGAGCAAATTAGCAAAAGGATGTTTCTGCCATCGGATTGTTAGTTGAGTCATTTCTTGGCAGAGGCTGTCTATGGGAAGGCATCACTGGACGGGAGACCCAGGATGGCTGAGTTCCAGCTCCGATTCTTGTGATGATGAGTCTGTGCATCAGGTCCACACCCAGAAAATGTTACCGTGGTGATTTTAAGTTTAGAGGTCTGGGAAGGAGCTCACAGAATATGATGGAGGTTCTAAGTCCTAAAATGTTACAGGATTCAACATCCGAGGCAGACAGAGTTGATTCAAAAGCTGCCTCTCCTTTGCTATTCTCGATGGATGTTTTAGGACAGAGCCCACATGCTGGCACTCAGGAGGAGAGCTGTTGCTGTAACCTGGAGTTACAGCATGCTAAGCTCGACTTTCCACACAGACAGCCTGACATAGCCTATGCGACTACTTATTGGACATTTCGCGATTTTATTTTGGCTCCTTCTGTGGATTTCATAATTTAATTTCATATAATTTTTCTTAGCATTGCTTTGGATCCCATCAAGTCCTTAAGAGCAGGCAGAAACACACAGGGCTCCATTAGACTCCACTCCAGGGTTCTAGCTGATATGGTTATAGTTTTCCCAGAACACGTGACTGTCCCGAAAACAGCTTTTCTTTTCCAAGTCATTCTAAGCCAGAGATGTCGCCATTAACGTCCTGACAATTTCCAAAGTAAGACAAAAGGTAAAGAATATATGCAACACCTCAAAATGTTGAGAATATACAGCACCCAAAATTATATAATTGCTGGGGCTGGAGAGATGGTTCAGTGGTTAGAGCACTGGACACTCTCCCAGAGGACCCGGGATAAATTCCCAGCAGCCATGTGGCCGCTCATAGCCACCTGTACCTTTAGTTCCAGAGGATTCAACACCCTCTTCTGTCCTCTCCGGGCACCAGGCTCACAAGTGTGGCCATGTTTGTGAAGGATTGTCTTGATTGATGATTGACGTGGGAGCACACAATCCACTGTGGAAGGCACTATTCCCTAGGCTGTATAAGAAAGCCAGCTAAGCATCAGCTGGAGAACAAGCGGAGAGTGAGCCAGGAAACAGCATTCCTTCATGGTTCCTACCATGGCCTCCCTCAGTGATGGACTGTGACATGAACATGTAAGCCAAATCCAAGTAATTTTGCTTTTTTTTTGGTCAGACTGTTTGCATCACGACAACAGAACGAAACTTAAATAGTCCAAAATGCAGTATAGTTTAACAACATCACCGAAACCCCCAGCCTTCCTGGCACTTTCCCTGTCTCCTTGCCTGTGGGTGTGGTGATGGTAACCAGGGTTGTTAGGTTCCCTGGTGATGTCTGCAATATTCTGTGAGCATGGTACACCGAAGACACTGTTATACTGGGAGGGGCAACACGCCTACTTCATGACAGGCCAGAGGAGGGCTCCTGAGTTCCAGGTGACCGAAAGCCTCCACGCCTAGGCTAGGGTGAGCACACCAAGGTACCTGGCCCCTCGC
This sequence comes from Alexandromys fortis, assembly GCF_014885135.2. Taxonomy (NCBI): domain Eukaryota; kingdom Metazoa; phylum Chordata; class Mammalia; order Rodentia; family Cricetidae; genus Alexandromys; species Alexandromys fortis. Next base: position 6,105,989 of record NW_026067939.1, read on the forward strand.
TTTAATGAGGCTGCGCATTCACCCAGGGGGCAGGCACGTGGAGGGGGGGGCAAGAGGAGAGAGAGAGAGAGAGAGAGAGAGAGAGAGAGAGAGAGAGAGAGAGAGAGAGAGAGAGAGAGAGAGAGAGAGAGAGAGAGAGAAAGAGGAGGGCCAACTTGGAAAAAAGTCACAGCGAGGTTCGTGCCGGAAAGCAGGCAACCAGCCACAAACCCAGGAATTTTGAAAGAGTGAGAGTTTGGGCAGGAGTGAGCCACATCACGTGAAGAAGCCGAGAAGCTTGTCTTTGTTGTGTGGACTGTTTCTAACTTTAGGCCACTAAATTCCAGCCGTTTCACAGCTCAACTGGGCTCCCTACCGTTTCTCATTCCCGGAGTGCTCAAAGAGGAACAATTCCAGGGTGCCAAGACAGCAGAGGAGAGACAAGACACTCCGAGTGGGACACAAGATCCTAGCGAATCGCCCCTTTTCCCTTTTTTATACAGACTGTGACCCCAGCTCACAGTACAGAGCTGCTCCGATTCATGGCAGGCCTCCGCCCCTCAGTTAAACATTGCTGGAAACGTCCCTCATAGAAACACCCAGAGATGTCGTTTCCATGGTGATTTTAAATCGCATCGGCTTGACAAGCAAGATTAATCATCACACAATTCACAGTCCCAAACAGTAACCCGTCATCGGCGCACCAGGGAGCAAAACCTCGCCAGAAGCCATCCCTACAGATGCCTTGATCTTGGACTCAGGCTTCAAAGCATGAGAAAATTCATTTCGGTCATTTAGGCCACCCGATCTGTGGTGCTCTGTTGTGGCAAACCTAGTAGACTATCACCAGAAGGGAAATGCATATATTCTCCTGGAATACGGTGTTTATACCATTAATTTTTGCTCTTTAAAATGTATCTTATTAAAATTGTGTGCGTGTGTGTGTTTGTGCATATGTGCGCTACAGCACTCGTGAAAATCAGAAGAAACTTTGTAAGAGTTTGTTTTCTTTTTCTAGCTCTTTATGGGTTCTGGGGACGAGACTCAAAGCCTAGTCAGGCTTGGCAGTGCGTTTACCCCCTGAGCCATCTTGCTGGCCCCTAATTTTAGCTCTCTGCCCTCAATAACCTAATCTCCGAGTCTATTATTTGTGCAGGAATACAAAGCTACTTTGAAACTTACAAGAGTTGACTTCGTTGTTCTGTTGCTTGTTTGTTCTGCAAAGCTGTGGAAACAGCCACCCTCCGAAGCCTGGAATCGAGGGGTGGGGGTCACAGCACAGGGGAACGGTGCGGCGGAGTGGGGGGAAATGCTGCTTTTCTCAGCTGAAAAGACAGGCTGAGTCAGAGAGCACCGTCTTCCTCGGCTCCTCCCTTTCTCTCTTCCGAGTGAAAGTAGAGCGGCAGTCAGCCTCGGGATTCCTTTCCTGAGGAAATGATTTGTTACAAATATTCCAGGAGAGTTCACGGACAGTCTAGGCGTTCCCCCAGTGCCATTTGTCTCGGTCTGTGGTTCTGGCTCCTAGGGGTTCAGGGCAACAACGTTGGGGAGCTGGCCTACTCCCATGCAGGAGAGCTGATTAGTCAACTTTCGGGAAATTTAATGAAATGATGGCGAAATGAGAAGGCTCAGCGGGCCAAGTGTTGGCCACACAAGCTTGATGACCCCCAGACCCACATGAAGGAAGGAGGAGAGAACCAGTTCCACAAGGGTATCCTATGAGCCCTGGCTGCAGGTTAGTCGTGAGGCAGCTGAGAGAATCAGGAGATACAGGTGTGCAGGGCCACACGGAGGTCGGCGGAGGTGTTAGTAACCTTCTATTTCTTTTTCTGACTGATACGCGATATATATGAACACACACCTTGTGGTGTAGATAAGAAATGCCCCCCTAGGCTCATGTATTTGATACTTGGTCTCCAGTGGGCAGGGCTGTTTGGGGAGGCTCTAGAACCTTCAGGAGATGCGACCTTGCTGGAGAAAGTCCTCTCAGGGGGTGGGACTTGTGGGTTGACGGCCCTGGTTTCCGCCTACTCTCGGGTTCCTGTGTGTGGATGGAGGATGTGGTCAGGCAGTTTCCTGCTCCCGCAGCTGTGCTGTCCCGTTGTCCTGGACTCTAACCACCCAGAGTCGTAAGCCAGGGTAAACTGTCTTTTGTAAGTTGCCTTGGTTGTGACATCTCTCACAGCAACAGGAGAGTTGCCATGACAACACACAAACACATGATTTGGGATCACGTACATTTTTAGTGAAATTTTTTATTCCTAAAAATGTATCTATATATCTGCAGTTCGCTTTAGTATGTGAACTTTGTGGGGGGGGAGGCTTTTTGGGGGGGTTGAAACAGGATTCTCTACATAACCCTGGCTGTCCTAGAAGTCATTATACAGATCAAGCTGGCTTTGAACCCACAGAGAGCTGTCTGTCTCTGCCTCCAGCAACCTTTTTTCTTTTCTTTTCTTTTTTTTTTAATTACAAAATCCCAAAATGCAGATAAAGCAAAGGAAAAAAAAATCTTGTAAAGGAAACTTCCCCAGGGTAAATATTCTTATGAATTTCGTGTGTATATTTTTAAATGTACAACAGGCTTTAGGGCACATATATCTGTAGAAATACATAGTCTATTTTTATGGGAGATGTAAGTTAGCACACATGATATAATCGCCTGCCTTTTGCCTTTTCTTTTTCCCTTTCAGAATCCCTCCTAGCAAGGTCTCCACATAAGCACACGGGCATGCGTCTGTTGTGGTGGTGTTTTTATTAGTCATTTCACAGTGTGATGTGATCGGGGAACTTTATTTTGCTTGAGTCTACACCTGAGGCAGAAGTGAGGTCATGTAACAGTAACAGTTTTAGATCTTGGCTGTTTTCACGTTCGTGCAGCCTGTCCTGTGTGAGCTGACGGATTGCTCTGAATTGTGTGTCTAGACGTCAGCATTCAGCTGGATGCAGTGGCCGCTACCGTAAAAAGTTCTAGTCCCTTTGACTTAGAGGAGAGAGTCTTTTTTTTTTTTTTTTATTTTCTCATTTTGGATTTTTCGAGACAGGGTTTACTCTGTAGCTTTTTGGTTCCTGTCCTGGAACTAGCTCTTGTAGACCAGGCTGGCCTCGAACTCACAGAGATCCGCCTGCCTCTGCCTCCCGAGTGCTGGGATTAAAGGCGTGCGCCACCACCGCCCGGCTAGGGGAGAGATTCTTAAGCAGGCAATTAAGTGTTCTGCTTCAGAGGCTTCCCTCCACTTCCACGTGCAGCTCACTGGCCAGAGCCAGCTGCACGGTCCTAATTTAAGCACGAGGAGGTGGGAAGCGACTCCTGAAGCGGGCACCCAGAGGGAGAAATCAGGCCTATTTGGCAATTGCGCTAATGACTTCCTTACCACATTCATAGTCTGATGCCTTTTTCCTTTCTTAAATTGAATAAAAGATTTAATTTTTAACCACACACATATGTGTCTGGGTATGAGCATGCCAGTGCGGGTCTCTGTGGAGATCAGAAGCAAATGCCAAAACTTCCGCGAGCTGCCTGAGACGAGTGTGGGAACTGAACCTGGGTCCCCTGGAAGAGGAACCAGGGCTCTTAAACCCCTGAGCCAGCTACCAAACCTGGCCTGCGTTTATCATTGTGCTTTCTTAGGTTTAGATCTCTACTTTCTCTGTTTTTTTCCCCCACCCCACACCATGGTGTGTCTGGCACACAAATGCATGGTATAAGTTCGCCAGCATCAATGACTGAAAAGTCATTTTGTTCAGAATTCTGCGTGCTGGGCTAAGGGTGCGGCTCAGTTGGTAGAGTGCCTACCGCGCTAACCACATCCTGGGTTTGATCTCAAGTACAGGAAGGATTCGGCGCAGTGGTGCATGCCCTTCAGTCCTAGCACCGCATAGACAGAGGCGGGACAAGCACAGGTTTGTGGTCATTTTCGGCTACATAGGAAGTTCCAGCCCAGCCTGGGGTACATGACACCCTGTCTCCAAAACAACAAGGCTAGAGAAGTGACGTGACTCAGAGCTTGAGAGTGCAGGCTCCTCTCTCAGAGAACCTGAGCTCCGTTCCCGGCACCCACGCTGGGCAGCTTACAGCCACCTGCCACTTCAGCTCCTGGGAATTCAACACCCTCTTCTGGCCTCTAAGGGAATCACCACACTCAAGGAATACACAATACACAATACACACAACACACACACACACACACACACATGCACGCACATACAGGCACCAATAAAAAATAATCCTTTTTTTTTAAAAAAAGAAGAAAAATAATTCTATTTGGTTTCAAGCAACACAGACCAAAACTGTGAAAGTGGGTCACCTGAACAGGAGGGCTTGCTTGTTGTCACATGAAGAAGCCAAAGGGAGGCATCAACTCCAACTATGGCTGGTGCCTAGAATGTCATCAAACTCCCAGCCTCCCTTATGTGTTGTTCAACAGTTCCTTAACATGTAACCAACCGCCTCTGCCTACAGAGTTGAAGAGAAAGAGATTTTTAAAAAGAACACATCACCATAGTGGTATATAGAGAGAGCTTGTGTCTGAATCTATGTCTTTTTGAGCTTTCTGTAAATATTTTCATAAAAAGTTATGTGTACATGTGTTTCACTTGCCAAATATTTAGTAAAAGGCGGGTATAGTTCCTACTTGGCTTGACTTTAAAAAACACTCGTTTTTCATGGTTGTATCTGTTTTGTTTTGTTCCCTTGCTCTTCTGTCTGCTTGCCAAGTTTTCTTAAAGATCTAGCATTTCAACTCTGGTTTTTCTTCCTAAAGCCTCGTCCTCCATTCTCTCCCCGTAACTGGCGACATCACCAGCTCTGCTGTTTCAAAAAAAAAAAAGCAGAACAAACCCACGAACTCTCTCACCCCCATCCAGCAAGTTCCCCAGGATCCTCCCAGCGAGCATTTAGAGTCTTATCGGGTCACTTCCTTCTCCCCTGCTCCCCTCGTCCCCGTCCCGTGTCCCGATGCAACATCTCCAGCTAGGACAATCTTCGGAATCACCTGCCTGGATTCCCTGCCTCCACATTGCCTGTCCTCCTTCACTAGCTGCTCGCCACACAGCTATCAGGGTAGTTCTCAGCTCCCCTCCTCCCGGCTGTCCAGTGGCTTCCCAGAAGAAGGCAGAATAAACTCCAACCCCTCCCTGTGGCCTACAGTTCCTGTACCGCTGACTTTTCTAATAACGCTGTCTCATCTCCCCCAGAATTCCCTTGTTTGACGAGGTTCCCGCAGCAGCCCCGCGCTCTGTTTCTCAGCAGGCTGCGACCTTTGTAGTACTAGGGCCTTTGTTCCCACTTCTGATCCACATTTGACGTTGCCTGTCACCTTCTCTGTGACGCCAGTCGCTGGAGAGCCCCATCTGCTGCCGGCTCTTTTTAGTCAACTGCCTCTCCCCAGTAACACTTTTGATCATCAGATATGATACGGTTTGTGTATTTCCTCTTCTGCTTCCTGCTTTCTCTTGAAAGGCTCCCCGTAGGCACTTGTATGATTAAATGCCCTATAAATATTTGCCACCAATTGTTTTCTTATTAGGACTGAATTTAACTCATAAATTAGCAGTGGGCTGGTATTTTTTTTTTTTTGCCACATTGCACCTCTTCCTGTATTCAGTTATTTTTAAGAACAACTATAAAGATGTATTATTTTCTTCATACAGATTCTGTGCATGTATTAGTGAGAATATGCCTGGGTAATTTATAGCTATTATCATTATTGTGGGTGGAAATCTTTCTCCTTATTGTTGGCTAAGAGGAATACTACCTTCCAGAGTAATAGGTGTAGCTGTCTGCAATATAAACTCTTGGTCTATCTTCTTAGTCTCTGGGTTTTCTAGATAGATATGCCGCCTGTAAATTTATTATTATTATTATTATTATTATTATTATCATCATTATTATTTGAGACAGGGTTTCCTCTGTGTCGCTTTGGCTCTTCTGGAACTCACTCTGTAGACCATGCTGGCTTCGAACTCAGAGATCTGTGTTCCCTCACCTCCCAGCAGGGATGGGTCTTGAAAGCAGAATGGTAAAGGTCTTGGTAGGAATAATTTTGCCACCACCACCCCACTGCCATCTGGTTGTTGTTGTTAACTGTTCTGTAGATGTAGACTTTTTGATGATTCCCTTACAGTTTTGGGCTTAGTGGTATTGCTAAATTTAATATAAATAATATGTTAATGGCATTTTTATATTAAATTTTGTTTATATGGGCCTGGAGAGATGGCTCAGCAGATAAAAACACACACTAACCTTCCAGAGGACCCAGGCTTGGTTCCCAGCCAAGCCGTCTGTAGCTCTAGCTCCATGTATCTGACACCTCCGCCTTCCTGAATCTGTGTGCATATACACTAACTCAGGCACGTATGTAAACACAACATTAAAAGTAAAATAAATCTTTAGAATTTGAGTTTGATGTTCTGGCTTACAGTTGGGTGGCTAAGTCTCTTTTCCTTCCTTTGTGAAAACCAGGCCTGATGTATGAGCAGGCTGTGCCAGAGACTTGGACCATCACGAGTCTGGAGCTATGGTTCTGGAGACCATTTGTGGGTGACTGAGAAAGCAACCATCAGTAAGGATATGAGGAAGTGCAATGAGCTAACAATCCAAGCTGAGGGAATCGTGGTTAGGCCGTCGTTCTGATTCCTGCACAGAACTCAGGGAGCAGAGGAAGCCCTCTGAGAACGCCGCTGAAACAGAGAAGGTGTCAAGATGCCCTGCATGGTCCTTTCTGTTCAAATCCGCAAAGAAACTCTGCTTCCCAAGAGCAGTGTTCCCGAGATAGGGAGAACTGTGGGTTCCACGGAGCCTCCAGAGGTCCAAGCCTTGACAAAGGTGTTGAATTTGCCTGCACCTCTCTGCAAGGTTTGCTGGTCTCAGACTGAGCACTACTGCAGCCTCAGGTCCCTTTGGCCTGAGGGTGAGTCACAGTTTCTCCATGAGTCTTTCTTAGTCACAGTGCCCCCTGACCTTCAAGGTCTGGCGCATAGCAATCAGTAAATAATTCTCTAATTTCTGGCATAAATGTATTGTCTTAATAAATAATGACTTCTGCCAACACTTGGAAATAAAAAGAAAAACATGTCAACAATGGGATGGGGGGAAAATCCTACGACACAAACTTTCTGTGAACTTTAGCTCTCCCTTCTAAGTGTTTACACCGTCAGCCAGATGGGTGTGGGGGCACCAGCCTGTGATCCCAACACCTAAGAGGTAAAGGAAAAAGCGCCCCAAGTTCAAAAGACAGAATAAGAAACTTGTGCAGATTTGTGCCTAAAGAAGAGGATAGAGTTGTGACCAGACAGCAAGACTGAGTGTGAAGTCTGCTTGACTTAAAAGCTGGCAAAGTCCAGTGCTTCCCCACACTAAATCTGAGACTCTTCTACTTTTAGAGTATCCGATCCAAATGCTGAACGTTCTCAAGCTTCAGTTAGACTTAACTGTTTTTATAAACTTACCGTGAATTTTGGCTACGCTGAGGAAAGATGGCCACTATGCAGAATCCTTGATGAATTAATTGTTTTGTCTGACCCTTGCTTCATATTGCTGGGGGGGGGGGGGACAAAGCTCTGAGACCCTGCAGCAGTGGCGTAGGACCTAAGGCTGCTTTATTTCTTTACTGATCTACTTTTGGGTATGCGAATATCTGTGTCTATGTCTGTGGGTGCTCTCGGAGGCCAGAAGAGGGCAGTAGATCCCCTGGAGCTGGAGTTAGAGATGGCTGAGAGCTACCCGGGGTGGATGCTGGGAAATGCTCTGACCACTGGGCTGTCTTTCCAGCCCCACACTGCCTGGGTGGCCTGACTTACTGGGTCTCTGTCTCTTTAAGTGTGATAACATTTGCTTTCCCATCCTACTTTATCATTTCCTTTATTATGAGTTGTTTTTAAATTCCCTTTGAAATGTCTCATCAGGACTTGTCTGCTGGGTATATTAGGATGTGGAAAATTGTTACCTAAGTGTTTAACTTGGTTGTGTTCTTTGGTATATCCTTTATGGGCTTTGAGGGCTAAACCATATTAATTGGATCAATCTTTTTATGGCTGCTATTGTTACTTTCACACTTTTCATAGGACTCTTTGAAGGTATAGGAAAGAATAAGAGAATGATGACTTTGTTTCTGTAAGTTCCAGCTTTTACTTAGATAAAATTAATTTTCCTTAATACTCGTAGGTAATTTAGTTAGAATACATTAAAATGGCTGAAGATGAATTTTTCCCTGTGTGATTATGTGAGCAAACCCTGCATCTCATCTTTCATGATGTAGTTTTGACATTGAGATGGGTATCAACTAATAGCTTTTTTTTAAAATATTTATTTATTTATTATGTATACAATATTCTGTCTGTGTGCCTGAAGGCCAGAAGAGGGCGCCAGACCTCTTTACAGATGGTTGTGAGCCACCATGTGGTTGCTGGGAATTGAACTCAGGACCTTTGGAAGAGCAGGCAACACTCTTAACCACTGAGCCATCTCTCCAGCTCCCTTTTTTTTTTAAATATTTATTTATTTATTATGTATACAATATTCTGTCTGTGTGTATGCGTGCAGGCCAGAAGAGGGCACCAGACCTCATTACAGATGGTTGTGAGCCACCATGTGGTTGCCGGGAATTGAACTCAGGACCTTTGGAAGAGCAGGCAATGCTCTTAACCACTGAGCCATCTCTCCAGCCCCAACTAATAGCTTTTTTAAGTTTTATTTTTTTTTTTATATTCAAAGGCCCTAAAAAGAAATAAAACAGAAAATGCTAGCAATCTGAGCAAATGTACGATGTCTTTTGGTGTCTAGCAGCAAGTCCTGGGAAAGAAAATTACAGGATCACCTTTAGCTGGATCAGCAAGTCATTATCTAAGTTTTTGTTCTAGTAAAGCAAGAATTCGAAAGTTAACTTTCTTGACCATAGAGATGTCTTTATGAAAACCTGACAGCCATTTCTTTTGAGTATGTTTTGGTTCCTAAGTGTCATTGTTTGTATTTGATGATGAGGTCAGTGACAGTTCATAGTTTCAAAGGCGTTGCTGCTAAGAAGTATAGATTCCAGTCAAAATTACGTGGGCATAAGAGAAACACACTTTTGGTTTTGTTGTTTCTTTTTTCCCCCCAACTAATATCTTGGTGCTCTTTAGACATAGTGTAGGGGCTGGAGATATGGCTCATTGTTTAAGAACACTCGCAACTATCGCTGAGGACAACAGACCTGAGTTCTGTTCCTGACACCTACATGAATCAGCTCACACACACCTGGAACTCCAGCTCCAGGGAATCTGATGCTTCTATGTCTACTGCACTCATACACATAATAAACCCACGCACAGAAACAGGCACAGATAAAAATCAAAACAGGACAAAAAATCCAAATCTAAATAAATTAAAATAAAGGAATCTTTTTTTTTTCACCACTGTAAATTTGGGCAGAATAGTTTGCTTTTGTTAGCTTCCATGTTTGTGTTTTATTTTGTTTGAGACAGAATCTTTGTAGCTTAGGTACCATCAGTTTTAACATTCTCTCTTCCTTCTGTCTCACCAGTGCTGAGGTTACAGGGTTAAGTCATCCAGGATGGAATTGCTTTTAAGTTAATCAGTGTAAACAACAGCCAGGAGCATGACACTGTGTCTTCCACAACCACGAAGCTGGAATCAGGGGGCAACACAAATCATTTGGAAGGGGCGGGGCGGGGCTGCCTTCAAGAAGAGACATCGTAAAACAAAACAAAGCCCAAACCCAAGTTATAAGGTAAAAACATGTTTTGTTTCTGGGTTTTTGTTTTTTGGGTTTTTTGTTTGTTTGTTTGTTTTTGAGACAGGGTTTCTCTGTGTACTCCTGACTGTCCTAGAACTCGTCCTGTAGACTAGGCTAGCCTCGAACTCACAGAGAGGCATCTATCTCTGCCTCTGTTGGGATGCAAGCGTGCACCGCCACTGCCTGGCTGTGAAAAACCATGTGTATTTAGCCTGTAATACAGTCTAGTAATCCAATGCTTAAAAAAAATTTATTATTCCTGGCCGCTACTCATACACCTTCATCTGATAAGAAGAAAAAGGAAAGAAATCAAAAGTGAGAAGGAGAAAGGAGAAAACCAAGGGCGTGGGAGACCAGGAAAGTGAAAGCAGACAAATGCCCTGACCTTGACCCTCACGTGTTACTTCCCTTGTGCCGTAGGGGCCACTCCGCCCTCCTTCCATCCTTCCTCTAACACTAAGAGCAAGAGCGGCAGCTGGCCCATTTGAGAAGCCGCTCACTGGCTAAGCATTTATTCCGAATCTTACTCACGCTTGCTCGCACGCCTGGCTAGTCTCAAGTGTTCGTCACTTGCAAGACCACGCCTCCGTTTTCCGCAGGTCAGTTCCGTTTACTCTGTTTCCTAACGCGCCCATTTTCAGCATGCCTTCCGCTTTCTCAGTCTGGGTTCGGGCTGAAAGATGAAGTGAGCCCCGGGAGGTGCCAAGTTTGTTCGGCAGGGACCTGCAGCCTCCTCTCTTCTTACTCATCTGACACGCCCCTTGTTGGCTGGACACAGTGCGTTCTTTTACCCTCCTCTTTACGACTTCTTTGCTTCCTTACGTTCCTGTTCTCACCTTTACTCGTGCCCAGTCTTAGAGTTAGTTCCTTGAGAGTGCAGCTTGTTTAGGGCATATTCACACCGCCAGTGTTTTGCTTTAGGTACAGAAATGCTGCGTGTCCAATACTAGAGTTTTGTTTCTTGGCTTGCTTGCTTTTTAAAAACAGTCTTGCTGTATACATCAGGCTCCTTAAACACTGTCTCCTAGGTGCTAGGATTACAGATGTATACCACGGTGTCCAACATCAACCTAAGTTTGATGAACGTGTGAATAAAACGTGTAAAACTATATGCGCACCTCAACTAAAACTAGAAAAATAGACAAACGTGCAGTTCATAACCACACCGGGTTTCAAATGTTTGGATGATTTAAAGATGTTTTTAAGAGAAAAGATTCTCCTCAAAAATAGCAAAACTACATATAAAGTAAATATTAAAGGTTTTAAATGTTTGTTCTTTTGTTGGTGGGTATATGTGTGAGTGTGGGCCACGCCTACACAAGCACCTGCCGAGGCCAGAGGAGGGGGTTAGATCAACAATCTCTCCAGCTCCCATTTTTAAAGATTACAAAAAATAGTTCAACCTTCACTTCCTTCCTAAGGGGTGGGGGACTGTTATCTATTTGGGGAACAGCAGATGGTCAGTGCTCACCAGAGTGAACCTGGATGATAAAGATGAAGAACTCTAAAGCGATGGAGACCTGCGCCAACCCCCCCCCTTTTTTTTTTTTTTTTTTTTTTTTTTTTTTTTTTTTTTTTTGAAGTGGGAAGGGAATCAGTTAGGTTAGTGGTGGTCCGGGTTACACAGCCCTGTTGTTGTTGTTGACTCCCGATGCTGGCTGGCTAGCCAGACTTCATGTCTTGCTGGGCTCAAAGATGCCTGAATCAATACCCTTCAATAGTCCTTCATCTGGGTAAGGGATGCTATGGCCCCTCATGGTCCAGCCTTAGCCTTCAGACTGCCTCTCTAGGTCTGTGTTTTCCTCCTGTTTATTTTAACTTCACTGGGAGGGTGGTATCTTAGTTAGGGTTTCTATTGCTGTGAAGGGGCACCCCGACCACGGCAACTCTTATAAAAGAAAACATTTAATTGAGCTGGCCTTACAGTTTCAGAGGTTCAGTCCATTATCGTCATGGAGGGGTAAGACAGCATGCAGGCAGTCATGGTGCTGGAGAGGGAACTGAGAATTCTACATCTTGATCAGAAGGCAACCGGAAGAAGTGACCTGTGGACCACACTGAGTGTAGCTTGAGCAAAGGAGACCTCAAAGCCCACCCCCACAGTGACACACTTCCTCCAACAAGGTCACACCTACACCTCCCAGTAGTGCCGTTCTTTATGAACTTATGAGGGCCAATTACATTCAGATCCCCACAGGGTGTAATTCGGTGGAACCCTGGGGGGGAAGATCCTGTGCAGTGATTGGTTTTCTCCAGGATCAAACACTCCTGTTCTAATCATCAAATTGTTCTTCATTTGGAAAAGGCTAAAATCAGCACCACTTTTACTTATTTTCAAAATGTCTCATATTTATTTGTTGTTCTTGTGTTTGAGACAGGGTTTCTCTGTGTAGCCCAGGCTATCCTGGAACTTACTCTGTAGACCAGGCTGGACTCGAACTTGGAGATGTGCCTGCCTCTGCATCCTGAGTGTGTAGGTACTAAAAGAGGTCAGAGGTATTGATTTCCCTGTAGCTGGAGTTGCTTACACCCTGCATTGATCGGTGAGTCCAAGCAGCAGATATGAACCTAGATCCACCAGTCTCCTCGTGGGCACCTTTAGGATGTGGGTGGTAACAGTGTCAGTTCTGGCAGAAGATATGGCCCCGAGAAGAAAGGTCACAGATTGGACTCTGCCATTCTTCACTGAGCCCTGAGTGCCTGTTGCTCTGGACCAGACTGCACTTCTAAGAACTGGGTCTAAAAAACGCTTGGTGGGTGAAAAATGTTGCTTTCTCTCAATTGGGAGCTTGAGAGAGCCTGTACTGGTGACTCATAGCTGTAATTCCAGCATGTGGAAGGCTAACATCAGAGGACCATGGGAGAGTCCAGAGGAGGCTGAGCTACATTGTGACTTTCAGACAATGTGGGCTACACAGTGAGATCCTGTTTCAAAACTCAAAAAAAGAAAAAAAAATTGGTTGGTAGAGTGCTTGTCTACTGTGCATGAAGCTGTGGGCTGCACCCCACTGCCATACAAATCTTTCATTCCAGTTCGTGGGAGGCTGAAGTAGGCAGATCTCTGTGAGTCCGGAGGTCAGCCTGGTCTCCATAAGATGTTTCAGGCCAACCAGGACAACACAGTGAGATCCTGCGTGAAATATATAAATAAATACAAATGACAAAAAATAATTCAAGATCATCTTCAGTTGCCCAGTTAATTTGAGGCTAGCCTGAGTTACATGAAACTTTTGTCTCAAGAAGAAAAGAATTAAAGAAACTAAACTAAGTAAACTAAACAAGAGAATCCACATGTGTTTTGGGAGAGGACCAAAGGATCAAACATTTGTAGGCTCAGGACGATAAACAGGGGGAGGAAATTGTTCTGCTCCCTTGTCATGTGCTCATTGCACTATGATGTTCTGCCCTGAGAAGGGACCTGTGCTTTGGTGGTAAAGACAAGGACACAGCAGCATCCTCGCTGTCGTCTGGATACACGGAAGGATGCCGGAGCTCCAACAGGACATCGCGTGAGATCACATTATTGAGTCTGATACAAAGAAAACGTCTAACTTTTCTGTTACATTTAGCTTATTCAAAGCACTGGAGTGGGGAAAAGGTCTAGTGGCATGCAGAGTCCCCAGCTCACCTGAGGAAGAGCATCCTTCTTACATCCTGAACCTGGATCCTTTCTTTCTGTGAATGTTGCCGAATTTGATCAGCTCATTCCAGTTCAGTTCCTTCCAACATGTTTTTCTTTTTTCTGAAAGCTTTTAAGGCTAGAAGGAAGTTTGGAGGGACAAAAAAAAACCAAAACCAACCCATCAACCACAGTTCCCAGAATCCCATTTAACTGCTCACTTAACCCCGCCTGCTGCGCGCTATGGCCCTGTTTGCATGCATTCCTCCCCTTTGCACAGATGCATATCTGCGATGCACCTGTTGCTGTTGACTCGGTTGCTGCTATCATTCCTAGCATCTTCTTAGAACGAGGGTTACTTTTTCATGTCCACAATTCCACCGTTGCCCTCAAGAAGTTTACCGCTGATGACCAATGGTGGTGTGGGTCTCTGAGCAATATGCACACACAGGCCGGGGACTGATTTTGGATGCCTTCCCCTGCTTTATTTTCCACTTTATTTCTCCAGATAATTTCTCACTGGGTCTGGAGATTGCCATTTCAGCTAGACTGGGTGGCCAGAGAGCCCCCACCCAGCTTTTCACCCCCCGACCCCACCCTGGGTTGGGGTTACAGACATGTGCTGTTGCACCAGGCTTTTATGCTTGGGAATCTGAATTCAGGCCCTCAGTCCTGCACATCAAGCACATTGTTCGCTGAGACATCTCCTGAGTCCTAGCCAATGTAATAAACACTCCATAACCAACTTCCCTAAGTCTTACGCTTACATATTTATATATTTGTATATTTATCCTCTTTTTGAAGCGAGTCTCACTATGTCTCCCTAGCTGGTCTAGGAGCTTGCTGTGTAGACCAGACCAGCCTCTAACTAACAGAGATCCACCCGCCTTGCTGATGTTGTTTCGTTGATTTTTTATTTTATTAACTGTTATTTTTGCGAAGCATTGTTTACAGGACCGCACACTGCACTTTTACTGTCCCCCACTCTGCCTTTTCTCCTACTTCTTTCTGCTTCTTTCGTGACGTGGACAGAATTGAAGACTCTAGCCCTGCCATCTTACTTCATGTCCAGTTGAGTCAACAAATACAGGCGCATCACAATTAGCTGTAGCTGGCTTTCTCATGACACAGATTTGTAGAACAACAACCACCTATTGCACCAGCTGTTGCTTCTCTATCTCTATCCTGTGTTTTTCCAAGTTTGAAATTCACCTCACAATTCCCCGATGCCTTCCACCCCGAAACAATCCCTGAAGATCCAGATACGTAGCTTTGCTCATGGAACAGGACATTTTCCACTTACGTGCCTTTCATTTGTTTATCTGTCTTTGTCTTCTCTCCAGTGAAAGGGCATTTTAAGGCAGATCTAATTTATCTTTGAGGGCTGGCACCCAGCGAAGTGTGGTTCCCAGAGTAGGCATTCTCTCTGTCAGCCACACAGTCTGCCTGCATACCGATCTTCTGACCGGGTGGCCAGTGGGATCAGTACAACACCTTTCATTGCGGAGACATAGTGAGTTGGTTAAAAACGTAAATTGTAAACCCATTTACAGACGTTTTTGTTTTATTTTTAATTATGTGAACGTTCATGTGCATGCTGTGTGTGGGGGTGCTGGGGGAGGCCAGAAGGAGGTGGTAGGTCCTCTGGAGTTGGAGTTATAGGTAGTTCAGAAGCTGTCGAAAGGAGGTGGTAGGAACCAACTCTATTCCTTTGCAAGAGCAGCAAGTCTTCTTAACTGCTGGGCCATCTCTCTAGGTCCTCATTTTTTTTTTTTAAATCTGTGTACCTTTTTTTGGTGCACACAGTAGTTTACCTCAAAACTTTTCTTTTAAAAAATTTTTTTTAGTAAAAATAAAACATGACATCATATGCCTCAAGAAAGTTCTTTCATAAAAATCGTATTGTTAAGCATTGAGGGAGCCTTTCCATCTAGAGATTTCATTACTTATTTTTCATTGTTTATTGTTACTCTTAAAAACAAATTGTGTGTGTGCACTTGTGCACGTATGTGTGTGTGTGTGTGTATGTGTGTGTGTACACTTGCCACCATGGACTTGTGGACGCCAGAGGAAAACTGAGGATTGTTCTCTTCCTCAATCTCTCATCTCCATGGGTTCCGGTCATGCAGAGGCTTGTGTGGCAAATGCCTTCCCCCAGGGAGCATCCCAGCCCGAGAGTCCATTCTACAATACCGGGAAATACTTGCAAATTGTTTATTTGTGCTCTGCTGGCCTACTTCTGTCTTCTGAGGAGTAAGGCGCCATCCTTGGACTATGACTGAAGCTGATCCCCTCTCCCTCTTCTCTTTCTCTGAAACTTCCTTTAGTGTTTGCTTTTAACCTCTCACGCAGTTTCTCTTCTTTTTCTTCTCCTTCTTCTTCTCTCTCTCTCTCTCTCTCTTTTTTTTTTTAAGACAGGGTTTCTCTGTAGCTTTGGAGCCTGTCCTGGAACTAGCTCTTGTAATTCGCCTACCTCTGTCAGAGACACCTGCCTCTGTCTCCAGAGTGCTGGGGTTAAAGGCGTGCACCACCACCTGGCTCCTATCATGCAATTTCTAATAGATCTTTTTCTCTCTCTCTTTTTATTTTTCCCCGAGACATCGTTTCTCTGTGTAGCTTTGGCCATCCTGGAACTCACTCTGCATACCAGGCTGGCTTTGAACTCAGAGATCTGCCTGCCTCTGCTCCCTGAGTGCTGGGATTAAAGGTGTACACCACCACCATAGGGCTTTAAAATATCTGCTTTTCAAAATAAGTTTTCAGGACTTGGTCTTTGTTTTCTGAGTTCCTTTTTTTAAAACAAAATCTTATCCATTTCTTGTTTTAGAATATTAGAATATATTTAGAATATTTAGAATATATTTAGAATATTTAGAATATATTTTAGATTATATATATTCTGCTCTTCCCGCTGCCTCTCTCCAGTGCACCAACCCCGCAGCCTCAGCTTTATCTCACTAGGCCAGTTACCGCTCATCTTCCACCCATTTTCTGTCTCCTAGAATCTCTGTTAAAAACCCCACCCTCCGATGGACTCTGATGACTTTATGTGCTCTTTTTTTTTCCTTTATCATCGCGCTGGTGAAGTTCACTAGCGGTCAGTTTGCCATCTTCAGTAAGTCTGTTTTATTGAAAAGTGTATGGGTAAAATATTTCCCTGGAGAAATTTGGTTCTGTGAATAGCGTTAAGTTCCCTGCCTGGAAGTGATGCTTTGCTTATGAGACTGAGGTTGGCAGGCTCAAAGTTTCCCACTGAATAACCGGGTAAGAGGAAGCATTTAGATACAGAGAGGGTGATAAACTCGGGGGGGGGGGGGGGGGGGGTGGCGCGAGGCCGTTGTTGTTGATNNNNGGGGGGGGGGGGGGGGGGGGGGGGGGGGGGGGGTTCGACAGTTCTGATACTTAGTTACAACTGAATAAGATAGTTCTACCAAAGAGTTTAGTTCAAGCTAGTTAAAGCCAAAGGTCGCTTCTGTTCTGAGATGGTGGTCCTGGGACCGTCTTTTTTAGTCTTTAATTTTCTCCAAACGTTTCTACCTGAGAGAATAAAGCTGCAGCATCGGGCCACTCCTAATCCTACTCACTGGCAAAGAATGTCCCCTTTGAGCCACTGTGATACCGGCTGGTTACTCCCACAGATTCCTCAGGATTGGCTGGGACTGCAAATAAAGCCATTTGACTGTAATCAAGTCGATAAGCCACAATATAAACGGAGCTGCCAGCCACCTGCTCTCGGGCTACAGATGTGGCGCTTACTTACTTTTTCTCCCTAAACGTTTTCATGCAAGAACTGGGAAGGAACCATTGTCTTCAGCCAGAAGAAAAGAACTTCAAGGAAGAAAAATCCCAAAATGGGATTGCTGAATTCTAAAAATCCCAAAGGCAAACACGCCCATATTCTTCTTCTGGGACTCGACTCGGCTGGGAAATCTACTCTGCTTTACAGGTTAAAGCTTGCTGAGACTCTCACGACCATCCCAACCATCGGCTTCAACGTGGAGATGGTCCAGCTGGATACTGATCTTCCGCTCACCGTGTGGGATGTTGGAGGGCAGGAGAAGATGCGAACCGTCTGGGACTGCTACTGTGAGAACGCAGACGGGCTGGTTTACGTGGTGGACTGTTCCGACGGCAAGCAGAGACTCAAGGACTCCTGCAAAGAGTTCAAGCACATTTTGCAGAATGAACACATCAAAAACGCGCCGGTCGTCATATTAGCCAACAAACAAGACTTGCCCGGAGCTCTGAGTGCCGAGGAGATCACCAGGATATTCAAGGTGAAGAATCTGTGTAGCGACCGGTGCTGGTACGTGCAACCCTGCTCAGCTGTCACTGGAGAAGGGCTGGATGCCGGGTTCAGGAAATTGACTGAGTTTGTGAAAAGCCACCTGAAGGCCAGAGAAGCCTGAAGACCTTAGTGTTCTTCAAGCACAGATGAGGCTGTGGAACCGTCCCAGTCTCTGAAAGACAATGATGAAGTGGAACTGGGAATTCTGTTTTATTTCCCATGAGAAGTGAAAAAAGTGAGTTACTGACTTCGTACATTTTCCCGGAGGTTAATTTCACCCCGTCCAGCTAAAGATGGAACTTTATAGCGAACTATGGGGTGATGGTCTCTGAGATGGAAGAATTTGTATTTTGAAAAGGTTAATGTGTTGGATGATTTGAAAGTCATATTTAGAACCAGATAAATGTTTATTTATTTTCTACGACCAGTAGAGTAATTTCTGTCTGCTTATCCAGTCAGGACTCTTTCAAATGGTTCCCAGCCATTGTACTGCTGCAGGTATTGGATCTCTACCCTGTTCCTGGGTAATAACTGAGTGGTGAGAAAAACATTAAATTATGAAGAGGGAAAAGGTTGGTGCTAGCCTCTTGGAAATCTTTGTTTTCTAAACAGAACCCCCGTTCCACCCCCCCCAGTCCTCCCAGCTTACTGAAGTCTATTTCTGGTGATTTCCTCTAGTGAGTCTTTTTTAAAATATATTTTTTATTCTTTGAGCATTTCATACTATGTATATTGATTATATTCACACGCATACACACGTATGCATACACACACACACACACACACACTCCCAGTGAGTCTTAAACAACTTTAGTTGCTCAAAGGAGGGGTTCTGCAGCGTAAACTCTGGGTTTAGAGCTTCGCTCTTGGCTACAGCCTTGGGACCGGCTTCAGTGGAACTCAGCTCAGCAGCCCTATTGCCTAGGAAGACAGGTGCTCTTGGCACTGACCAAACAGGAAGCCAAGCCAGACTTTGCTCCCAGAGGCCTTGCAGTTCACTGGGGGAAGTGACAGGAAGCTGGTAGCTGGAGCAGGTCGGTATGCGCTGCCAGTTTTTGCATGAGATAGAGACACACCCAGGGACGGGAAACACTTCTTGTAGGAGATGGAGTTGAAGAGGCTGTCTAGCTACCAGGAATCCCCCACAGGGGGAGGTTAGTCAAGAGACATTCTCATCACTAGGTGATTCTCCAAAGTGGGTGGTTGAGCAGCAAAGGAACAAGGGATGGGGTTGGGATCTCTGTGAGAACAGTCCTGGGATCACCGCTTTCTCCTTTCCCACCCCAGTGAGACTCCTTCGGTGTGGGATAATGCCGCCGAGCTCCATGGCAACCCCAGTGGCTACAAATCGTAAGACAATAGGGGAAAATAAAGGTTTAACAGGTCAAGTGTAGGACTGGAGAGATGGCTCAGAGGTTAAGAGCACTTGCTGCTTTTCCAGCAGACTTGAATGTGTTCCTAACTCTGCTGGGTGGTTCACGATGACATGAGACTCCAATTTCAGGGGATCCTGCATTCTTTTCTGGACATTAATTAGCACATAGGTGGCAGACACATACATATACATGTAAGTGAAAATAAAAATACACCTTAGAAAAAAATAAATCAAGGGTGATGGCCCCTGGGTTCCTCTAAAATGTTTTTCTCCTTATAGCTATAATTTGCTCAACGAAGGTCCTTCTGTGCTTCATGGGATGCCTCCAGGAAAGGAGAGACACATCATAATGGTGACTTTTGGTTTAAAACTGTGTATAGCAGTCATCGGGAGAAACGCTTTCCCGTATCTTCTCATGGAATGTTTACAATTGAGGAAAATAGGCATTAGTATTTCAGTTTACAGACATGAGCATCGGGACTGAACAAGGTGAAATCGCATCTCTCTCTCTCTGTCTCTCTCTCTCTGTCTCTCTCTCTCTCTGTCTCTCTCTCTCTCACACACACACACACACAGATTTAAAAGTTTTATTATGTTGGGGTGTATATGTAATGGAGGTTCAGAGACAACCGAGGAGTCAACTCCTTCCCCTGTGAAGGTCTTGAGGACTGAACTGAGGTCACAGACTTGGCAGCAAGGGCCTTTACCTGTTGAGACACCTCTCCAGCCAACTACTCCCTCTTTCTTTTATTTTTGAGTTTAATACTATAATTACATCATGTCTCCCTCTTTTTTCCTCCTTCCAGATCCTTCCCTAATGTCCTTCCTTGCTCTTTTTCAAACGTGTGCTCTCTTTTTCACTCATTTTAACTGAGAAATTGCCGGAGTTAATATTGGAACTTAGGTGTGTCTCACTCCAAGAAAGGCCTCTGCCGTTCCTTACTGTGTCACTGTAGAGACAAAATATCCTCTCTGTCATCAGTGAGCTTCCAGCACACAAGAGCTGGGGCTGGGCATCTAACTCACTGGTCAAATAACTTTACCAGCAATTCAAGATGCCCTGGTTTGATCCCAGCCAGGGGATGGGGGAACTCTAGGTAATATGGATTCTATAAGGAGAACGTTCTTGGAAACAATAGAAGGCAAGTACACTAGTTAAGCACACTAACAGATACAAGAAACACATGGAAAGGTCCGTTGGTGGTTCCAGGGAGCTCTGGGATGCTAAAGTTTCAGAGCTGAGCTCTCCCCGAGTTTCACAAGACGACTGAAGTCCCACGCATCTTCCCTTACAGTTCCTTTATGCGTTTCTAATTTAGTCTTAAAGTTAGGAGCCATTCATTTATTTCAATGCAGAATATCTGAACAGAAAGCGGGTTTTTTTTTTTCTGCTATTTGGTAATATGAGTTCGGTCAACCTGGTATGATATAAAACTCAAAGAAAAGAGTTTGGAAAAATATCAAAAATACTGGAAGTTGGGGTATGTGTGGTGTAGTAGCCATGTGTCTGCTCTCTCTCCTCCTGGCATGCTTTCTTCTACTCAACAACACGGGTGAGTGAATTGGTACACACACACATACACACATACTATATACATAATATTCACTATATATACACACATACTATTTATGCACAGACAGTATATATATACACACTATAATACACATACACACTACATATACACACACGCTATACACATATACACATACTATATATACATACACAGTATATTTATATGTGTACATATATACACGTGCTATATATAAACACGCTATATATACACACACTATATATGTGCACGCATGCATGCATGACACGTGCGCAAGCTCGCACGCGCACACACACACAACACACACACAAATATATCCCCTTAATCCTCTTAACCCTGATATACTAATAAAGGCTGAATTTGAGGGAAGAGCAGAAGACAAGCTGTAGACAATAGCAAAACAGTAGTAAATTATTTACTAGTAGATGAAAGAGGCTATGCATACTCATACTTTTGTGTTTATTACTATACTTTTTATTTATTTTCTTCTATACATTTTATTTATGTTTTGTGTGATGGTGCTGGAGACTGAACCCAGGGCCTCATACATACTAGGTGAGTACTCTGCTACTGAGCTGGGCGACCCACCTCAGACTTTTTTTTTTATTTTTAATATTTATTTATTATGTATACAATATTCTGTCTGTGTGTATGCCTGTAGGCCAGAAGAGGGCACCAGACCCCATTACAGATGGTTGTGAGCCACCATGTGGTTGCTGGGAATTGAACTCAGGACCTTTGGAAGAGCAGGCAATGCTCTTAACCTCTGAGCCATCTCTCCAGCCCCCCCCCCTTTTTTTTTTGATTTTTCGAGACAGGGTTTCTCCGTAGCTTTTTGGTTCTTGTCCTGGAACTAGCTCTGTAGACCAGGCTGGCCTCGAACTCACAGAGATCCTCCTGCCTCTGCCTCCCGAGTGCTGGGATTAAAGGCGTGCGCCACCACCACCTGCCTCAGACTTATTTATTTCACTCTACTTAATGGATTCTCTCAGCTGTTTCATCCTCACGTTTTTATTTTTTACGCCTACATAAATTTTATTGTGTGTATCCGAGGTCTACCATATGGTGTTCTAGGGGACATGGAGGTTATGAAATGGTTTCCATAGTGTGACACGCTGTCATCTCACACAGTTACTTCTGGGACAAAGACAGCCAGAATGGATTATCAGCAGAAATCCCAAATGCCCTGGAGCAATGCCCTGGAGCTTACTCCTGTCCCTGTTACAAACTGAGGCAGAACGGAGAGCACACAGCTGTGGACCCTGCGGGAAAAGAAAAGCCACCATTTCTGAAAAGTGCCAGGGTCGAAGATCTGAAGCCTAATTCCTACACTTTTCAGATACAAGTAAAAATAAAATATTTACGTTTTCTCTTCTACATATTCTAAGTAAAAGAATAATAAAAAATGATAACTAACCAGGCCGCGGTGGCACACACCTTTAATCCCAGCACCGGGGAGCAGAGGCAGGCGGATCTCTGTGAGTTCAAGGCCAGCCTGGTTTACAAGAGCAGTTCCAGGACAGGCTCCAAAGCTACAGAGAAATGATGTCTTGAAAAAAAAAACAAACAAACAGAAACAGCAAAATGATAAATAAACCAAACAGCCAGACTTTCTTTTTCACTGTTTATTTGCCGTATTTTGTATGATCGCGAACATTGCTGAGTGCTTATGAGTCCTGTGACGTGTTTATGTCCTCTTTAAATTCCTTGAATTCTCTGATAAAAATTGTGATAACTTAAAAAATCCCCGTATCCTGTGTTCTTCTGGGCAGCTCTCATCTGAGAACACTTCTATGGAACTATGGGTTAAGGGAAGACTTCCTGTCCTGGGCATCTGTGTTGTTTTCGGTTTTATGATTTGGCTTGTGGATTTTCTTCAGCTGTGTTTGATATGATCCTGGCTTTCCTCTGCTCGGCCCACGCAGGAACTGCTGGTAGGTGAGCTGTTCAGCTAGAGCAGGCTGTGAAGGCAAAGATGGGCAGACGGCCACAGGCAGTGGGAAGAATGGAAGAGGGAGGGGATGTTTGACCCGTCAAAGCAGACTCTTGGGCAAAGCAGGTTTGAAGGCCACTGGGTCTTCCTGGGTTTGCAGATGACCACAGACAGACGGGACAGAGCTGAGGCGGGGCGGGGAAATGGAGGGTGTGGACTGGAAAGGCGAGCCTCGACTCAACCACGCAAAGGCGGCTCCTGAGTAAGAGGGCTGGCAGTCTGAGGGATTGGAACTACTGGACTTCCCAAGACAGTGTCTCATATAGCCCAGGCTGGCCTTAACCTAGTTGTATATCCAAGGCTGGACGATTTATGTTAAATGTTAATATTGTTGGGCTAAGTTACATCAGAACCGAGAAAGCTCACACAAAAGCAAAAGACAGTTATTAGATGACCTAAGTATAAGAGTAGCGTTTTCACAAATAAATTCAATTTGTTTACCTAAAATTTGAAAGGGGATCAGTTGGGGGTGTAGCTTGACGATGGCGTATTTAACCGCTATTTGTGAATTCCTCAGTTCAATCCCCATAGAGGGGTAAGGAGCTGAGGGTGGTAATGGACTCCTGGAAGCCCAGCACTTGCTGGGGAGGAAGCAGACGTTCAGGGTAAGGTTGAGCTGAGTGAGGCTTGTGGCAAATGGTGGAGGGGATATTTGGGATGTGTTGAAATAAGAGCGGCGGCGGGGCTGCGTCCCCAACACCCCGGCCGCTTGGCTAGCTTATGCCCGAAATAACAACACACAAACTGTATTCATTTAAAGAACTGCTTGGCCCATACTCTAGCCCTTATAGGCTAATTCTCGCACCTGGACTAGCCCATTTCTAATAATGTGTGTAAGCACCCCAAGGTGCGCTTACCGGGAAGATTCTAGCCTACATCCATCTTCATCGCGTGTGCCTCAGAGAGCAGAGCTATCGCGTCTACCCGGGAGAGCTGAGCATGGCGTCT
>NW_026067939.1:6132023-6144279 GCF_014885135.2 Alexandromys fortis
TGAACTCTAGCCCTTACAGGCTAATTCTCGCACCTGGTCTAGCCCATTTCTAATGATGTTTGTAAGCACCCCAAGGTGCGCTTACCGGAAAGATTCTAGCCTAAGTCCATCGTGGGTTGCAGCTGCCTGGGAGAGCTGAGCATGGCGTCTCTGCTCCAGCAGAGCTGTCGGGTCTCTCTGGGAGCAGAGCAGAGTCTGACCTCACTTCCTCTTCCGCCCAGAATTCTATTCTGTTTACTCCTCCCATCTATGTTCCAGCCATGAGGCCAAGCAGCTGGTTTATTATAACTTAACCAATGAAATCAACAGATTGATATATGACACTCCCACATCAGGGATGTAGCTCAGCTAGTGGGGTGCCCGTCTAGCAACTTGAATTGTTGAGTTTGTTCCCCTGCACAGATCTGGGACTGTAACCCTAGGCACATGCCTGTAACCCCAGCACTTGGAAATCGAGGCAGGAGAATCAGGAGTTGAAGGCCATCTTTGGCTACACAGTGAGTTTGAGTCCATTTTGGGCTGCTTGAAAACTTATCTCAAAAAAGAAAAGAACCCACTCATAAGAACATAACAACTATTACCAACGGTGTTTTAAGCACGTGAGCCTGATGAAGTCGCTGCTAGCTCTAGTCCTGTGACCTCCAAGAGGTTAATAAAGGACAGCCACTAAGTATGAAATGAGTTAAGTAACGTGACATGTACAGATTTTGCCATTTAATCTGTCTCTATAAACTAAGTGGGGCTATGGGCCATGATGCTTCTTGGCCCCTAAGCCTAGAAGATAGATTCTGTTTTCCTTTTTACCCCCAATGCAGTAGCAGATAGTATTGACTCCACACCCCAGATTCATCTCCCCTGAACACTTTCTGTTCCCACCACCTCCACAGATCCACCATCCCCTCTCAACCGGGGACCAAGTTCTCCACAAGAATTCTGCCCAGAGGGCTTTCTAAAGATGAAGCACATCATATTATTCTCCTAATTTAACTGCCCCCTCCCATTTATGTTTTTTCTTGATCTGGTATCTCCCTCCCTTTCCTTAATCCTCCCTCTTTGGTCACCTGTGTCCTGCCTGTTCGTCACTTCCAGCTGTGGCTTCCCCAGGGCCCTTGAACTTCTTGTTTCCCCAGTTTTGGGTACACTTCTCGTCAGTCTTCCAATCTGTTTACTTCTGTGTTTATTGATGCGTTAAGCTGTGTGGATGTGTTTGGGTATGTGCACACAAGTGCAGGTGCCTGCAGCACCCGGAGGCCTTGCCACGCCCTAGAGCAGGAATTCCAGGCAGTTGTGAGCTGCCGGACGTGGCGTCTAGGAGTCTAACTCAGGTCTTCTGAGCCACCCTCTCCCCAGCTCTGACTCTTTAAATTGTTTGTATCTTCAAATAAACGTGCAGAGATGTCTCCAACTCCTCTTTGACGGAGCCTCCCATCTCAGTATCCCTGCTTCCTACTGACTTTCTTATTCTTTTATTCTTTCTTTCCCTCTCTAGAAAGTAAGCTGTTAGGAGCAGCCTTGTTCTCTCTTACATCCTAGAATTATGTGTAGGAGAAAATGTTTGTCTAAAATGTTTGCAGAACATAAAAAATGGTCTGAACGCCAGAGTAAGGTCCTATCAGGCTTCAGAAGCGAATAATGGGAGATACAGTGGTCCCATTCCAGCCCGGGAACCAACTCCATGGGCTTGTATCCAAGGGCAGAGCATCTTGGCTTTTAGCACCCAAATGGCATGGGAATTCTGCTTTGTCACCTGTTTGGTTTTTTTAGGCAGGTCCCTTTCCCTCTCTGAGTCAGTTTTCTCAATTTGAACTGTGGCTTGGATCAGGGACAGCCCTTCGCATGTTGAGCTGTATAGTTTTGGAAGTGCTGGAACCACCAGTGTTAAATTACTCCCAATAAACTAGATCATGTTTCTTACTTGTCTGACACACCCATGCCTCCTCTTTCTCCCAGATGCCCTCTGACCTCTCTCCCCACACCCATCCCAGCTCCTGAGTCACCCTAGAGCAGGTAGGAAGGAGGTGACTTAGTTCTCTTTTAACTTAAAAAAAAAAAACTTTCAAATCTTTAGAGACGTCGAAAGGAAAGTATAAGAAACATTTATTTCTCACCTATATTTCCCAACATTACAGTTCTGTCATATTTTGCACTCTGTCTGCTTGTCTTTCTCCCCCCTTCGCTCTCTCCCTCTCTCTCTCTCACTCACACACACACACACTCACACACACTCACACACACACACACTCACACTCACACACACACACACACACACACTCACACACTCACACACACACACTCTCACACACACTCACACACACACACACTCACACACTCACACACACACACTGACTCAACCTCTATGTACCCGCTGTGACACTGCAATGTATACAATTTTAAGAATTATGAAATATTATTTAACAGCCCATAATCATGTTAAAATAATATTCCGCACTAAACCTCTTTGGGGGTTGAATGACCCCTTCACAGGGGTTGCCTAAGATCATAGGTAACCATGAATATTTACATTATGATTCATAATAATAGCAAAATTTCATTTATGACATAGCAATGGAAATAATTTTATGGCTGAGCATCACCACAACATGAGGAACTGGATTAAAGGGTGGTATCATGAGGAAGGCTGAGAGCCACTGTTCTAGGGTGACCACAGTCCTGGGGAGCAAGGCCAGGGCCTAGTGTCTGGCAGCTAGGCAAGCACTCACATTTAAGCTGTAGCCTCCAAGACTTCTTATCACTTTGAGACCAGGTTTCACTAACTTGCCTCAGCTGGCCTTGATTTTACTCTGGAGCTCTGGCTGGATTTGAACTTATAATCTTCCTGCCTTGGTTCCCCCCCCCCCCCAAGTAGTTGGGACCATAGTCCTGTGTCACCAGCCCCACCCAATGTTATCCTTTGGGGGAAGCTGTAAATGCAAGTATCTATTACATAAGGAGTGGCACTACTAGAAGGTGTGGCTTTGTTGGAGTAGGCGTGGCCTTGTTGGAGGAAGTGTGTCCCTTTATGGGCAGGCTTTGAGGCTGCCTACGCTCAGGTTATGCTCAGTGTGGCACACACACAGTTGCTTCCGCTAACCGTGGGTCAAGATGTAGAACTCTCAGCTCCTTCTCCAGAGTCATGTCTGCCCGCATGCTGCCGCGTCTCCTGCCAAGCTGATAATAGACTGAATCTCTTTAAACTGTAAGCTAGTCTCAGTTAAATGTTTTCCTTTGTAAGTGTTGCCTTGGCCATGGTATCTCTTCACAGCAATAGAAACCCTAACTAAGGAAATGGGCAACAGATTCAGCACAGAACATCCAGGACACCCAGGGAACTATGAAAGACGGAACCTAACAGGGTTGCTTTTCGTGTGTTTTCTGTCATTCCTCCCTCCACACTGGAGTGGCCCAGCTTGTGGCCCAGTTGCTCAGGGCCCAGATGTGCTCTCTCTTCCAAGTTCACACAGACAGGAAAACACTGAACTTTTATTGCTCTGATTGGCAGCTAAGGGCTGAAAGTCCTTCTGCCTGGCAAAAAGCCTTCTGGTTTCTTCACCTCCTTTCGCTCACGCTTCCATCGAGGGAAGTTCTCCGGACCCCCAGTTCCACCCTGCAGCTGTTCTTTTCGGCTGGCTCAGGCACGGGACTTGCAGGAAGGTTGCAGGAGGCTGCGTGGTGAAGACTTCTCTTCCCTGGGCTCCTGGCTTTAGCCTCCTCCTGAGAAAACGCGTGGTAGATCAAACCCTTCATTTCATAGAAAGCTTTCCAGTGTGCTCTCCTGACATCACTCTTAGATGCTCAGACTCTCCCAAATTTTCCCAGTGAAAAACCCCTTTAAGCTGGTTATTATATCCAGGTCCCAAGCGAGGAAGGGTTACTTGGGAGACAACACTTGAGAGCTTTTCTCCCATTTTAACCTTGTACTTGCTACAAGTAGTACAAGGTAGTACACGTAGTGCTGGAATTCATCTTTTCTCCGAAGAGATTTGGTCTCTTTTGTTGAGGAATGTATTTAGAAGCCAAGCAATGAAGCTATCTGTTAAGTATTTTTCTCTCTGACAAACCTCTCCGCCGAGGTAATAAACCAATCAGACAAAAATCAAACTGAATTACAAGAAACCCAGGTTTAATGGATGCCAGTGCTTCCGGGTCCCCCCTCCTCAGAAAACACGGAGTGGGGGAAGGAGAACCGGAAAGGCCGTGGAAAACTGGGAGACCACATGTTTGTTCGGGGGGGGGGGGGGGGGGGAGGGCAGTTTAAATAGCCTGTGGGAGTGGTTTTCACCCTCCCTGGGGAGGGGTCACCATTTGGCAGGCTTTCTTGGAGGTGGAGTCCGGAGGAAAGCCACTCCAGAGAAGGGGCTTTGAAGCCCGGCGACGGTGGCGCACGCCTTTAATCCCAGCACTTGGGAGGCAGAGGCAGGTGGATCTCTGTGAGTTCGAGACCAGCTCTGGTCGACAGAACTAGTTCCAGGACAGGCTCCAAAACCACAGAGAAACCCTGTCTCAAAAAAAAAAAAAAAAAAAAAGAAGAGGCTTTGACCTCCAGCCAAACGTTCTAGACTCTTTGGATATATATGGATACTAGGGGGCTGGCGTGACCCTTCCAACCAAACACTCTCTGGTCATTTTTACTCACCTGTCACTGGTTGAAGGAGATGTGAAAAAGCAGAAGCAAGGACACACACATGTACATGTATATGTATGTATATATGCATATCTGTATGTATGTGTGTATGTATGCATGCATATATGTATGTATGTGTGCACTGTTATCTGCACTGAATCCATGCCATCAAGTTTTTCCTTATTGTATCCATTTTTTATTTGCCTCCTCCTCTCCTCCCCTGATCCCCAAAAGTGTCATTGTATTTTCTCTGTGCTGTCCTCCATCACAACAAAGTGTTTACCGAGCCCCGGTGCCAGCCAGCACTGCAGCTCCAGCAAGGCCACTCGGGGGAAGCCAAGGTTTATTTTTAGCTCCTCCTGTCCTTAATCACAATGCCCTGTTTAAAAGTCATGCGCGATGATTCTTGTGTGACTGGGTTTATAGATACGCAGATTTTAGGCTGTTTATTGAATTTTAATGTTTACTTCTACTTTTTGTGTTAATATTATTTAAAAATTTTGAGTTTATAGAGTATTTATAGTCCTCCCAAGTTCAAATGAAGGCGGGCGGGGTGTGATGATGTACGCCTTTAATCTCAGCACTTGGGAAACAGAGCCAGGTGGATCTGTGAGCTCCAGGCCAGCCTGGTCTATGGAGCAAGTCCTAGGCCAGTAAGTGCTAGGGAGGCCCTATTTAGAAACCAGCCAGTCTACCAGCCAAACAACCAAATAAGCAAACAAACAACAAACCTCCAAACTGTCTGAAAAGGAGATTTCAGAGAAGCCTAGTGTACCTCTTCTGCCTATAACCAAACCCCTTCCCTTCTTCCTTAACTTTCCATTGCTTTCCCACTCAAGGGCGGCTGAATGCAGGGCTGGAGAAATGGCTCCAGGGTTAAGAAGACCGGCTACTCTTGAAGAGGATCAGGGAGAGATTCCCAGCACCCACATGGCTTCTCACAACTGTCTGCAACTCCAGTTCCAGGACATCTGATTCTGTCTTCTAACGGCCATAGGTTCATGTACGCGAATGATGTACATGCATATAATCACACACACACACACACACACACGCACACACGCACACATGCACACAAACACAAATAAATATTTAAAAGTAATTGAGGGACATTTAATTGTGGGCTTATGTATTCCATACTTTCTTACCAAAAAAAAAAGTGACAAATATATACGCAGAAGAAACAGCTTTAAAATAAGTATTTACTTGTATTAGAAAAAATGTTAACTGTTCTAGTATAGCAAACTTATCCTTATAGACAACCCTTAATGTACACGAAGTGTTATAGTGTTTCTCAACCAGGTTGAGTTTCTTTCGCTTTGAGGCATTTCCTGGCTAGCGTTCATCTATTAATAAAGAACGCCAGAGATTGTGGTGGCAGGATACCATCTGCTTTCCACCGCAGGAAACCCCTCCTTCTCGTGTCGCTTCCTTCCTGGGCGTTTAAAAGCAAAAGATACAATTTACATTCATTCTAAAATCTAATCTGTGCAGACACACTGATTCCAAATTAAAACCCATAATCGATCTATCTATCTATCTATCTATCTATCTATCTATCTATCTATCTACCATCTATCTGTCTATCTACCTACCTATCATCTATCTGCATACCATCTATTTATTATCTGTCTGTCTGTCTGACTCATTGTCTATCTACCTACCTATTATCTATCTACACACCTATCTATCATCTATCTACCTATCTATCATCTATCTATCTACATATATATCTTTCAACTATCTATCTATCATCTATCTAAGCATGTATAAATTTCTGTAGAAAATAAAAACATGGAAAAAATTTGGGCAGTTTCACCACAGATAACTAGAATTTTCTAAACTTTGTGGCGTGAGCACAGAAAGTGAGATCGAGTTTCCCCCTCTTCCTCCTGTCCCTCCTTCCGTGCCCCCCACCATTCCTTCTTGTAACAAGGTCTTGTTTTGCAGCCTCGGTTGGCCTTGCCTCTAGCTCCTCTGTCACTGTGCCCTAACAGAGCACTAATATTATTTGTGTGTGCACATGTGGATATACGCCTGTCTGTGGAGACTGGTGTTAGGTCTCAGTTTCTCTCCACCTTGTTGCTTTTGGAAAGACACATTTTATTTATTTGTCTTTAGAATTAAATTTGTTTATTTTGTGTTTGGGGTGGCGGGGGTGGGTGCACATGCTATGGCTCGTTTGTGGGGAGTCAGAGGACAACTCGAAGTTGATATTTATCTCCTGCCACTGTGTGTGTCCATGGCACTGAACCCCAATCTTCAGGCTGGAAGGCAAGTACCAAAACCATCTCACTGGCCCTATTTTATTTGTGTGTGTGTGTGTGTTGGGGGAGATGGAGTGGACATTTGACCAGAAGAGGGCATCAAATCTCAGAGCTGGAGTTATAGACATTTTACAGGGTGCTTAGCTATTATAGGTGCTGGTTTGGAATCATGATTGTGCAGCAAGTGCTTTTAAGCACGGAGCCATCTCTCCATCCCCATTTCTTGTTTCGAGAGTGTCTAATTGGATGAAGAGAGCTTCCCCAGCCAGTTAGACTAGCTGGCCAGCAAGCCCCAGGGATCTTCTTGTTTCAGATTCCAGGAGTTGTGTGCTGCTTGCTTTGCTTTGCTTCCTTACCTGGGTTCTGGGATCTAACTCAGGTTCTCAGCAAGGGCTTTACTGACTGAGCCATCTCCATCCCCTTTCCTTCCCCTTCCCTTTCCTGCCTTGCAACCAGGTCTCATTTTGTGGGCTAGGATGACCTTGAAGTCAGGATTCTTGGCCTTAACCTCCGCGTTTCTGTGTTCTGAGCAGGTATTACTTTCATTGTCAAAGACGAGGCATGCTAATTTTTAAAAGCTGTTTAATCCCCATAGTCTATATAAAGTGTGAGTGTAAAGGAATATCCTAAAAATTTTGTTTCAAGTCCACGAACATGAGAAAAGCCTTTGAAGATCAGAACTAGTACAATGCACGGGCACATGGGGGCGCTGTGACCAAGGTTTAGAACTACAAAAACATGCATTAAGGTTTTCAAACTTTAGAACTTCTATCCTAGACATTTCTGTAGTCTCATTGTATCCTCAGACAACTCTATAGGGCAATTATCCAATTACAGGGAAGACCCTCAAAGCCATGCAGCCACTTCAACTGTTTTTGAAATAATTTATTTTACTTATGAGGCCTCTGTCTCTCTCTCTCTCTCTCTCTCTCTCTCTCTCTCTCTCTCTCTCTCTCTCTCTCTCTTTTCTGAGACAAGGTCTCTCTATGTCACCCGGTCTGGCCTGAAACTTGATATAGTCCAGGCTGGTTTTGAACTCACAGAGATCTGCTTCCCAAGGACTGGGATTATAGGTGTGTGGCACCACACTTGGCCTTTCTTTTCTTTTTTTTAATTGTGTGTGTTAGTTTGGCTGTGTGTGGGTATATGCTTGCATATGAAGGTGTTCTTGGAGACCCAAAAATCTCCTTGGAGCTGGAGTTACAGATGTGAGCTGCCTGAGGAGGGTATTGGGAATTGAACTCAGGACCTCTTCAGGAGCAGTATGCACCCTTAACCATGGATCCATCCGTCTTTTCTATTGCCATGAAAAGACACCATGACCGCAGCAACTCTTATAAGGAAAACGTTTAGTTGAGGTGATTCGCTTACAGTTTCCGAGATTCAGGCAATTATGATCATGGTGGGGAGCATGGTGGCCTGCAGGTAGACGTGGTGCTGGAGAGGTAGCTGAGATTTCTACATCTTGCAGGCAACAGGAAGTTGGGTGAGATACTGGGCAATATTTTGAGCATAGGAAACCTCAAAGCCTGCCCCCTCAGTGACACATTTCCTCCAACAAGGCCATACCCAGTCCAAAGAAGCTACAGCTCCTAAGAGTGTCAATTCCTGTGAGCTTATGGGGGCCAGGTACAATCAAACTACCACACTCTCCCTCCATCCTCAGACACCTTAGTTGTGAAAAACACTAACTGTGGCCTTTAGAGTATAACTGAGATCCTATTCTAGAAGAGAATTTGGTGGGCTGGGGAGATGGCTCGGAAGTGAAGAACCCTTGCTGCTCTTCTAGAGAATCAGCACCCACACCAGGAGGCTCAACTTCATGCAGCCTCAGCTCCACAGGATCAGATGCCTTCTTCTGACCTCTGAGGCTACCTGCATTCATGTACACATACGTTTGCACACACGTGTGCGTGCACAGGCCCACACACTTAAATTTCTAAGATAAATTTAAAAGAGCCACAGAAGTTGTTTTACAGTGGGTAAATAAAAATCCTATATCTTTATGATGTACATTGTGTCTTGAAACAGGCACGCATTGCTGAATGACTAACTGAGCTAATCAACACAACCATTACTCATATACTGTTTATGATAAGAACACTTAAAATCTCTCCGACGATTTTCAAGTACACAAGGCCCCTTATAAACTAGTCTCTGTGTTGTGCAGTTCACGCCACGCACATGTTTTTCCATCTCCCCTGTGGAGCGGAGTTTGACAAATTGGAGCAGAACTCCATTTGCATTTTCCTTTCATCTAACACGCTCCCTGTGGGGATCTTCCTCCAAGATTCATGAACGTTGACCTGAGGCGACAGATGTGCACAGTTTCTCGCTATTTGAAATAGAAAAGAAATCCCAGGATAACCTACATAGGACTCACTTGGAGCCTGGCTGAAGGTACACTTCCAGAGTGAAATACCATCTAGCCCAACGATGGGACGTGTCAACGGGAAAGAAAAAGGGGCAGAGGTGAGAACAAGCATACCTCAAGTGTGAAACCTGGTTTCTCAGTATCAGTCTCCACCGAGGAGAGCCAGAGCCCCTTGAAGAAGTGGTGGTTCAGATCTGCGGTGGGGGAAGAGTAAGCTGAGCCTGGCTGGAATCTGTTACACAGAACATAAACCAGGGTAGGGAGGTCAAAAGATTTCGGGGACAACTAAAAGGGCCTTCCTTCCGCTAGGCAAGTCAGACGTCATGTTGAGCCTCCAAAAATAAATAAATACAAACAAATACAAATTGTAATGGATTGCAACACATTGAATTAATAAAAAACAAAGCAAAAAAAATCCATTATGCCCATGGTGATATTATTAGAAATGTAAGAAGAAGCAAGAGAAAGAAACATTTAGGAGGAAGAAAAGGCTCCTTTTTTTTTTTTTTTTTTGAATTGAAAATATGGAGACCATGATGGAACTGAAAGGCGCTATCTGGCAATCACAAATTGACTCTGTACATTTGACTCATTAGGATAATACGTGCAGCCATTTTCTGTAGCACCTCCCAGATCCGCCTGTGATCGAAGACGGGCTCTGCGGTGAAAAGCCATGGATCCCTGACATGTGTTTTCCTCTTTCTCCCAGGGCTAACACCCGCCACCTACACATCTGTGTGAGTCAGATGCCGTTCACTCCTTCCACGCGTGACTGTGTGCCTGCAGCTCACTGGCACTGCCCACTAAACGAGGCCTCGGGAGTAAGAATCAAATGTCTTCCTGAGAGCCAACACTATAATATATATTGTAGAAGAAAGCTGACGTTCCTAATACAAACATTATGCTCACATCTTGTGAAAACAGGAGAAATCTGTTGGCCTGTTCCCGTAGATGTGGTCTTCTGACTCCCATCACCCATCAAAAGCATTGGCAGCCTAGTGAAAGCCAAGCCTCTGTGATCTTGAAGAGATAGAGCAGAAGACCAAAGCCCAGAACAACTTTGGTTCAACTCTAGCTAGGGCTTTATAGGAGGCAGGAAAGGGGGCGAGCCCTTTTCTACCATCATTCTACCATCATATAAAGTTATCGCTGATACCCTCATGCCAAAGGACAGGTTGGTCAGAGAAGAGTATAGCCAATTTATTTGGTCACAGTTTTATATGATGGGGACATCTTCAGACTGAGAACCTAGAGACTCGGGTAGAACAGTCCATTTGCAGGAAGAAGCAGGGACAGCCATGTAGAACTGTGATTGGCTAAAAGGGGTCTGGCTTACCCCTACCAGACTGAACAGGAAACCTTAGCAAAGCCTTCTGTTGAGATTCCTCTTGGACACTGTGCAACATTCCTTCTCTGAGTAGAGACAGAGCAAGATCCCTCTGGTACCACGGTGTCAGATCTGGTAGGTCAGTAGGACGGAGGAGTTACTGTACAGCCAGCTCTAAGACAGAGCTGTGGGGGAAGCTGATTGGTCTAGTCTTTATCATTGTCTTGGGGAAGAAAAGACTTTGCTTGCTATGACTCACCTCCAGAAGGAGAAATCCCAGTTCTGTGGCTAGCCTTGGGGAGAGGGAGCGGAGCTGGCGGCAGGACTGGAGGTTCAAGAAAAACTTTGCTTTGGTGACCTTTGAGACGTCAGCCTCCACAGGCCACACCCATTTCCTTTCGCCCTTTCTCTTGTGACCCTCTGAAGTCTGAGCCGACTCTGTGATGTCTGAGCAGTGTGTTCCCTTTCCCTCTCAAGCGTCTCTGTCTGGACAGTACTTTGTAGGGAACTCTTCATTCGGCCAATGCTGGGGGGTAAACTAGGTAAGCGAGTAAAACTGTGGAATGCGGTAGGCAAAATAGCGCCTCCCCTCAACCAACCGTGGCCCCATGCTGCCACCAGAATGGAGAATGTTACTCTCCACAACCAATGGAAAACTGACTGAATTTATCATAGAGGGCTGGGATCAGAGCCGCCGTGTGCTACCATTGCCCGTCAAGACACTACTTGTGAATTATATGAATCCATTAACTCTGTAATTATTACATAGAAACCTAAACGTAAACTTGGCTGCACTTTTACTGATTAAAGGGTCCAACAAGCTACCATTCATTTAAAGAGGACGTCCTCACATGCAGTTCGGGAGTAAGACTATACCTGGACCATGGAATTAGGATTTTTTGTAAGAGTGATAAGAGTTGGGAGCAGGTGGCGTGAGAGGTGTTTGACAAGCTCAATGTAAAGTGGGGTATGCAGAAGGCACCTTAGGTTAGACGTATAGAAAGGACAGAGTTTGGAAGGGACTTGAAAGTGCGTGTATTTCCACGCATCTTAGTTAGTGTTTCTATTGCAGTGGTAAAATACCACAACTAAAAGCAACTTGGGGGAGGAAGCGGTTTGTTTCATTTATATTTCCAGGTACCATTCTGTTACTGAAGGAAGTTGGGGAAGGAACTCAAACAGGGTAGGAACTTGGATGCAGAAACTGATAACTTGGGTGCAGAAACAGATGCAGAGGCCATGGAAGAATTTTTTTTTTTTCGAGACAGGGTTTCTCTGTAGCTTTGGTGCCTGTCCTGGAACTAGCTCTTGTAGACCAGGCTGGCCTCGAACTCACAGAGATCCGCCTGCCTCTGCCTCCCGAGTGCTGGGATTAAAGGCGTGCGCCACCACCACCGGGCTGGAAGAATGTTCTTTATTGGGTTGCTCAGTCTGCCTTCTTACAGCACCCAGGACCACCTGACTAGGGGTGTACCACCCATGCTCAACCCCTTCCACATTAATCATCCATCAGGAAAATGCACCATAGGCCAATATTTCTCTACTGATGTTCCCTCCTCAAAAACAACTCTAACATCAGGTTGACATAAACACTAGCCAGCATGTATAGTAGGTAGCAATAGGGGCACTTGGCTGGAACAGAAAGAGGAAAATGGATCCCGAAGTGT